>NC_141694.1:1476731260-1477278782 GCF_964263255.1 Lissotriton vulgaris
GACCACTGCCAGGCTCTCTTTTTCAGGTTGAGAGTACCGTTTCTCAGTATCGGTGAGGCTGCGACTGGCAAAAGCGATGATGTGGCGCTGATCCGAGTCGTCTTGATATTGTGCTAAGATGGCGCCAAGCCCCATCGGGCTGGCGTCAACAGTAATTTCAGTTCGCTTCTTAGCGTCAAAATAGGCCAGGTTGATGGCAGAGCTGACAGCATGTTTGATTTTTTGGAATGAGCGGTTGCAGGCATCTGTCCACGAGAAGGGCTGACCTTGACGAGTGAGCTCTCTTAGAGGGTGGCTGATGGTAGCGAAATCCTGAATGTATCGAGCGCAATAGCTCGCCATGCTGAGGAAGGAACAGAGGTAACTTACATCTTGAGGCGTTGGTGTATCTGCAAGGGCTGAGACTTTGTCAGGGTCGGGTGTCATGCCATCCTTTGAAAAGATATGTCCATAGAATTTCAAGGTCGATTTATGAAACTTACATTTGGCTGCGTTCAGAGTCAAATTTGCATTCAACAGGGCATGGCATACTCTGTCCAGGGCCGTATCATGTTCAGCTTGGTCTTGTCCGAACACCAGAAGGTCATAGCTATAGTTGAATGCATTTGGAATTCCTTGAATGACACGGCAGATAGCTTCTTGAAAAATTTCGGCTGCTGATGATATGCCGAAATTCAGGCGCTTGTAATGGAAAAGTCCTTGGTGGGTTGTGAATTTGGTAATGTAGCGTGACTTGTCATGAAGTTCAAGCTGGTGATAACCCTTATTGAGGTCAAGTTTTGAGAAGACTGTGGCTCCGTTGAGACGAGCAATCATGTCACTGATGTGTGGCCCAGGGTGGCGTTCTCTTTCAATTACTACGTTGGGTGCACGCATGTCTACGCATAGACGCACTTTGTTGTCCTGTCCTTTTTTCGGTACGACTACCGCAGGCGATACCCACGGAGTTGGGCCTGACGTGCGCTCAATGATATCGGTCTTGAGCAGCTCCTGAAGTTCATCGTCCACGGCCTGTTGTAAATGAAACAGTACCTTCCTGTGGTGTTGTGCCACTGGCGTCACGCGCTCATCAATATGGAGTTTGACCTTGAAGTGATTTAACTTTCCTAGTCCTTTGAAAAGATTTGGGAATTTTGCAACGATGTCCGGGGCGTCTTCAGTCATGTAAAGAAGTTCCACGAGCTTCAGTCTTTCCGCCGTCGGCAAACTGAGCAGGCAGTCAGCCACCTCCGGGCCCTCAACAACATGAATATAAGCTGGGATCTGTCGGTCTTTGTATGACAGAGTCGTGCTGAAGCGGCCTAGGCATGGTAGTGGCTTCCTGGACATCCACGTGAATATTCGAACAGCTGCTGGTTCCAGTTTGGGACGTGGTTTCATGCTCTGGTATTCTAGTTTCATGCTCTGGTATTCTAATTTAGTGAGGCCCCCGAGTCCAAGGCAAATTTTGCCGGATATTCCCCTATCCGGATGTCCAATTTCTGGTATTTCTTCAGACGGTCTGGATCTGAGACCATGCAGATGTATTCCTCACTGTCTTGTGACACAGGTGTGCGTGACGGTGACTCGCTGGATGTTGACTTTCGTGATCGATACGAACTTATGGACCGGACGCTTGACCGGGAGGAACTGGAGGAGTGTCCTTCTCGCCCCTTCACTGTACGGGCGCGATGTCGTGTGGAAGATCGAGTTTTTGATGATCTTCGTCCTGAGTGTTGGGTTTGGCAGACAGTCTCGAAATGATTTTCCCTGCCACAGCGGTGGCACCTTTGTCCGATGGCTGGGCATTGTCCTGAGTGGGGATATTCCTGGCCACATCTGTAACATGCGGGCGTCGTTCTGCTGGGCTTATTGTGTCGTGATTCACGCGATTCATAGCGTGCAACCGGCCTCCGGGAGGATGTGGAATGTGTTGATTTGCTTGATTTGTGTTGATCTGTCTGATGTTTCTTGTCTTTGTGTACTTGCATTCTGAATGCCTGCTCCTTCCTATCAGTCTTGTTGACCTCCATTTTCTTTGCGTGGTCTTCCGCCTGGTCGTTTATGAGTGCCATTTCCTCGATTTCTTCAAGGGTGTAATGTTTCTTTAACAGCCGCCGACGTAGTGACTCAGAGTGACACCCTTCAATTATGCGGAGCCGTAATGCATCCTCGGTGTTGAAGTCGTAAAAGTCACAGTGGCGGGCTAGCCGTCTGATACGCACGATGAAATCACACATACGTTCATCTTTCTCCTGAGTGGCTACGTTAAAAGTGTATCGTTCATAGTCCAAGTTGTACTTGTGCAGAAATCTTCGGTCAAGAGCTCCCTTGACATCCTCGTATGGGGCGGTGGCCGCATTGGGCAGTTCCTTAATGATCTGCGCAATATCCTTTCCCACCAAATTTCGTAGAGCTATCAGCTTCTGTTTGGGGTCTTGTACTTGTGACCCAGTCATGTAGTCTTCAAAATCTTCGGACCAGCTTTTCCACTTGGGTCCCATACTGCTGCCGGACGTCAGTTCCAGGGATTCTGGTGGTCTCAAGTATGGCACTCCCATGACTGTGGGGTATGTTGGGGCTACCAATGGTGGGTTGCCTGGAGCTGCCTGTGCTGCTGGTGCTCCTCCTGACCCACTGGATGAGCTAGTGACTGACATTTCTGTTTATTTTGGCTTTTGCAGTGTTTTTGAGTGAGATTTGTATCTTTTATTCAAAGGTGCCTGACCTCAAAATGGCCGACACAAATGTTCAATGGTTTTCAATGGGGCTTATGAGTTATGCCTGACCTCAAAATGGCCGCCGCTCGGGACACGTGGCTTCAGTTACAGTCTGTACTTGTAGCCTCCAATGCTTTCTGGCAATATTTAGTGCAGCTGCCGAGTCATACAAGCCGATTCCTTGCTTTTTAGGACTCACCCTCTCACTTCCGATTGTTGCAGTCGATCGTTGGGTGCTCCTCGACTTTCGCGCCGTTTTCACGCTGATTTCACTTTCGGCCGCGCTTCTGGCCGCTTGCGGCGTTGCACGTTGGGCGTATTTCCCCTTCAAGCAGGCAGCTTGTGCAATCGCCGGATACCGCTTTTGGCAGCAATCAAAAGGCAACGTGTGAGCGCTTCGTTTTCTTCTCGCTTCACACGCGTCGCCCCGACGCAGGCTGCAGGCTCTCCGTTTTTGGCCGCTTACAAGCGGCAGGGGTCTCGAGCGATGTGGGGATTGAATCTCATCCCACCCTCGTCGCCTGTCACGCTCCCCCGAAGGAAAACACAGGAGCCGCAGAGGTGGGACAAACACGTCTTTATTTCACCGTGTCCACCTTCTAACTAACTGTTCCCTCCTACTTCCTTTCCTCCCCACGCCTCTTCCTCTACTGCCTGTCCTGTCGCAGACAGGGGTCAGGCAGTCACGTCACGACAGAGGTGAGCATTCATTTGAGTATATTTGATGCGTGTCTTACAGGAGACCCCAACCATAGAGAGGCAGCATTCCCATTGTGTATCTGTCAATTCTTGTCCCAAATTCCTCTTCCATTCCTTTTTAGTGAGGTAATATCTGGCTTTTCTGCCTCCTACACAGCTCTATACGGGCACTTTTTCGCTTTGCAAGCCCTACCATGTGTCAGTAGGGTTTGCAATACTTGGGAAGTGTCTGGTACATCTTGTGTTTTGTTGCAAAGCATGGTTACCGGCCATCCCACCCTTGGTAGAAGGATTTGGAATTGCCTTAGCTGAGTACAGAAGGAAGCTATCTGCTGTGATCCTTTCCTCTGTCATTAGGTCGTCAAATGGGTGCCACAGGCTGTCCTCAAATAAATACCCACATTTCTGGAGCCCAGCTTACGTCCAGGACTGGATGTCATGCAAGCTGTGCAGGTCTCTACAGCTAGGTGCCGCCCAGAGGAGGAGTTCAGGGGCAAATTGAACCTGTGCATTTTTAACAGTCACTCTCTTCCTCCAGCACCTCATGGCTACCTGCATGAGGCTGTTCAATCCAGTTAGCGGCACCACGTGTGTGGTGCCCAACTGCCACTCAACTATAGAGTCCATCGATGGGGGAGAGAACCAGTTTCCTAGTTTCTGCAAACTGTCCCCTCCCATCCACCACATGGGCCATTGTAGTTGTGATGCCACATAATAATGATATTAATTCAGGACTACAAGTCCACCTGCATCTCGGAGAGTGAACAGTTTGGATTGCTCCACTTTGTGCCTGCCAGAGCCCCAAATAAGTGCGATCAATAAGGATTGGAGTTCCTTGAAGAAATGTCCACCCAGCCACATCATGAGCACAGAAAAAAAGTACAACAGGTGAGGAGGCATCAACATCTTGGTGATAACAGTGCTGCCCATGGGGATAGCGGGAAACTGTAACAGAAAGAGAGCAAGTTCCTGACCCCCATCGTGGCTCGACCCAGATTACCATCTATCAAACGGAGTAATAGGCAAAGGCGTGGTTGCATTTAATTTAGAGTCGGGGAAAAGGAAGAATGTATTCCAATTGATGTTGAGACTGGACACCTTTCTGAACTTCTCAAGTAAAACAATCCTATCATTAACAATATCTACATTGTCTCGGAGATAAAGGAGCGAGATGCCTGAAAATAGGGATACTATGTGTCGCCCTCTGTCCATTTGAATACCGCAGTCTGGACCCCCGGCCCAGAGTGCACTATCCTGGGTAACTGACTAGGGATTAAATAGGGCACTTAAGCAGATAATCCCTCCCCTACATCTGCTCTCCAGGCCAATTTTACCACCTCCAAATGTATCTTATTTAAATTTATCAAATGTTAATACATCTGCTAAAGAGCCCATCTGTCGTAGCCCAAACCCAGCAGTACAGCCAGAACTTCTTCTATTTGCAGAGGCCCTTCTTTAAGTGTCCGAGTCTTTTGAAAGATTTTGGGTAGAGAGCTACATACTAGAATTGTCCCAACAGGATGTGAAATGCTCGTTGTGGTCTTTGAAATGTCAATACTGTATAGATGTTCAATGTGTCTCCCACTGTTGTGATACCCGCCCATGTCCATATAGTTGTATCCTTGAATTCAGCTATTTAACAGAAGTCAGGCAGACACCACAACAGTAGGCCAGATGCATATGCTGTTGTCGTGGGCATGTGTTTCAACACTAGCAGTCAACAATGTCTGGTCGTGTCCACTAGCATAGAGTTGGAGTGTGTTGTGAGTCTTTGAACAAGTAACCTTGTCAGAATCAATGTGTGCTTCACTGTGTCCAGTATATAATTCATTTCTGGGCTTTTGGTTCTACACATCCAGATCACTACTCAATGAAGTTGCACTGCAAGATAATACTGCTCAAAATCTGGAGTTTCTTTTCCACCATCTGACGTTGCTAATTGCAGTTTGAGAGGGGTTATTGTGGTTCTGTGATTGCTCCATATCAAATTCACAAGCATAGACTCAATGACACTGAACAGGTGTTTGAGTTGTTGTGTTGGAGTGACTGCAAACAAGTAAAGGTCTCATGAAAGGATTATAATTTTGGCTATTGACACTCTACCCAGATATTGAGAAGCCATCTTTTCGGGAAAATGTATGACTTCTAGACATTCACCACTGTCTTGTGCAGAATTCTGTCAATTGATTCACTGCCTGTTTGTTGAACCTGAATGCCCATGTACATCTGCTCTATGTTCTCAATTGAGTGGCAAATCAGGCAGGTTGCGAATTGCACATTTTTCCGGGAGTCTAAGAAGGCAAGATTTACTCATATTAGTTGTTGGTCTCACAGCTTACAAAATGTTTATAGTTGCTAATGAAGGACTGAGGATTCTTTCTGTGCCTCTCAAATTCAATAAAATATCAAAGGCATATTAGGTATGTGACTTTTCACCATTGTTCTTTTACATTCATCTTCACTACAGATAAATGATGCCAATGACTCCCTCGCTATTGCAAATTGAAGGGGAGAGGTAGGAAATCCTGTATGGTTCCTCTATGCATTGGCCAGGAGTCAGGCGCTATTTCTCTGTCTTACCCCTCACCGTTAGCTCTGAGCATACTAATCAAACTCACCTCATTAGCTTGGTCTTGGATCCCATTTTCTCTAATACAGCAAATAAGTAATCTTGTCACAAAGTGCCAAAAGCCTTCTCTAAATCAATGGATACAGCTACTGGTAACCATACATCTGACAATCTTCACTCATGACCTAAAACAGGTATCTGATGTTTGCCGACATACTCCTATGGGGCACATAGCCCATCTGGTCCGAATGTACCCGATTAGGTAAAATCTGTGAGATCCTGTTTGATAGAATACTGCCTAGTAATTTGCGATCTACGTTGAACATCAAGAGTGGGCAAGATGGGAATAATACTATGGGTCACAATGGGGTTTGGCTAGTGTCAGTAACCCAACGTAGTGGGTGAGAGTATACCGCCATATTCTGCCCTGATCAACATTGACCCAGAAAAGTAAGACAGGGCAACCCTGTGTTCCAGGGAACCTAGGTATACATTAATTCAAAACAACAAAGCTTGCGGTGAAGCTATAAGCCTATGCTCCTTTGGCATTATAGATATGTCTTCATAAAAATGAAAAGACAGTTGCTTTATTTACTGTATATTAGAACATTGGAATGTTGAGCACTCCATTGTAGACAAATGCTGCTTTCCTTTCACAGCTGCTGCTGTGAACAAAGGCCTCTCGGAGCACGAGGGGATTTAAACCTCCTCGGGCTCCCAGAGGCCTTTATCTTGACTAATTATATTCTGCCCTCTAGGAGTGGAATGTTCCAATAGACTTAGAGTCCTCCTAGCAGGCTCTATCAGCCATTAAAGGTCCACTCCCTTGTTAAAGGCCCGAGCCAAAGGTCTTTAATGGCCGGTAGAGCCCGTTAGGTTGGGCTCTAAGGCTATTTTATTTGATCATATAGAAAAGATCATTTGATAGGTGCTTCAAAGAATGGCATAGCGAATAGGGATAGAGGTGAACAATAGTCTGCTAGTGCTATTTGCAGAAGGAAGAAAACCATACTGTTGACTGATTAGCATTTCAGTTTTTGGAAAAACGACTCAAATTTAGAGTACAATTTTTAGACAGTACAATGTATGTCAGTCAGCAGGTGAGTACGTTGGTGTTTGAACCCCTAAAAATATTTCCACAGCGTTTTCATAAGGACACATTTGGTAGCAACCTTATACCTTAAAGTGACATAATGTACTGAAAATAACCTCTAAGGATGATCCCTCAAGGTCAGGACACAGTTCAAGAATGATTACAAAGAATGAGGTTTCTCTCACCTGCAGAAGAAAGTCTTGGATCAGTGAAATACCTGTATGTGCACTGTGGCTGGAGAGGCCATCAATGCTCAGAGGTAAAACCAATTTGTAGCGATCAAAACGTCGCCACAGGCACCTTTTGTCTGACCTCACACCCCTGGGCCCCCGATGCCACTGCTACTGCAGCACCAATGATAGGTGCAGCCCCACGAAGCAGGTGTCGGAGTGCAGTGGATCCTCACATCCTTGGCCACTGCACCTACTACACCATTAGTAGTGATGGCCATACAAAAACACAAAAAAACAAGCCCCAATACCTCCCCTCTTTTCTCAGTGCATCTCGCTAAAGAAGCTGTTTTGGTCTAGTTGTAAACGAGAAAATGTGTGGCCAAGGGCCATTTCTTTATGTTATCCATGGACCTCCATCCTTTCCTCTTCCTCTTGGACCATCACATTGAAGCTCCAGGGGTCCGGGCGATCAGGGCTATCTGCTTTCGAATGTGACCCTGCTAGCCCCCTTCCTACCACCCCCTCGACTCACCTGAAAGGAAATCTGCATGTAAACAGAGGTCAAAGTAGGCAGAATCTATGGTGACCGACACGCCCATGCCTTTGTAATTTTATAAAAACAGTTTCAAAACTTCCTGTTAAAAAACAACAGTCCCTGACCGCTGTGAAGACGAATCACCAAATGTAGGTAAGGGCTACTTGGGAGCTCGTATAGGCTTGAATTGATGATTAACAGTGCCAAAGATTTATTCTTTTTGACAGATAATGTAAGGAAGGGTGTTACCAGATGAGTGCTGGAAAGCATACTTTTACAGAATACATATAGGTATGTTTGTACTAGGTCCAGTCTGATTACCTATTGCTTAAATATATACTTTGAAAGCACTTGTTTTATGTTAAACACTACAGGCCTGATTTAGATTTCGCCGGATGATTTACGCCCTCTCAAACGGGATGGAGATCCCATCCACTGTATTACAAGTGCTGCTGAATATAATGATATGATGAAGTAACCTGTCAGGCAAACTCTAAATCAGACCCTAAGCAGCAGCTTATCTCAGACAGTGTCATTTTAAATGAATGACCTACATATTGACAGTGCTTTCTGTTCTAGGCTGGGACCTCCCAGTACTATAAATACACAAGTCACCATCGCCAGCTGCGCCAACCCGGATTCAATTCTGTGACTCTGATCCCATACACAGACACCTGTAATGATTGCATTAACCAATTGAGGGTACATAACATAAGAGTGCATTTACCACAGATTAGTTTAACTTGCATTTATTTTTCATTTCAGGTTTGTGTGTTATGTTATTTGCAGTTCCCTGAAAGAGAAACAAAAAAAGACCCTTACAGAATAATTCGGTCGAGACAGACGACCACGAGGGAGAATTAAATAAATAATTAATTTCCCCTCATCGTTGTCTGTCGAAATCCATCCCCAATTGGGCCCCACTGCTCTTACCTGCGCGAGCCGTCGCTGCCCTCCCCATATGCATCTAAATGTATTAGGTTGGCATTTTCTTTCTTTAGTTTTAAAGTTGTGATCCTCCAAGTGTTCTGTGGAAACTTGACTTTAAAAAATATATATATATATTTTTGCCCGGGGGGCCTTTAGTCCTCCCTCCCCACAAGGGCTAGAGGGTGCGGGTATCCCTACCCTTTTATATATTTTTTCTTTTTTAAAACACAGGATTGAGACAGTAGCTCCCCTCCTTAAGCCCTTGCAGCTCCGGGACCCCATCTCTCAGAGCCTTTTTTTTTAATTAATGGGAGGGGGCATGTGGCCCACCTCCACGATCCACTATGAGACCCCAGTGCCTGGGCTGTTTCTTTTATTAAGCGGAAGAGGTCCCTCCTGCCCAGTCCTTTACGGCCCCAGGGACCTCATCACTTGTGCCTTTCTTCCTTTTAAGGTTGACCGCATTCAAGGACCGCCTGGATAACAACGCACACAACAGCAAAGAGCTCTTCAACATCGTGAAAGAACTCTCTAACCCCAGTTCCAACAACAATGACATCCCCCCTTCGCAGGACCTGTGCGACTCACTGGCCACCTACTTCCACTGCAAGATCGCAGACATCCATGACAGCTTCGACGCTATGACCGCCCGCCAACCTCCGAGACCCCCACCGCCGCGATCTCCTGCCGCCTGACCGCATGGTCCAACCATCAAGTTCATGAACTCCGTCCACTCAGGATCTCCGTCAGACCCTTGCCCTCACCACATCTTCAACAAAGCCAGCACAATCATCACACACCACCTCCGGAAAGTCATCAACACCTCCTTCGAGACAGCAACCTTCCTAGAGAGCTGGAAGCATGCCGAGATCAACGCCTTACTCAAGAAACCCAAGGCGGACCCCAAGGACCTCAAGAACGTCCGTCTCATCTCCCTGCTCCCGTTCCCGGCGAAGGTCACCGAGAAAATCGTCAACAAGCAACTAACCCGCTACCTCGAGGAAAACAACATCCTGGACCCATCCCAGTCCGGTTTCTGCAGCAACCACAGCACCGAAACCGCCCTCATCGCCGCCACCGATGACATCAGGACCTTGATCGACAACAAAGAAACAGCAGCCCTCATACTCCTGGACCTGTCAGCCGCCTTCGACACGGTCTGCCACGAGACACTAGAAACATGCCTACACAACGCCGGGATCCAAGAGAAGGCCCTGGACGACCAAATCCTTCCTCTCCGGCAGAACACAAAGCATCTGCCTCCCTCCCTTCAGCTCCACCGCCACCGAGATCATCTGTGGCCTACACCAGGGCTCCTCCCTTAGCCCAACACTGTTCAACATATACATGGCACCCCTCACCCACGTCGCCAGCCAGCACAACCTCAACATCATCTCCTACGCTGACAAACCCCAGCTGATCATCTCACTCACCAAAGACCCTCACACCACCAAAGCCAACCTCCACGAAGGAATGAAGGCCGTCGCCGAATGGATGAGGAACAGCCGACTGAAGCTGTACTCGGACAAGACGGAGGTCCTCATCCTCGGCTCCGCCCCATCAGCATGGGACGACTCCTGGTGGCCAACATCGCTGGGAACAGCCCCGACACCCACTGACCACGCACTCAACCTGGGGGTCATCCTCGACCCCACCCTCTCCATGACCAAACAGGTCAACGCCGTCTCCTCATCCTGCTTCAACACCCTACAAATGCTGCGCAGAATCTTCAAGTGGATCACCACCGAAACGAGAAGAACAGTAACACAGGCCCTCGTCTCCAGTAGGCTGGACTGCGGAAATGCCCTCTACGCAGGAACATCGAACAAACTCCTGAAACGGCTGCAACGCATCCAGAACGCCTCGGCACGACTGATCCTCGACATCCCCCGCCACAGCCACATCACATCCCACCTGAGAGACCTACACTTGCTCCCCGTCAACAAGAGGATAACCTTCAACTCCTCATCCACGCACACAAGGCCCTCCACAATGCCGGCCCAGAGTAACTCAAAACGACTCAGCTTCTACGCCCCTACCCGCAAGCTCCGCGCTGCCGACCTCGCCATCACCACAGAAGAACAACCGCCGGTGGCAGATCCTTCTACCACCTCGCCGCCAAGACGTGGAACACCCTCCCCACCAACCTACGACAGACCCAAGACCTCCTTGCCTTCAGACGACTTCTCAAGACCTGGCTCTTCGATCAGTAGCAGCACTCCCCCGGCACCAGCGCCTTGAGACCCTCACGGGTATGTAGCGCGGTTAACAAAAGTCCTGATTGATTGATTGAGACACCATTATATGTGCTGTTTTTTTTATTAAGTGGAGAAGGGCGCACAATCCTCTTTCCCAAGCCTTTATTGCCCGAGGGAACTCAGGGCCTTTTTTTTTAAAGGGGAGGTGGTGCAAGGATCCCTAAATCTGCATTTAACCTTTTTAGGTCTCGACCTCTGCCAATGCCTCTGGCATTGCAGATGTCGAGATTATAGAGTTGTAACCAGGAAAGCTAAACCAGGCGGATTGCGCCGAGTGCATGTGCCCGTGCACACGCTTTCCATTTGGTCTCCGAGCCGCCTGCCTCGCATCATTGCATCAGACCCACCACAGCAATGCTAGCAATGCCGAGAGCTTCACTTCAAAGGGATCCGCTCCCCCGCCCCCTACTTCACACTTCAAAGGAATGTGCTCCCGCCCCCGCAATTCTGAGAGCATTTCCCAGCCGCATTTAATTTCATTTCACTGCCTTTTCTCAAAATAAATCAATTTATTTTCTTTTTGGCAGGATTGCAAAATTATTGGTTCAGCCTGAGTGGGATTACAAATTGAAAAGCACCACTGCGGTACGTTCTTACAAATAAACTAGTCACAGGGCTCACCACCTTTTCTTCTGGTTTTTTTTTGTTACGGCTTTTTGAACAAGTGGTTCTCTTTCATCAGAAATGCATCAGTCAGTCTCTTGGTCAACAGGATGTTATGGTTCCTATGTTTTTGAAATTTGAAAGAGAAGTCCGGTTCTCACAACTGTGACGATTTGAGAAAATGGACATGCGTTTCCCAGAAGCAACTTGCTGCGAATCTTTCAGTAGTTTGTCATGGAAGACAGATGGTCTTAAGGCAAATATGGGTGTTGCCTGTTGCTCGAACCTTGCATTCTATATCCAGAAGCTCCCCTACATTGTGTTTAAAGCTCAACATTTCCACCACCACAGTGTTTGCCTTTAGACTGTCTCTTTATGAACAAAACACTATATAGTTGGGAACAAACTGTTTTGTTTAGTACTTTACTGAGTAGGTCAGTAGTCTATATTGAAATCCTATCTTTCTTACTCGTTTGTGAGGCTCCATATTATTATTTCCTCTTGATAGAAGGTGGGGTCGAGGACATTCTAGGGGGGGAGTTGCTAAGGTCTCTTGAGATCACTTAATTGGAAATTCAGAATTGTATGAACTCTATCAGTTGACTTATAGACTGTTATAACTCTGGATATTTGACTTTACTATATCAGGCTTTGAGTCCTTTGAATAATTGGGTAAGGAACACACCATCTAATTGAACAGAAGATGCTTCCAAAGACATTGAAAATTAACAATGTTAAGTCCACCCTGCAAACACACATTCTTTCCATCCCTTCGAAAATGCAGTCTACAAGCGTTCTGCAGTTCCCTTGTTCTGGTTTGATTGATGTGAAATATAACCTGTTTAGTGGTCTTTTGGTTACTTATTTTAAACTCATTGCTGTGCCAGCCCTGAAGTTTATATTATTCTCCAGCCCATTTGCACATGCTCATAACAAACAGTATAGGTTATTTTCTCTAACTTATTACTACTAATAAGAGCTGTTTATTCTACTCAGCACCACCACAGCACCACTCAGCACCACCACAGCATCACTCAGCACCACCACAGCACCACTCAGCACCACCACAGAATCACTCAGCACTACCACAGCACCACTCAGCACCACCACAGCACCACTCAGCACCGCCACATTATCACTCAGCACCACCACAGGCCCACTCAGCACCACCACAGAATCACTCAGCACCACCACAGCACTACTCAGCACCACCACAGCACCACTCAGCACCACCACAGCACCACTCAGCATCACCACAGCATCACTGGT
This sequence comes from Lissotriton vulgaris, assembly GCF_964263255.1. NCBI lineage: Eukaryota > Metazoa > Chordata > Amphibia > Caudata > Salamandridae > Lissotriton > Lissotriton vulgaris. The sequence goes on from NC_141694.1 coordinate 1,476,744,089, forward strand.
TCAAATATGTTCTCTCAATGTTTCAAGCTTTATGACAAATGTCACAAAAAGATGTTAATATTTCACTTCTGTTCTTGGATTTTCGTCACAATAAAATACACTGAACATAATCTTCACAAAAGTTATTTACAAAAGTTTAAGCTATTGCCATTATAAATTCCAATAACTTTTATTTGAATATTAATTATTAAAAAACATTAAAAGCCATTGTTATTTGTAATAGCAATACATGTAAGTCCCGTAAATACAACACATATTGCATTAAAAATGCTATAGGTGTCACATTTGCGAAAGTTATAACTAATGGAATTGTAAATGACAAAGCCATTAATTTCAAAATTTTCAAAACCAACACATAAATAAAAAAATGGTCATTTACAATACCAATAGCTCAAACTTTCCTAATGCGAGACCTATTGCATTGCAAATGCTTGTTGCAGGTAGCCAATTAGAGTGCTAGAGTGAACTGATTGAACTGGCCCAAGGGAAATCCCCATGAAGCCAACCATCCAGATATATAAATATGTTTCAACCCTAATATCTCAAAAACTGCAGGACGGATTTACACCACATTACAAAATGCATACTTTCTGGACTAAGACCGACCTTCCTGTCAAATTTAGAGCAATTTAGTTTTTGCAATATCGCTTTCCAAAACGCCAATGGAAAATGCATGAGGATTTTGTTTGGCAGACCACCCTGAAACTTTCCATGCACAAACTAAGCAAAAAGGAGCACTTTTGAAAAGTTTTGTGAGGAGCCAAACTCATTAGCAAAACAAATAAAGGCATTTCCTATGGAAACGCTGACCGAACTATAATTACCCAATGGCAACTGCCACTGGGTAATATATATTTACCATTGGGAAATATATATGTATATATATATATATATATATGGCGGATCACGCCAGTACTTCATCGGAGGCAGCAGGATTAACACACAACGGATGAAGGCTCCCAGTGTTGGGTACTGAGGAAGCCACGACGGCGAAATGCATCTACCGCCACTGGGACTACCTAACTGTTAATAAAGCCCGTTTTCCTTGTCCCCCCTGGGCTCCTGCTTCATTCATTCTTGGAGGAAGTTTTGTTTACATTAATTGTGCTTGCCAGTGACACAATACAGGAGCACCGCCACGCTTTGGGACCCGGACAGCTGCTGGTACTTGCTTGATGGCGTCCACTGTTTCCTGGGAAGGATAGTCCGGCACCCACCCCGCCTGCAGAGAATACGGAGCAGTGAGGCATTGCCTTGTTCTGGACTTTGTGCACCTGCACTTCTGATCCCTGCACACATGATTTTCTGCTCGCTGGGAGTGGCGACATAAGGGGACTCGGAAGACTGGCTGGTTAACTCCACAACAGTGGTCATCGTGTCCTGCTTGGGTGACCGCGGGGAAGACTACTATCACACCCTCCCCACCTCACCAACCCGGACTGCCACAATCACTAGGCTTTCTGGGAGTTGAAGTCCTCCAACTAAACCGGACTTCAACAGGTGAGCCTTATTGCTAGGGGGAGGAGCGGATCACGCCAGTACTTCATCGGAGGCAGCAGGATTAACACGCAACGGATGAAGGCTCCCAGTGTTGGGTACTAAGGAAGCCACAACGGCGAAATGCATCTACCGCCACTGGGACTACCTAACTGTTAATAAAGCCCGTTTTCCTTGTCCCCCCTGGGCCCCTGCTTCATTCATTCTTGGAGGAAGTTTCGTTTATATATATATATATATATGTATATATGTATATATATATATCTCCACACGCTGGTTCACCTCTCCCCGATTTTGGAGCGCTCTTCGTGGGTGCGTTCACCTACGGCGGAACCACGCCGTTGAACCTCGTAACACTTCCTTTGGTTAGAAAGGATATGGGCGCACTCCTTTTGATTTTCCACAATTTTCATTTATTTTCAATTTGTTAAGGCAAATGAAAGCATTCGATCTACGCGTTTCGATGCTCCTGGCATCTTGCTCACGATCAACTTCCTGCCATTTTTTCACAATATTTAAGGCATTCACTTAGATGTTACATCATTTCCTGAGCCTAACCGCTAAGCATTGTGGTTAACGCAGTTTTTATATAAAATCAACTTAAATCATACATCTTATCAAGTTATACATTGGAAAATAATGACACCTTATTTTCAATGTTTTAACGGATTTCAATTATGCATCCCTTTAGTCTTTTTTGGATATTGAGTCAGTTTGTCATTTGTTTATCCTGGGTTTTACATTTTGCACCTTATTTTAATTCTTATTTTGATTCCCTCCAGTGGGATTTGTTCACGTTCACGCGCTCTAGCAGCGCTATAAAAAGGTACTTGAAGCCTCGACTAGGGATTACCATCTGCAGTGACCTTTTCCCTCCTGAGGCGGAAGCCGGGAGGTCTCGCTCTCTTCTTTCTCAATTTTAAATCTGTGTTTGATATTTTTACTTGGTGTTTCTCTGCGCTTGACTAAGAAGCGCCAGAGATATTTTAATGTTTGTGCTTCTCTGCGCTTGATTAATAGGCGCCAGAGACTTGGGATATGAGACTTCCTTAGCGCTCCTCAGCGCTTCGTTGTTCCTTCCCCCCTCCCCTACCCCTGGACCGCCCTCGGCCGAGCATCGACGCCGAGGGCTGGGATCTTGCTTTGGCAGCCAAATTGAGTGTGGGCCAGGACGTTCACGCGCTCTAGCAGCGCTATAAAAAGAACGTTCACGACTCCGCGCAGCGGACGCGTACAGCGGACGCGCCGGACCTGCGCCGGAGTCGTGAAAGAGTCCGGCCCGTCTGCGCCCGTCAGCGTCCCGGAGGCGTACGGAGTGGCGGACAGGCTCGGTCCTTCTGCATACACTTCCTTTAGAGCTATTATGCGGCGCTACTCGTCCCTGGAGCTCCGTTCACTCCAAAAGGCCTTGTGCGCCTGTTATACAGTTTTTCCTGGTCGATATAGGGGCAAGAGGAAATGTCCAGGCTGTGGCTGGTATCTGGCCAGTGTCCCGCCCTCTACATCAATCAGGGAGGTGGTTATTGTGAAGCGTCTCAGCCTACTTTTAAATACCAGATCCGTTCGCAGACATGCCCAGGAAATCTTTGATCTCCTTGTCACCGAAAAACCGGCATGTCTGATGTTGACAGAGACCTGGCTAGGCGAGTCAACACACCCCGATATTGCTACAGCGATCCCCCCTGAATACAACATTTTTAGGCAAGACAGATCGGAAGGGAGAGGTGAGGGCGTGGCTCTCGTGGTGAATAAAGCCTTTACATGTTCTATCATCCATATGGAGGCCATCACGGGTTCTGAATCCCTTGCTTTCTCCACATCACTGACACCCCAACAGTCTCTTAAAGGACTCCTAGTGTTTCGGCCTCTGGGCCCGGCTGGGTCCGTCTTTGAGGAGCTTCAGTCGATAATTTCGACGTTGACCCTAAGAGCGGAGCACTGCATATTGGCTGGAGATTTTAATGTCCATATGGACGAGAGCTCTGACCCTGACACAATTAAATTGATCGACATCACGGCTCCCTTAGGCCTGTTTCCTTATCTCTCTGGATCGACCCACAACCAGGGCCACACTTTGGATCAGGTCTTCTCTACATCCCCTATTGAGGCGACGGCATTGTTGCCGGTGCTCTGGTCCGATCATCGGTTGGCCTACTTCTACATACTGTGCACTAAGAAACCATCTAGCACCACTATGAGACATCAGGGACCAGCAACCAGGGCCTATCACCGGGTGACTCCGGAGATGCTGGACCAGGCCTCTCGGGACCATCCCTTCCCTTTTACGGGTGATCTGGACAAAGACCTAGAAGCTCTGCAGTTGTGGCTAACAAACAGGCTGAACGATCTAGCCCCTGTGATTCCCCCTCGAACCACATTTAAACGGGTCTCTGCCCCTTGGTTCACCGAAGCGCTGGCGCTCTCCCGTAGGCAGTGTAAAGTGGCCGAAAGGGCTTGGCGGTCTCAGTATGATGCAGAGGCGAGGCTTACCTATAGTAAGCATGAGCGAATTTTGCGGATCTCGCGTTCGCGAATTTTGCGGATTTGCGGATTCGCAATCCGCAAAATCCGCGAATTCCCGCGAATTTGCGGATTTTTTTTTTTTTTGTGTTCGCCCGTGTTTCTGCCAGTTCGCGAGGGTTTTGTACACTTTCGCAAATTGCGAACTTACCTGTCGGGTCGCAAGTTTCGCGAACTTGTTGTTTCTACGTGTCCAGCCTGTTTGGGACACTCTTCTTCATCACTGCCACTCTCTGTCACCACTGCCACTCTCTGACTACTCATGCCACCCTCTGGCCCACCCATGCCACCCTCTGTTTCATCACCACACCCTCTGGTTGTCCAGTGTACATTATTTTCGGCAAAGCAAAGCACACCTTCCCTGCCTCAAGTGACCTGAATTAATTTGGGGCTGATTCATGTGTCACAGAATATTTTTTTAGCTGGCACCTGCTTCCTTAGTGCGCCCTGATTAGTGATCTTTTGCACTTGCTAAGTGCTTTCATTGTTGCAAAATTAGTTACAACACCTGCCCTGCCCCAACTGACAATAATGAATTAGGGGCTGATTAATGGATTTTAACTTCCAGCCTGGCTCCTGCTTGTCTCCCTTAGCTGTAATTCAGGACCTTTGTGGCATATGTGTAACTATTCTGAGGTTCAGAGCAGGGTCACATACTAGTTTCAACTGGCAACTGAACTCTGGAGGGGCCCCTCAGGAAGCACTCCAGGAAATGGCTACTAATGATGAGCCTGAACTTTTGAACCTGGTAAGTAGTTACTTTCAGTTTTGCTAAAATCGTATTTCTGCAATTTTGCACTTATTCGCGGGGCGCGAACTCACGCGAACAGTGCGAGCAGTGCGAGCAAAATCCGCTGCTCGCGGATTTGCGGATTTTGCGGGAAATTCGCAAATCTCGCGGATTGCGGATTTCCCGAAAATCCGCAAAATCCGCGAGCGGAACGGATTTTCCGCCCACGCCTAACCTATAGGTCAACTATCAAAGCCTACCATCGGGAAATTCTCCAGGAGAAAAAAGGTTATTTTGCCAGGAGAATTGAGGACGCAGCCAACTCCTGCAAGGAGATCTTTTTGATCGTTAGAGAACCCCGCGTTCTAACTCGACTCAGGCTGCCCCTTCTGAGTCATGGGTTGCTACCCTCGCCAATTTCTTTACTACTAAGATTAAGGTGATTCAGGACTCCTTTCCTACAAGGCTGGTTGATGTTCATCCCAGCCCCGCGGATGGGTCAGTCCATCCAACTCCACCAGATCCAGACTTGGCAGCGTTCCCGCCTCTTTCGGCACCCTCGTCGCTGGCACTTATGGCTAACCTTAAATCTGGGTCGCCCCTTGATACCTGTCCGGCCAAATTTTTGGCGAAAATGGCGGCTATCGTTAATCCTCTGGCAAATCCGCTCTTGAACCTCTCCCTGAACCAGGGGGTGATCCCGCAGGCGTGGAAGCAGGCTATGGTCATCCCCCTCCTTAAGAAACCAAGCCTTGCCCCGGAGGCTCCCGCCAATTATAGGCCCATCTCGCTCCATCCGGCTTTGGCTAAAATCTTGGAGAAGCATGTACATATCGTGCTCCCCAATTTTTTGGAGTCCCACGATCTGTTACACTCCTCCCAATCTGGCTTCTGCCCCAATTTAAGCACCGAGACGGCGCTGTTGGAGGTGTCTGAAGCCATTAAAGAGTCGCTGGATTCAGGAGGCAAAGCTATACTGGTCATGCTTGATTTGTCAGCGGCTTTTAACACCGTCCCCCATGAGGGTCTCCTCGCCAGACTTTATGAAATCGGTCTGAGGGGGACGGTGTTCAGCTGGTTTAGATCTTTCTTGGCTGACCGTCGACAAACGGTCTGGGCCTCTTCTAGCTCCGCCGAGATGCCGCCATTGGGAGTCGGAGTCCCTCAGGGCTCCGTGTTGAGCCCAACTCTATTTAACATCTTTATGACCCCATTGGTGGAGTCTCTCGAGGCCCAGATCGTATCCTATGCCGATGATACCCAGCTCCTCTTTACCTGTCGGAAGGGAGAAGATTTTGATGGAGAGAGTATCCGTGAGTGCCTTGGGGCTGTTTTTAAATGGTTCCAGCTAAACAGCCTCAAGTGTAACTTAGATAAATCTGAGATACTCTTCTTCGGCTGTCCATCTGACCCAGATTGGCATGGTTGGTGGCCTGCCGACATGTTCCCTCCAGCGCACTCGTCCCAGCTAGCCAAGAACCTGGGAGTCAAGATTGACAATGGGCTGATGCTTAGATCCCAGGTTCTGGCTCTCACGGGAACTTGCTTTGGCATCCTTAGGATGCTCCGGAAGTTCTTCCCTCTGCTCTCTGAGGAACATAGGAGGACTACGGTTCAGGCCTTAATCGGCTCAAGATTAGATTACTCTAACATACTATATCTTGGCCTGCCAGAATACCTCTTGCAACGCTTGCAGGTGGTCCAGAACACGGCCGCATGGGCCATCTTTGGCCTCCATAGGCGGGCCAGAGCCTCTAGCCTATTGCAGTCTCTCCATTGGCTGCCTATCCGGAAGCGGATAGTTTTTAAGGCTTTGACACTGGCCCACAAGTCCTTGTATGCCTCGGGAGCCCAAAATCTTCAAAGAAGGCTCGCCTTTTACCATCCGGCACGATCCTTGAGATCGGAGTCCCTTTTCCTGGCTGTGGTTCCCCGAGTAAAAAAGGCCCGTATTGGAGGCCGCTCTTTTAGACTGCGAGCTCCGCAACTCTGGAACTCTCTCCTGTTGACTCTACGTAGTACATCTAATTTACTGGCGTTCAGGAAGGGCCTAAAGACATGGCTCTTTGCCCACTAGGGAGCTTTCTATAGTGCTGGACCCCCTTCGTCCTCTGTATTGAACTTGTTATTGTTGTGTGTTGTCTGTCTTTTCTGGTCTTTAATAAAAGCGCCGGGACACTCCTTCTGGAGTAGCTGTGCGCCATAGAAGACCAATTTAACATAACATAACATAACATATAAATGTGAATATCCAGGTAATCTATCTCCATTTTACTGATGTTCGATGTAAACTCCAACTGGAATTCGTTAGTATTTAGAGATTTAAGGAAGGCATACAATTCCTCTGTGCTGCCCTCCCAGATTAAAAACAAATCAAGGAACTGCGGACATAACTCTTGCAGGTCTTTATATTTCAGATCTTGCCTCAGTGGGCGTGTCTTAACTAAGATGCTGGTTCTCGTAGTCCAGGTAAGTCTGTGTTTATATAGTAGATACCGCTTTAACTTCACCTCTGAGGCAAGATCTGAAATATAAACACCTGCAATAGTTATGTCCACTGTTCCTTTCCCCCGAGACGCCAAGCCAGTGAAAAAGGGATTTTTCTCGAAACGCGTTTGGCACGAGTTGGCGCAAGCTTTCACTGAAAGACTCGTTTGCAGCCTGCTGTTGTCTTCCGAATAAAGAAGGGTGAAAGCATAATGTTGTGTGTGGCGTCTTCAAATTGTGAGCAATTGCAAATGGAATACATATATACATATATATATATATATATATTGATACAAGTTAACATTATAGGTGGACATTTATGCGTATTTGCACAGCAAGATAAAGAAGCTAAATAATTTATCGGTCCCTAAAATAACTTAACTGGTTAGACTTAACCCGGTTTGGTTATTATTTACCCTAACAAATATTGCATATTTAGTACTGACAACAACATTTATAAACTTTATTTATAGGTGTTGGCTTATACGGGACAAACCACACAGAATAGGACGTAATCTGATTTGTATCAAATATACTACGTATGGACGATTAGAGTGTAGATATCTATCAGAAAATAGGTGAGTTACTTACAAGCGATCTGCTAGCTATGGGTGTTATCGGGGACCACAACCTTATACCCTTTTACTTTTCACATATGACTCGTATGTAATTAGAGCTGGTGACGTTTTGAAATGTAAATGGTTTTTTTGATTAATGTGGAGATCATGTTTTTGGCACACATGTTCCTTCTTTGTGAAATCAATGTGTTAATACTGTAACCATACACTAGACCTTAGTTAAGGTTGAAGAGTTATTTTAAGTGACTTACTGTACAATATTGAGAATGTATGAATTGTTTTGCCTTGTATTTTTAATTTGTGTAAACTAAGACTGATTGTAAATATTTGGGTTGCAGCCCTGAAGAAGTCATTTTGTCCTATACGGACTTGACGAAACGCGTGTTGGCTGCGAGCAATCGTTTGATGAAAATTGGATTTGATTTTGAAGGAAGATTGGACATTAAAAGAAATAGTGAAAACTATATAAAGACTTTTTTTGATAATTTTGAGTGCTCGGAGGATTACAGTAATCGTTTGGACCATTGGTTTGTCTTGGAGACTGTGGTAACCAGTCCCCCACCTCTTCCTGAGCACCATTTGACATATTGTTTGATTACGTATACCTAGACTTTGTGCTGTGCGCTCTTTTAAGCCGTTACCATTGTTTTCTATATTTTGTGGTGAGAGAGCTGCCGCTGAGGTTATATAATGAATAGAGATAAGGAGGCTGAGACATTGTTTGGCAACTTAGCTGCAGGAGGTACCATCAAGAAAGCGGTGGGCCCCCCAGCAGGTACTAAGAAAGAAGGTCTTAGAGCTAAATTCGTGAAATTGGAACTATTAAAACGCACGGAGTTAAATAAATGGTGGGATGCTGCTACCCTAAAACAATACCTAACACTGAATAGGATTCCACGTGGCTTAAGATCGCACATAATACCGACATATGAGGACTTGGAACCAGATTTATATGACATATGGGAAAAGGAACTAAATAATAGTTCACGTAATCTCATACAGATTCTTATTGATAACGCAGAAAGGAAGATAGCGAAATTACTTGTGGAGATCAGCAAAATTGAAGATGAGATAAAAGAGATGAATTTACCAGAACTTACTGTTAAGAACTACTTGGTTCTGGATGAGAAACTAAATGATTTACAGATGGAGATCAAGAAACTGTAAGCACACAAACTCAAGAGAGATGAGAGAGATTATAATACAGGACGAGTATATACCTTTGCAAAGAGATTTGATTATCTGGTTAAAAAAGTTCCCTCAAACACAACGAGTGGCAGCACCCCTGTGGTGAGTGATACTGATGCATCTTCAGTGTTATCTAGTAGTGAGAATGGAGATGCACCAGAGATAGTCCCGACTACTGAGAATACTACTTTTTTTGGAGAGGTTCAGAGATTAAGGAAGGGGAATCGGGACTTAGAGATAAGGAATCGAGATACACAAGCAAAAAGACAAGGAGAGGCAGCAGGGGGGGTAGGAGATCCAGGCGCAAGAATAAGGAGCCTGGGATCATGGAAACAATGATGTCAAATGATGAATCCATTGCATGTGACATAGAAGTGATCAATCTATCTTCTTGTGAATTGTCTGACAATATGGTAACTGTACTAAAAAAACGTTTGGGTTTTTGTCCAGCAACGAATTTAGACTGGTGTATGATTAAAATAGATCTTTTTAAATTTGTAAGAAACCTTAAAATCAAGAAACATTTTGCTAATGTACCAGTGAGAGATAAACAATCTTGCAATAAAGTTCTTAGTGAGATCACGATACAAGAATTGAAAGATACTCAGCTCCTTTTATCACTTACTGAAAGGGAAGATGATCCAGTAACAATGCAGACACTCATTGAAGATCTCGAGATATCGAGATTTCAGAGGGAAGGGAGTGGATTGAAAGTGAAGTCAAAATGGACCCCACAACTTATACCAGGGAATACCATCGATACATTTTTTAAGATGGTCTGCACAGATATAGACAAGGCAATTGATATATCCAGACTTAGAGGTACTAGAGTACTTCGAGATAATCTCACATTTGGAGAGAGAGAGGCCTTACATGAGCTTATTAACAACAAAGCAATAACGATACGTAGTGCAGACAAGGGTGGGAATATAGTTGTATTAAATACTACTGATTATAACAACGAGATCTACTCCCAACTCAATGAAACCTTGTATTATGAGAAGTTGACTACTAATCCTATTCCAGACTTAATTGTTAAAATCAATAGTGAAATTAAGCTTTGGTACGAACAAACACTTTTAGATCATGACGAATACCTCTACCTTATGCTAAGCACACCTAGATCACTGTGTCTATATACTCTCCCAAAAGTCCACAAATGCCGGGACAAACCGCCAGGGCGGCCTATTGTCTCCGGCATTGGTGGTCCAACGGAAAGGTTATCTGAGTTTATTGACTGCTTTTTGAGACAATATGTCTATAATTTACCGTCTTTTATTGAAGACACTAAGCACATACTGAATTTACTTGAAGACATTGTATGGGAGGATGGTATGTTACTAGTTACACTGGACGTGGTATCCTTTATACCATCATTGATCACAATATGGGTATACGTGCTTTGGACCACTTTCTCAGCGTGAGACCAGCTGAGATGTTTGATCACACTCAAATGCTATTACGGATGACTCAATTGGTACTGGAAAATAATGTGTTTTTATTTGATGGCAATTGGTATAGACAACGCCTTGGGACGGCGATGGGTTCTAGATTTGCTCTGTCTTTTGCCAACCTGTTTATGGGTTGGTTCGAGGCGGAGCGAATCTGGGGCCCTGAGGGAACTGAATGGACCCCATATATACACTACTGGGGCCGTTTAATTGATGATTGCCTGATGTTATGGACAGGCACAGTAGAGAAACTCAAAGGCCTTTTTGACTATCTGAATGAAAATACATATAATTTGAAATTTACAACTTCTTATGATAGGCAGAAGATCACTTTCTTGGATGTGGAGTTGTATGTGGAGGGAGCAAAGATTCAAAGTCGGATGTATCGAAAACCCACAAGTTGTAATTCAATCTTGCATGCCGGGAGCTGTCGCCCTAGTTATCAGAAAAGAGCCATACCATATGGAGAACTAATTAGAGCTCGACGCAATTGCTCAACAGATAAAGAATTTGAGCACAATATAGCAGACATGACATCTAGATTCCTTAATCGAGGATACAGACAAAATGTGGTGACTAAAGCTGTATCAAGAGCAAAGAAAGTGAGAAGAGAAACTACATTGATAAGAGAGAGTAAAGAGGGTAGAACAACTGATCAGAAGGTAAGACTAATAACCAATTATGGAATGGACAGCTCGAAACTATTTACTATTCTGAACAAACATTGGCACCTACTTTGTTTAGATAATGATTTAAAACCGTACATTTATGACAGACCTAGTGTGACATTTAGAAGAGGGACAACTCTGAAGAACATGTTGAGTCCTAGTTACCCGATTAAACTGAACAAAACAGACTGGTTGAACAGCTTTAAGGGCTTCTACAAATGTGGAAGATGCATATCATGTAGATGGGCAATGAAGAAGGTTCTATGTTTTGAATACAATAATTCTGGTAAATACACTATTGGCATGTTCATAAATTGTGACACAAATTATGTGATATATGTGATTTCATGTACGTGTGGCTAAATCTATGTAGGGAGTACCAAGAGAAGGCTCAGAGATAGAATCGCTGAACACTTTAGGGCACTAAAAAATGGAGACACACGTTACCCAATTGCGTCACATTTAATTCAGAACTTTGAAAACAAGGATCAACATGTTTTTTCCTACCATGGGATTGACCACATAAAACCAGACCCGCGAGGGGGCAACAGATTGCTAACATTGAGAAAGCGGGAGGTACTTTGGCTGATCAGATTGAAAGCGGTTTGAATGTGGTCTTAATGTTGACCATGAGTATGAGTTCTATCTTGGTAACTGAGAGCAGACTATAAACAGTAGAGTGAAACCGATAGAAAACAATGCTGGTGCCATTGGTTTTGTTCTATACTTAGTTTATACTAATGTCTCCCAACACTGTAAACTCTATTGAATGGGAAAGGATAGTGATTTATGAAGCAAGTACATACTAATGTAATGTTTTACTGATGTCAGGAAACTAACTGGACTGTATAACTTTTTTTGAACCTACTACCTCTCTGTATTGTTTTATGCTTTGAACACGTAAATTTGATGGAATAGTTAATGCTGACGATAGGGAAAGGGCGGTGGTAAACCTGAAGACCCCAGCGGTTCGCAGGTCAGGAGAGAGATAATAAGAAATATCTTGCTAATCATTTTAGGAGTCTATTACAAAAATGATCAATACGACAATAGGACCGATTAATTAATCACGTATCAGTATGTGCAATAAACTTAATGCACACAATATCGATATCGGAGTGGACGGCAACACAGTATCAACGTAAAACAATAATCCGATTTAATTTTTAAAGTCTTTATTTGTACCCATTTAAATATGGCGAGACGGTGATTTTATAGTATATTTGCCGGTCTTACAAGATGGCGCCCGTACGGATAACTATAAATTGACACTCCAAGATGGCACCCGTGCTGAACGCCAAAGTCGGAACGCATTGGATTCACAAACGGTGAGCACGGCGAACTTATTAAAACTTTAGGATCAGATACTAGGCTAGATTCGGAACTTATGAATGTATCCTCTTTTCTTTATTAGACACGGACTCGTGTTGGTGATACTTACGATTACAGAAGTTACTAGAAGATAAAAATAAAATATTATGGGTACGCGCAGATACTGAAGTAAGAAGGTGAGATATACATAGTTGACACATATATATCGGGTTGAATACTCTGTTTAAACCGTCACATGCCCAACTGATAGTACTGACACAGTTGTCAATTTACTTTAGGAACCTACTTGAACAATCCGCAGATATTTGGATTGGAACTGAAGACTTTGGGAACATTTACATACGTTTGAAAATAAATACATTAATTCTGTTACGATTTGGTGAGTGTAATTATCGGTCCCTAAAATAACTTAACTGGTTAGACTTAACCCGGTTTGGTTATTATTTACCCTAACAAATATTGCATATTTGGTACTGACAACAACATTTATAAACTTTATTTATAGGTGTTGGCTTATACGGGACAAACCACACAGAATAGGACGTAATCTGATTTGTATCAAATATACTATGTATGGACGATTAGAGTGTAGATATCTATCAGAAAATAGGTGAGTTACTTACAAGCGATCTGCTAGCTATGGGTGTTATCGGGGACCACAACCTTATACCCTTTTACTTTTCACATATGACTCGTATGTAATTAGAGCTGGTGACGTTTTGAAATGTAAATGGTTTTTTTGATTAATGTGGAGATCATGTTTTTGGCACACATGTTCCTTCTTTGTGAAATCAATGTGTTAATACTGTAACCATACACTAGACCTTAGTTAAGGTTGAAGAGTTATTTTAAGTGACTTACTGTACAATATTGAGAATGTATGAATTGTTTTGCCTTGTATTTTTAATTTGTGTAAACTAAGACTGATTGTAAATATTTGGGTTGCAGCCCTGAAGAAGTCATTTTGTCCTATACGGACTTGACGAAACGCGTGTTGGCTGCGAGCAATCGTTTGATGAAAATTGGATTTGATTTTGAAGGAAGATTGGACATTAAAAGAAATAGTAAAAACTATATAAAGACTTTTTTTGATAATTTTGAGTGCTCGGAGGATTACAGTAATAGTTTGGACCATTGGTTTGTCTTGGAGACTGTGGTAACCAGTCCCCCACCTCTTCCTGAGCACCATTTGACATATTGTTTGATTACGTATACCTAGACTTTGTGCTGTGCGCTCTTTTAAGCCGTTACCATTGTTTTCAAGATAAAGAAGCACTTTTGCACTTTATTATGCAGAACTTTGCACATATGAATGTTTACATATTGCACTATGCACTTTATTATATAATGTCACCTATTTCTTGGATCCAAAAAATCAACATTGATATATAAATTAATGTGTTGTCCCAATGCATCATTTATAATTCCCTATGGGTGTTTCAACCAATACAATGCATGGGTAGATTCATTTATTATTTCTGACACACATTTGTGTGAAGAATTAATTAATATGTATTAGGACGGTCATTGTTTTTATCAATTGATATTGGTATCGTCATTTGCGAGATTTGATCCGATATGCACAATTTTGCAATTGCCCTAGCATATACTATTAGTATACAGCTGTACAATAATTATTTGCAATGATATTTTATGTATTGACAGCGGTTTACTTGTACCATTCCAAAATGGCGCCCATTTTCGTTTCAATATAGGCTTAGGCAATGTGTGAGTCCTATGTCTATTTCCATATACATTTTTTCGACTTCGGGCGCGTTTTACGTGAAATGTATGCTATATATATATGAATTGTGGTCCACATTCCCGCCAACAGTGAGCAAGGACGCTTTGTCCGAAACGCGTCTGTTCGGCATTTTTCACCCTGCACCTTATGATTAAATAAAAGCAGCAAATATCTAAAGACTGGCTTTTGGCGTATTCTCTGTGTCCACGCGCTGTATTCTGCGCTTGGAATGTTGGCGCGGCTACCGTCGGGATTGTTATATATATATATATATATATTTATATATATATATATATATATATATATATATATATATATATATATATATATATATATATATATATATATATATATATATATATATATATATCCAGTTATCCAGTTAACTCCTTGCTTCTCCTTTGGACAACACAGACCACAGGTAAGGTGCAGATTTTTCTTTATTGATTAGAGTCCACCATCAGTGCTGGCAGCATAACGCGTTTCGGCACTGCAAGTGCCTTGATCACATGATGTGCTTTGCATATTACATCCTATATATATAGGATGTGATCAAGGTTACTAGTTAACCGAAACGCGTCATGCCTGGAATACCATTTGAATGAGCCAATAAATCTTCCCACTAAATACATCTGCTGCTTCGGGGTCCTTTATCTGTTTGGTGTGGAAAATCGCCGTGTGAACAGAAGGTGTCGAATGATATATATATATATATATACACACACAACCAATTAGTTTTTTTCTTTCTGTTTTTTTCTCACTCTTTCTTTTTTTGGGGGTATTTTACCTTTTCTGTGTTGTTGACCCTTAAAGTGACAGGTGCCTTCAACGTGCAAAATTCAGCATAGATATAAACAACATACTGTTCCTATGAGTTTTCTTTTACTGAATGCCAAATGGCTCAATTTAGTTGCCTGAATGATGGTATAAATACCTCGTGTTATACAATGAAAAACTCGCTTTGACGTCCAGGTGTAAATACCATGTCGTTATCAGATCACATACTAACCACACATATATATTTGGATATAACATTGGTTAAAATTCTACAGTACTGTGATAGGAAATAATTAATACAAATTTATATCTTGATACATTGTTCTGCTGAATATTTCTTATTCTAAAATTTGTGATGTACCAATATATATTAGTGTAAAATCCCTATTGTTATTTAAAAAAACTTGTAAAAAAGTGTATACAAAATGTGCTAAAAATTGTGTAAAAAGATAATGTGTGTAAAAGAGATTTATGGTTTTCTACAATTGAAGAAACCTCTCCTTTGTGATAACCAGGTGTTCTTAGGCTGAATGTAAGGATCGTTTTTTACTAGGACATCTCTCGTAGAAGTCGCTCTGGCATAGCTTATGGATGCCTGTTTTGGTAGAGGAGGGCCAATGATTGGATCATCTAGAATTAAAGGCCAATTGTTTCTGATAATCTTTTTCATGGCTTATCCTGTTGAGGATAAATCTGAAGGTGGAGGTTTTTGACAATTGTTTTTCTTTCTTATTTGCACCTCACAACAGATCTTGCCTTGCCTGTTCTCTACTCTTTCTGATTGCCTGGTGAATACATCTGTTTGAATATCCCCTGGCTTTAAATCTGCTGGCACAGGCATGTTGTGCCGTCTTTAGTTCGTCCTCTTGACTACAAA
The DNA here is from genome assembly GCF_964263255.1 of Lissotriton vulgaris. Lineage (NCBI taxonomy): Eukaryota > Metazoa > Chordata > Amphibia > Caudata > Salamandridae > Lissotriton > Lissotriton vulgaris. The sequence continues at coordinate 1,476,759,938 of NC_141694.1, forward strand.
TCCTTCTTAGATGTAGCACCTCCCCACAGGGGGTGCTTTGGATCAGAGATTGAGGGTGAAAACTGCTGGCGTGCAATACTGCATTGCCAGCCGTGGGTTTTCTATGTAGTTTGGTTTCCAATTTACCTGCCTGAATATAAACTTCTACATCCTAAAAGTTGATGGAGGTTGGGCTGATGTTAGATGTAAAATACAGATTTAGCTTGTTTGTATTCAATTCTGTAATAAAATGTTCCTCTTCCTCCACATTGCCCTGCCATATTAAAAACAAATCATCAATGAAGCGTAACCAGCATTTGATGTTAGACTTAACAGTTGCAGTGTGTTGTTTCATAAGTACCAGCTCCTCCCACCAGCCCATATGCAAACAAGCATAGCTGGGGGAGAAGCTGGCACCCATGGCAACTCCTCGCTGTTGTTAGTACAGAGCATGTTGAAAAAGAAAAATGTTATTGTGTAAGCAAAACAGTAACATTTTGTTGTGTTCTCCATATTCCGGAATCTTTTTTCCTAGCTAGTATTGGAGGGCTCTGATTCCATCATGATGATTAATAGATGTATATAATGAAGTCACATCTAAAGTTATTAGTAGGTAGTCCTCTTTCCACTCAATAAGCTGAATTTTTTGGAGGAAATCGCTAGTATCTCTGACGTACGAAAGCAAATTTTGTACCATTCCTTGAAGGAAAAAGTCCACATACTGTGAAGTCTTCTCCAGCAGACTATTTCGCACCAATATTATGGGCCTTCCAGGTGGTTTTAGAGCATTCTTATGAATCTTGGGAATGAAGCAGAGAATGGGGGTCACTGGTTTTTCATTCTTGAGAAATTTGAATTCCTCCGTTGTAATTAGTCCCCCATTTCTCCAAGTTGCCAATTTCATATTGTACATTCTATGTGTGGCCCTTAATTCCATGTGGTCACTCCTACGATAACATGCTGTGTCTGCCAACTGGATTAAGGCCTCTTGTGTATAGTCTTTCTTATTTCACAGTACTAGATTGCTTCCTTTATCGGCATTCTGGATGTTGACTTCAGGGTGGGTTTTTAATTTTTTAATCAGCTGATGGTATTAAAATTCTGCCCTGCTGATCTTGTGTTTTTGTGCTCTGTGGTTGAGTTTTTTGATTCCTTTAACCAGTTGCTCCTGAAAAATGGCTATTGAGTCCCTTAGTGTAATCGGATTAAATTTGGATACTGGTTTAAAGGGCGTGGTAGGTTTGATCATTGTGGATTCATAGATAGTGTTGGTGTTGGGTTCTTGGGTAGCGTTCTCCTTTGCTAACTCCCATAGATCATCTAAAAGAGATTCTTCTGTGTCAGTGGGTTTGAGTAATGGAGGACTGCTAGGGAGACTTGATTTTGTTGTTTCTTTTAATTTGTTTTTGTTTATTAAATGGTATTTTCTAAGTTTTAATTTTCTTATACTTTTGAAGACATCCAGCCTCGTGCTGGGGTAATCAAATGAACTGACAGGATAATATGACAATCCCAACAATAATAGTTGTTCATCAGCTTTGTTCAAGTCAATGTCTGTCGAATTGATCATTGTTTGACTTCTTTGGTTGAAACAGTCTATTGGTGTCTCCAATTCCGTCTGGGTGGGCGTGTTTGTGTTTTTATTGTGCCTTCTTGATTTTGCTTTTCGCCTTTCCCGGCGTTTGGTGGATTTTGTTTTGGTTGCCTGCTCTGTTGAGTCCTTGGTCTTAGAGTGTTGCGTCTTTCGTATACCAAAAAATCCACCTCTTCAACCAGGTAAATTTTTGGAGGAACTTGTATATTTTGGTATCTCCTAGTTCCGTTTCAATTTCTATGGCAGAACTCCATTCCGAGTATGACGATGTGCTTAGCCCTGCTTTGCTGGCCCCTATTTGATTTGTTGTTACATTGCCATATTTAGATACTTTTAGTGCGTCATATTTTTTGGCGAATGTAAAAATGCGCCCAGTCTTGTAATCTGTTCGATCACGGTGAATCTTGTAGGCTTTCCTCACCCTTATCTTGTCCTACTCTTTCTTTAATCTTTTATTCATTTCATCTTTTAATTATTTGTTAATTTCCTCTATTTTACTCATTGTTGCCAACTCTTGATTAAGCACTTTTATTTGTTCTTGTAGCTTAAGCCGAACCTTTTCTGCATACTTGACTAGAATAATTACCAGTCTTCTGGATGAGTCTAAATTAGTCTCCGCCCACTCCCTCATCATTTCTTTATCGGGGTTTTCATAGCTTGGAGGGGTTAAGATCGTCAATCCACCGGGTATTCTCCCGACGTCTAAGTACCTTTATAGTGGTTTCGCCGCCCACCACTTGCTTTGCTCAAATATGCTGAGTTTTTCTAATACTTTCATTTTTTCTTTTACGCTGGTATTTCTTTCCCCTTGTGGTGCATGTTGGGAGACTGAGTTCACATTGTACTCCTTAGTGTCGCTGAACATGTCAGCTGCTGCTGCCTCTCTTTCCTTAAGCGCATCTGCTGACATAGCGCTGACTCGTTTATATAGTTGTTATTTTAGGGCGGTGCCGGTCTTTCAGTTCCTTGTGAATTTGTTGGGTCCGGGCGTCCTCAGAATCGTACGATGCTCAAATGGTTTCCACCTCTCGACAGCCCCTAGGTCTGAGTAAAACAACAGACACGAAGGAGTGGTCAAGCGAGGGAAGGAAAGGAAGGGGACAGCAGGGAGGGAGATCTGCAACGAGAACAAGGCAATATGAGACAAAAACATACACTACGTCTAGCATAGACATTCGTAGCTATATATATATATTCACTGAAAAAAACATAGGTTTCACACCAGTTATAGTTAGCTGGAAATTTTACTCGCATAAAACCATTGAAATTCCAACGTTATAGTTAGTTGGACTCACTATAACTTGCGCACCTGCAATGCACTGCTGATGACGTCACATATTACATCACTCATGACATGGTCAGTGACATCACTCATGACATCACTGATGACATCTCTAATGACATCACTCATGACATCACTGATGACACCATCCAGTGAATGTGTGTCTCAGTAAAATAAATATGTTTTACATATGTATTTGTAAATGTCGATGGAAGAATACATTTTCAAATAAGTGTCTAAATGGATGCTTTTTAAAAAAAAATGGATTGGTTAACTGGCTTATTAAGTGTATCTTAGTGAATACATATATTAGCGAGTAATGTTTAAATATTTAAATATATGTATCAGTGTTTCACTTTGTGTATAAGTGGCTGCATGGGTTAGTGAGTAGCTACATGTTTGTGTGTATGGGTTATTAGATGTTTTTTTTAGTATCAGTATGAGTGTCTGTATTGTTTGGTGGGGGTATTACTTAGCACATAGATGCATCAATGACTGACTCACTGTTTGTATGTGTTTTGAAGACAGCATATGTGCAGGACTGTATGGGTGGATGAGTGTGTATATGTGTGTGTTAGTGAGTGAATGACTGTCTGACTAGTGTTTTTATCAGTAACTACATATGTTTTAATGTAGTACATGTGAGTATTGATGTATATAAGTGAGTATATGTGAGAGTGAGAGATTGTAAGAGTTCCTGTTTAAATAAGTATGTGTTTCTATAAGTGATTGTTTAAGAGAGTAAGTATGTGTAAGTTTCCTTAGAAGTAAGGTTGTAGTGTGTGTCTATAGCTGTATATGCAAATAAATGGATGTTCAATCCTTTATTTGCATGTGTCAGTATGTGTGTGAGTAAATTTTGGATGACTGTCGGTGTGTACAGGATGTACAGGTGTATCACTACATATGATGAATGAGTATATGTATGAGTGACTATATAGAACTGTTGGTGAATAAGTGGATGTGTATATAGATGGTGGAATTACTGAATTGGTTGTTGTAACTGGTATGTGTATCTCCATTTTTTTGAAAATGTTAGTTTCTATTTTTGAATATGTGTTTCAAGGGTTACATTACACTGAAAGGAGGTCTGTCACTCTGTCACAAGGATGGTGTCATCAGTGATGTCATGAGTGATGTCACTGACCATGTCATGAGTGATGTAATATGTGACGTCATCAGCAGTGCATTGCAGGCGCGCAAGTTATAGTGAGTCCAACTAACTATAACGTTGGAATTTCAATGGTTTTATGCGAGTAAAATTTCCAGCTAACTGCAACTGGTGTGAAACCTATGGTTTTTTTCAGTGAATTTAATAGGTTTTTAAAATGCTAATTCCTAACTATAACCTGTGTGAAACCTATGATTTTTCCAGTGAATTTCATAGGTTTTTTAAATGCTAATTCCTAACTAAAACTGGTGTAAAACCTATGTTTTTTTCAGTGAATTTCACAGGTTTTTTAATACCCAATCTCTATAGGTATGAAATGTAATATTTTTTATGATGAATTTTATATTTATAATTATGTATTACAATTTTTTTTATGTTTTTTTTTTTTATTTGTTTGCCCCGGAGCACTCCCGGGGCGCGTACCGATGCGCTCACCGGTGATCGTATTGCTACGGCGCGCCCCGGGGCGCGTACCGGGGAGCGTCCCATTAGCGCTAATCGTGACGTTTCGCGTACCCGCGTCCGCGTGATACGCACGGCGTAAGCGCACCCGGAAGCACCCACACGCATACGAACGCGCTACGTAAGCGCCGCCGGGAGCGTAGCGTAAGCGCGCCGGGTCATGTGACCTGAAAATAACACTTTTCATTGGTTCAAAACAGTTTTGGTTTCCAAATGATGAAAGCCCGGCTCATGTGACCTGAAAATAACACTTTTCATTGGTTCAGAACAGTTTTGTTTTCCAAATGATGAAAGCCCCCACCTTTTTTCCTCATTCTCACTTTATTCCTTGAGTGAGGAAGACCTGCTTTTTTCTAACAGATATGGCTACTGTACAATCTGCAGCTGGAGCATCTGCCCCACCACCAGCACCACCACAAGGACCACCAGAAGATCACATTGGTGGTCAAGAAGAAGAGGAGGAGGAGGAGGAAGAGGAGGAAGGGACAAGGCAGTTCCTGCATGAAGACAATCCCCCATACAAACCAAGAGAGCACTTCATATGGGAGTTTTTCAAAATCCCAAGGGGTTTTAAAAAAGTAAACGCTGCGAAGGTGACTTGTGTCATCTGTAAAGCTGTGCTATCCAGGGGGAACCCTGCTAAAAAATATTCCTTTGGGAATCATACTATGATACGACACATGCAGCGTTTACACCCTAATAACTATTCTGCAGCAGAGGTGAGGGAAATCTGCAGTAACCTACCCCAATCATCATCCAGAACCTCTACAACTCAAGAACCCACTCCATCGGGTCCAGAAGCAAGTGAAGTGATTCCAAATATACAAACAAAGTTTGGGGGATACAAAATTGTTAGTTATGGTGAAAAAAGCATTACACTAATCACTGTTTTGACGGATCACCACAAATGCCCAAGGAAACAATAATTTTTCCTGTTTTTTTTTGTGCTCCAGTTGAGCCATTTTCAATTCCCTTTTTTTTGTTTCTCCCCTTAAAAAATACAAAAAAAATATAGAACTGTTCAGAAAAGCCAAAAAAAGAAAAAATGTTCAAAAAAAGCAATAAAAAATATAAAACAACAAAAAGAATTAAAAAAACAGTTCTTTTTAGAACTACCTCAAAATTAAAAAAAAGGCTTAATTTTAAAAAAAACTCTGTCATTCTCTTTTCCTCATGGTACGCTCCCCGGTGCGCGTACCGGCCCCCCCCCCCCCGCAAAAATCGAAAAAAAAAAAAAGTTTTTTTTTTTTTGCCCCGCGGGGCCCTTTTATAGCCCCCACATCAATCCTATGGGGTCAGGGGGGGTCTAGTCTGCCCTCTTATGGTCAATTCCCCCTTTGTTTTTTCCACCTCTTATGTCTCGATCTTACTGAGACACAAGATGGCGGCCGCTCCGGACTGTTTCGAATGTTTACAGACACCTGGGAGCCAATCAGCTTTCCGCGCGCAAGTCGCGTAGTGCGCCCGGTGCGCTCCCCGGTGTCTATATCTATAAGCGTACCGGGGCACGCTTATAGATATACATATTTTTTTTAACCTAAATTACTCAAAAACCACTGGAGCACATATCTTGAGACATAGCAAAGGCACATCGGGCTACTAGTCCCTACAATTTTGCCAAGTTTGGTGGAAATCCATTCAGCCGTTTGGGCGTCGACCGCCCTATAGAAATTAACATGGGGAAAACACGTTTTGGGACCCCCCTTTTATCTCGGCCCCCGCTTGACGAATTCCCCCCAAACTTTCAGGGAAGGACCGGAGTGCCGCGAGGCAAATATGAGGCAACCGGCGCCAAAGTTATTCCCAATGGAATGTTGAGATTTTGCATTGAAAATAATCCTAACTATAACTAGGTAATATATATATACATATGTACACACATATATATATATACACACATATATATATATACACACATATATATATATACACACACATATATATATATATATATATATATATATATATATATATATATATATATATATATATATATATATATATATATATATATATATATATATATATATATTTATATATATTACCTACTGGCGATAGCCAGTAGGTATATATAGTTAGGATTTTTTCTCTATGGAACTTTTGAAAATTCTATGTCTAATAACTTTGGCGTTTGTGGACGGAATCGGCTGAAATTTTCAGGAAAATGGCACATTTTGTTTCTGAGCAGCCCTTGAAAATTTGGGGGGGGTTTCGTCAAGGGGGGGCCGAGAAAAAAGGGGGGTCCCAAAACGCGTTTTTCCCATGTTAATTTCCATAGGGCGGTTGGCCTCACTTTTAGCTCGAACGACTGAATGGATTTGCACGAAACTTGCCAAAATTGTAGGGACTGTTAGCCCGATGTGCCTTTGCTAGGTCTCAATATATGTGCTTCAGTGGATTTTGAGAAATTAACGTTCAAAAAAAGATATATATCTGTAACAGCGCTCCGGATAGCGCTCCGGTTCGCTTACTTTTCGCGTAACTGAGCTTTGTATAGCGAAGCTGATTGGCTTTCCGGTGTCTGTCAACATTCTAAACAGTCCGTAGCGGCCGCCATCTTGTCTCTTGTCATCGGCCGCCATCTTGTCTCTCGGTAGGATCGAGAGACAAGAAGAGGTGAAAAACGAAGGGGGAATTTAATGAAAGGGGGCAAGGTAGACCCCTCTTGACCCCCTAGGAATGATGTTGGGGTTATTAAAGGGTCCTGTGGGAAAAATAAAAAAAATTAGATTTTTCAAGGTAGAAGCGCTTCCCGGGCCGCGAACTGGGCCGCAAACTGGTAGGGAAACGGGAATTCGCCATTTTGTGTTTCGTTTTAATTAAATTACAGGGTATAAGGGGGTACGGGAGACGTATCCTGACCCCTTATGTTTTCTGAGGGTGGCTGAGGAGGCTCATATATGTTGATTCCAGCGGCTGTGCGTGAGCGTTTTATTTTTTTTGCTGCGTGACGTCTGTTAACGTTCGATTCGATGGAAATCAGGAAGTGTTGACCGCCAATTTGTCACTGCGATAAAATATTTTGTTATAAATTAATCCTTATTGATAAACATTGTCTGCGCCATCTTGCCTTTTTTCCAATGCCACAATTTTGTCGTGCACGGCAGCCATTTTAGATGCCTTGACCAGACCCACTCTCTGCACGCCGTCGATTCTCAGCACGGCTCCCCACCCTCGCAAGCATCTCCCCCACGCACTGGTCACCCCGCTCTCTCTCTCATGCATGGGCCATAAACCTCCCCCCATCTGCGCTGTTCTTCTCTGAGAATCACACCCTGTGCCCGCCCGACACCTCCCTTTCACCCTATTCACTACCGCACCCTCTGACACTCCTCTTCCTCTGTTTCCGATTGTCCAGGCCGGTCCCAGGCTATCACCTAGCCCTGCGGATGTAGTTTATGGCCCCAGCTGTAGAGAATCCAGACATGCCAACCCTCCCGATTCAGGCGTGAGACTACCGATTTCAGTGCTAGTCTCCCGCCTCCCGATTCCTGCAAGCAAAAACCCGATTCCTCTGGGGTTTCAGCTGACAGGGCTTGGTATTGTGTTACGTGCTAATTCTTCCAGGAAACGTCAGAGGGCCGATGCAGGGGCTCTAGAAGGGGTGATAAACCATTTAAGCCTCATTAACAAGCGCATGGTCTTTTAAAGATCTGTGAAGTACTCGGGGCGGCGGTGTGTGTGCCCTGTTTCAGGAGCGGGCGGGGGGGCACTGCCAGCAACTTGCCAGGCCAGGCAGTGTTCAACACTTGCATCACGCTTTCTCTGCCTGCTATTGCGCTCCATGCTTCGGAAAGGTAAGAAAAAGAACGTGCATTTGAGTTTGAAATGTCCGATCCTGCAGCAGCACACTTCCAAAGCCCACACATGACAATAACCCGATTCAAGGCCCCATTCTCCCGATTTTTTTTTAAAAAATCTCCCACTTTGCTCTTCTGAAATGTTGGCATGTATGAGAATCATCCCTCTTCAAAGGAGTTACAGTAGATGAAGGCCCCCACCCCATGAGATCCGTCACACCATACGGGTTCCTACTATCTGATAACCATCCTGTATTGTGCTTGGGGAGGGGATTCTCACTGTGAGGGTGTGTGGGTCCGAGCCTGAAGCGGAAGATTCCAGGGATGCCTCTTTGTACATCAAAGTTTTTACAATTATGTGTCACATTAAAAATATACTCCAACAAAGTAGTAGGATTATAACACTTTAATAACTTATAAATATATAGAACGCAACAAAAACAGTAAATACATTTAAACATTTTTTTGAAAAAAAGAAGCAACAATGGTCAGTAGCTGTGTTTTGTGCGAATAGTTCCAAGGCAGCACAACGTGCTGAGTTCTGGACGGCACCCAGGTGATGTTACCTGGGCGCCGCACAGGTTTTTGATATCCTACAATGCAGCTCCGAAAAACGGCGTGGGGCGTCCCGGGGGGTGCGCGGGGAGGCCTCGTCAGTAGCGGTCTGTTGTGCGAATAATCCCAAGGCAGCAGAACGGGCTGAGATGTGGATGGCACCCAGGAGATGTCCAGTAAGTTGCCGCACTGGTTTTGGCATCCTACAATGCTGCTCCGAAAAACGGCGTGGGGCGCCCCGGGGGGGGGGGGGGAGAGGCGGCGTGAACGGGCCTCCCCAGGTGGCGGCTCGTGTGCTGTAGTGGGGCGCCCCTTTACCGTTTCAGTTGCCATTCCGCCCGCTTTTGCTACACTGTGCCTCATCCTCCATTCAGCTGGTTATCGCCCGCTCTTGCGGCTACAGCGTCTCGCTCACCATGTAGTTGAGTTGCGCCCACTCTTGCGGTGCAGCGATAGGCGGCTGCTACAGGATTCTTAAAATGGCGGACGGCTCTTCGGATTTGGGCCTGGTCCACTAAAATGGCCCTGGGACACCTTGGAACTCGGATGTCCCCTGAGCCTTGAAGATTTTACAAAAGTCTTGAGGGCCCCCGACTCCTGCAGGCTTCCGGTGGGGAGCCGCTGCCATGATTGCCCGCGTAATGACCACGACGGAGCCACGAGATGGTGGGGCTTTCATGCTTACGCCAGCTTCAGTCTGAAACATCCAGAAACAAGGTGGGGCTTTCATCGTTTGGGAAAAAAAAAAATTCTAAACCAATGAAAGGTGTTATTTTTAGGTCATATGACCAAGCCTTCTATCATTAGGAAACCAAAAGTAAAATGAACCAATGAAAAGTTTTATAAACAAGTCACATGACCTGTTATGCGGCTTTGGGCTATAAAAAGCGTAGAAAATCCGTTGGCACGTGAGGCGGCGTCAGTAGCGGACCGATGTGCGAATAGGCCGAAGGCAGCACAACGCGCCGAGATCCGGATGGCACCGAGGTGGTGTCCAGCAAGTTGCTGCACTGGTAGGGCTATCCTACAATGCTGCGCCGAAAGTCGGCGTGGGGCGCCCCGTTGGCCTGTGAGGTCGCGTCAGTCAGTGGGGGCTGTGCGTCTCCCCCAAGATGGAGGCTCCTCGGCTGCAGTGGGGCGCCCCTTATCTTTTCACTCGCCGTCCAACTGAGTTGCGTCCGCACTTGCGGCTACAGTAGGCCGAAGGCAGCACAGCGCGCCGAGATCCGGATGGCACCGAGGTGGTGTCCAGCAAGTTGCCGCACTGGTGTGGCCATCCTACAATGCTGCGCCGAAAGACGGCGTGTCCAGCTGAGTTTCTCCCGCTCTTGCGGTACAGTGACTCGAACGCGCCGAGATCCGGATGGCACCGAGGTGGTGTCCAGCAAGTTGCCGCACTGGTGTGGCCATCCTACAATGCTGCGCCGAAAGTCGGCGTGGGGCGCCCCGTTGGCCTGTGAGGTCGCGTCAGTCAGTGGGGGCTGTTTGAGGATCTGACTGCATTGGTGATGCTGTGCGTCGCCCCCAAGATGGAGGCTCCTCGGTTGCAGTGGGGCGCCCCTTGGTGTTTCACTCGTTATCCAGTTGAGTTGCGTCCGCACTTGCGGCTACAGTAGGCCGAAGGCAGCACAACGCGCCGAGATCTGGATGGCACCGAGGTGGTGTTTAGCAAGTTGCTGCTCTGGTGTGGCCATCCTACAATGCTTTCGGCGTGGGGTGCCCCGTTGGCCTGTGAGGTGGTGTCAGTAGCGGACCGATGTGTGAATAGGCCGGAACCAGCACAAGGTGCCAAGATCCGGATGGCACCGAGGTGGTGTCATAGTTGAGAGTTCTGAGCAGTGCTTGTAACACTGTCTAAAGCTTATTTGCACCTGCTGCAGCTTCACTATCGCCCATGGTGTGGCCAAAGATCGCCCATGACATAGGCGGCCGGCTCCCGGGGTCCGGCGGAACTTTTTTCCTTTTCCTTTCTGCATCTTGTCCCACAATCCGTTTGACCTGAAGACACGACCAGGTCCCTGAATGTGTGCAGGGGGACGTTATTGATTGAATCAAAATGGCGGCTTCACACAAAGCTGAGTCAAGCGTTGCTGTTGATGCTATACAGACAAAAATTGGTTTTCAGTTTGTACATTCTTCAGGATTTTTTTTTCCATCCAAGGCTGGTTGAGAGTTTGTAGAACAATGGCTTCAGATTTTCAACATACTACTCTTCAACATTCTTCCTAAATGTAACAATGTGAGACTCACTAGGAGAACGGCTGTTTATCTTTCCTTTCAAAATGCTGCCAACAATATTTTCTGAATGGAAGACATCATCTTGTAGCATAAAGGGCCGAAAGGGGTTCTGGTCTGGCCGATGGTTGGTGGAGAAATTTTGACTATATCCTGGACCTGCCCGGCCTCGCCCAAAATGGCGCCGGTATAAATGGGACTCGTAACTCCTTGTTGTGTAGTTGTTGAACAACTTTGATATCACGAGATATGAATGCAGTTTTGTTGCTCATGGCGGGCGGGGACGAGAATTGATTGAATATTTCGACATCCCTATTGATATTAAGTTCTGATGTGTTATTGATTACTGTACTATTGAAAGATCGAATTAACGTCACCCATGGTACTTGCCCGCAAATGTATATCTAGATAATTTTATTGAAAGTGGCCCTGTCGTATTTTAATTACAAAATGTACGTCCACCGATTCCGCAACTGTTAGACACCTTAGTTCTTGCAACCTAATGGCCCGCTCGTTACGTTCTTCTACAATGTAAATGTCTCCTCATCATATACGATTTCAGTTTGCTCCGTGGCCGGCCCACGTGGTTATAGGCCCGTATTTGTATACTGACATTTTCATAATAAAGGTTTTTAAAACAAAACATGGTAGTAGTATTTACATTGGTAAAGTTTTTAATTTTAGTCACTGTTTTCGAATCAGTAAAAGGCAAGTGAAATAAAGCAGTCCAATTACATGACGGATAAAAGGTATAATACGCAGGAACGCAGTAAAGATAAATGGTCAAGGGCAGTTGTGTTTTCCACTCCTGCAACATAAAGTGATCAATAAGAATCTGATAATCAGGCGTATCGGCGACTAAGACAGCAGGCCGAGCCTCTTTTACTCAACGGCTCCGTCATGGGACGAAGAAACGCCCTTTTTCTCGAAAAAGGAATATATTTTACTTGCAGGACAGTTGTAAATTTTCCGGGAAAGTACATAAGCCTGGATGTAAAGTGCATGTAAGTGTATTATGGAACATTATAACATATATGTTTAAGAAAAAATAATGTTCGAAACCAATAAAAAGCGTAATTTTTAGGTCATATAACCAAGCTTTTCATCATTCAAATAACAAAAGTAAAATGAACCAATGAAAAGTTTTATTAACAAGTCACATGACCTGTTATGCTTACGTTACGAGCTGCGCGCCGCGCCCCGGATCGCTTCCGGGAAGCTGCGCCTCGCGCACCGGAGCACTTCCGGGTGCGCTAACGCGGCGTGTCATATAACGCATTACGCGACAACGTAGGTCCAGAATATAGTCAAAATGTCTCCACCAACCAGCGGTCGGAACACAACCCCTTTCAGCAGTCTAAAAAGTTCTGTTAAATGACAACAGAAGGGACAGGCAACAAGAACCATCAGTCAAAGAGGGGAGGGCAAGTTCTTCTCTACCGGGTCATGATGGGGCGCTACCGGAACTGATCGAATTGGTAGTCTACAGTGTTTCTGGATGTTTCAGACTGAAGCTGGCGTCAGCATGAGAGCACCACCATCTCGTAGCTCAGTCGTGGCCATTCCACGAGCAATCATGGCAGCCGCTCCCCACCAGAAGCCTGCGGGAGTCGGGGGCCCCCAAGACTTTTGTAGAATCTTCAAGGCTGAGGGGACGCTTTCGAGAATGGGACCCAAGCCCTATCAGGCAAGCGTCCGAGTTCCAAGGTGTCCCAGGGCCATTTTAGTGGACCACGCCCAAATCTGAAGAGCCGGCCGCCATTTTGAGAGTCCTGTGGCAGCCGCCTATCGTTGCATCGCAAGAGCGGGAGCAACTCTACTACATGGTGAGCGAGACGCTGTAGTCGCAAGAGCGGGCGGTAAACAGCTGAGTGGCGGAAAAGGCACAGTGTAGCAAAAGCGGGCGGAATGGCAACTGAAACGGTAAAGGGGCGCCCCACTACAGCGTGTTTTCAGGTCAAACGGATTGTGGGACAAGGTCCAGAATGGAAGAGTCATCAAAAGGCAAAAAGTTCCGCCGGACCCCGGGAGCCGGCCGCCTATGTCGGGGGCGATCTCAGGCTACACCAGTGCTATAAGACTTGGGGAGGGGGTCGGAGCCAAGCGTCTTCTCCGAGTCCGTGCCATCACACCGCCCCTCGGGGGCCTCCGTCAAGCGGTTTAGGGAGGTACCATATCACATTGTTTTCAAATGCAGTCAGGTCCACAAACGGCCCTCACTTACTTTGAGAATAGTGAAGCTGCAGTAGGTGCAAATAAGCTTCAGACAGTGTTACAAGCTCTGCTCAGAACTCTGAACTATGGCACCCAACATCCAGAACTTATGCCATTTGAGCATGGCAGTGACATCGAAGCAACTCAGGGACCAAAACCATGAACGTACACTCACGTATGAAAATCTTACTTGGGGAGAGGGTAGGAGCCATGCGCCCCCTCCCAGTCCGCGCCACCACACCGTATGTTGAAAATCTGAAGCCATCGTTCTACAAACTCAACCAGCCTTGGATGGAAAAATCTAGAAGAATGTACAAACTGAAAACCAGTTTTGGTCTGCATAGCATCAGCAGCAACGCTTGCTATCAGAGTGCATGAGTTTCATGCTCGATCGATTGAGCTAGCCGGATCGGGCAACAAAAAGTATAAAATAGTTATGTAAATAGTTATTTAATAAAATGTTTTACCCTGTTACTTTGCTGGTGTGTTGTATATATTTATAATATTTGCATAGGGTTTGTCGTTATTTTGGGTGGGGTGGGGTGGGGTGGGCGGCGGAGTCGAGCTGTCTTGCAGCCATCATGGTGTGGAGCTAAGTTCATCTTACTAGTTTCGTATTTCTCATAAGGGGTTGTTCTTAATGTTTCTATTTTAGCGAGGTCAAAAACAGATCCCATTAGTGGCCTACTGATTTTGCTCGATTATTTATTTATTTTTTACACGATTTTTCACTATCTGCAAAGACTAAACAGAGTATTGCGACTTTGTGCTTGTTTGTAAATAGAGAATGAACCAAAGAGAATCAATTCTAAAACAGTAAATGCTTGGATAACAATCAATCAAATGGAGAGACAAGCAGGCACGACGGATTACAACGGGGGCAAAGGCCTGCGTTAACTACCCTTCACTATCTGCAAAGAGAGAGTACTTCTAAGAGAAAAGAGGGGGGAGGGGCAGCGTTCAAGCACATCAGCGTGCATAAACACGAAAATGTTTTTACCTATCATGTACTTGACATTTGACAGCATTTGATATTTGGTATTAAAAAAACATTGAAATTCACAGAAAAAACCATAGGTTTTAGTCCATATATAGTTAGGAATTTGCATTTACAAAACCTTGAAAATTCACTGAAAAAACCATAGGTTATAGACCATATATAGTTAGGAATAAGCATTTACAAAACCTTAAAAATTCACTGAAAAAACCATAAGTTATAGACCATATATAGTTAGGAATTAGCATTTACAAAACCTTATTTTACTCACACAAAACCATTGAAATTCCATATATAGTTAGTTGCACTAACTATATATCGCGCACCCGCAATCCACTGCTGATGATGTCACATATTACATCATTCATGACATGGTCAGTGAGGTTAAGGTTTTGTAAATGCTAATTCCTAACTATATATGGTCTATAACCTATGGTTTTTTCAGTGAATTTTCAAGGTTTTGTAAATGCAAATTCCTAACTATATATGGCCTAAAACCTATGGTTTTTTCTGTGAATATATATATATATATATATATATATATATATATATATATATATATATATATATATATATATATATATATATATATATATTCACTGAAAAAACCATAGGTTACAGACCATATATAGTTAGGAATTAGCATTTACAAAACCTTATTTTACTCACACAAAACCATTGAAATTCCATATATAGTTAGTTGCACTAACTATATATCGCGCACCCGCAATCCACTGCTGATGATGTCACATATTACATCATTCATGACATGGTCAGTGACATCACTGATGACATCACTGATGACATCTCAAATGACATCACTGATGACATCACTGATGACATATCAAATGACATCACTGATGACATCACTGATGACATCTCAAATGAAATCACTGGTGACATCACTCATGATATCATTCATGTGATAATACAATGAACCTCTTCAGACTCTAATATAACCTTAGATACAATCAGTGTAAACAGACACTCACAGACTGTCACTCATCCATGAAGTTACTCACACAACTAGTCAGTCATGCAAACAATCAATCACACCTCCATTTCCTCAACTATACAGTTATACAAACTTTACTTATTCAAACATATACTAACACATATTTTCTCTCTTATACAATCCCTGATACAAGTTCACAATGATCCATACAGCCACTCACACATTCACTGGCTCTTATGCACAGTTATTTATATATGTCAACTCTCACATGTACTGTGTTTTACATATGTACTTACTTTGACATGTAGCACTGAGATATCCATTCACTCACCAATACACTCATGCACACAGTTAACCTCCCATAGAGCTGTTTCCACATGCACTTTTGAAACCGTACATCTAGTGAATCAACTGCTCACACATCTATGCACAGAGTCATACACCTCCCAGCCACCCACACACACACTCAGTCTCCCATACAAATACTTGGGCAACCAATCAATAACCCATATAGTTAATCATCTAGCTACTGATCAACACATGCAGCAGTTTACAGAACAACAGACATAATGATGCACAAATTAAGACAGTTTAGTCACTAACCCATGCACTCAGTGAGACACATTTAATCACTCACTCATACAGTCAGTCATGCACCTACTAAATCCTTCATCCAGACACTTATAAATCCACTCATTCTTCAATATGTAAGACATATTTTAACTTTACAGAAACATACAGTCACTGGATGTTGTCATCAGTGATGTCATCAGTGATGTCATTTGAGATGTCATCAGTGATGTCATCAGTGATGTCACTGACCATGTCATGAATGATGTAATATGTGACATCATCAGCAGTGGATTGCGGGTGCGCGATATATAGTTAGTGCAACTAACTATATATGGAATTTCAATGGTTTTGTGTGAGTAAAATAAGGTTTTGTAAATGCTAATTCCTAACTATATATGGTCTATAACCTATGTTTTTTTTCAGTGAATTTTTAAGGTTTTGTAAATGCTAATTCCTAACTATATATGGTCTATAACCTATGGTTTTTTCAGTGAATTTTCAAGGTTTTGTAAATGCAAATTCCTAACTATATATGGCCTAAAACCTATGGTTTTTTCTGTGAATTTCAATGGTTTTTTAATACCAAATATCAAATGCTGTCAAATGTCAAGTACATGATAGGTAAAAACATTTTCGTGTTTATGCACGCTGATGTGCTTTGAACGCTGCCCCCCCCTCTTTTCTCTTAGAAGTACTCTCTCTTTGCAGATAGTGAAGGGTAGTTAACGCAGGCCTTTGCCCCCGTTGTAATCCGTCGTGCCTGCTTGTCTCTCCATTTGATTGATTGTTATCCAAGCATTTACTGTTTTAGAATTGATTCTCTTTGGTTCATTCTCTATTTACAAACAAGCACAAAGTCGCAATACTCGGTTTAGTCTTTGCAGATAGTGAAAAATCGTGTAAAAAAAAAAATAAATAATCGAGCAAAATCAGTAGGCCACTAATGGGATCTGTTTTTGACCTCGCTAAAATAGAAACATTAAGAACAACCCCTCATGAGAAATACGAAACTAGTAAGATGAACTTAGCTCCACACCATGATGGCTGCAAGACAGCTCGACTCCGCCGCCCACCCCACCCCACCCAAAATAACGACAAACCCTATGCAAATATTATAAATATATACAACACACCAGCAAAGTAACAGGGTAAAACATTTTATTAAATAACTATTTACATAACTATTTTATACTTTTTGTTGCCCGATCCGGCTAGCTCAATCGATCGAGCATGAAACTCATGCACTCTGATAGCAAGCGTTGCTGCTGATGCTATGCAGACCAAAACTGGTTTTCAGTTTGTACATTCTTCTAGATTTTTCCATCCAAGGCTGGTTGAGTTTGTAGAACGATGGCTTCAGATTTTCAACATACGGTGTGGTGGCGCGGACTGGGAGGGGGCGCATGGCTCCTACCCTCTCCCCAAGTAAGATTTTCATACGTGAGTGTACGTTCATGGTTTTGGTCCCTGAGTTGCTTCGATGTCACTGCCATGCCCAAATGGCATAAGTTCTGGATGTTGGGTGCCATAGTTCAGAGTTCTGAGCAGCGCTTGTAACACTGTCTGAAGCTTATTTGCACCTACTGCAGCTTCACTATTCTCAAAGTAAGTGAGGGCCGTTTGTGGACCTGACTGCATTTGAAAACAATGTGATATGGTACCTCCCTAAACCGCTTGACGGAGGCCCCCGAGGGGCGGTGTGATGGCACGGACTCGGAGAAGACGCTTGGCTCCGACCCCCTCCCCAAGTCTTATAGCACTGGTGTAGCCTGAGATCGCCCCCGACATAGGCGGCCGGCTCCCGGGGTCCGGAGGAACTTTTTGCCTTTTGATGACTCTTCCATTCTGGACCTTGTCCCACAATCCGTTTGACCTGAAAACACGCTGTAGTGGGGCGCCCCTTTACCGTTTCAGTTGCCATTCCGCCCGCTTTTGCTACACTGTGCCTCTTCTGCCACTCAGCTTTTTACCGCCCGCTCTTGCGACTACAGCGTCTCGCTCACCATGTAGTAGAGTTGCTCCCGCTCTTGCGATGCAACGATAGGCGGCTGCCACAGGACTCTCAAAATGGCGGCCGGCTCTTCAGATTTGGGCGTGGTCCACTAAAATGGCCCTGGGACACCTTGGAACTCGGAGGCTTGCCTGATAGGGCTTGGGTCCCATTCTCGAAAGCGTCCCCTCAGCCTTGAAGATTCTACAAAAGTCTTGGGGGCCCCCGACTCCCGCAGGCTTCTGGTGGGGAGCGGCTGCCATGATTGCTCGTGGAATGGCCACGACTGAGCTACGAGATGGTGGTGCTCTCATGCTGACGCCAGCTTCAGTCTGAAACTTCCAGAAACACTGTAGACTACCAATTCGATCAGTTCCGGTAGCGCCCCAACATGACCCGGTAGAGAAGAACTTGCCCTCCCCTCTTTGACTGATGGTTCTTGTTGCCTGTCCCTTCTGTTGTCATTTAACAGAACTTTTTAGACTGCTGAAAGGGGTTGTGTTCCGACCGCTGGTTGGTGGAGACATTTTGACTATATTCTGGACCTACGTTGTCGCGTAATGCGTTATATGACACGCCGCGTTAGCGCACCCAGAAGTGCTCCGGTGCGCGAGGCGCAGCTTCCCGGAAGCGATCCGGGGCGCGGCGCGCAGCGCGTAACGTAAGCATAACAGGTCATGTGACTTGTTAATAAAACTTTTCATTGGTTCATTTTACTTTTGTTATTTGAATGATGAAAAGCTTGGTTATATGACCTAAAAATTACGCTTTTTATTGGTTTCGAACATTATTTTTTCTTAAACATATATGTTATAATGTTCCATAATACACTTACATGCACTTTACATCCAGGCTAATGTACTTTCCCGGAAAATTTACAACTGTCCTGCAAGTAAAATATATTCCTTTTTCGAGAAAAAGGGCGTTTCTTCGTCCCATGACGGAGCCGTTGAGTAAAAGAGGCTCGGCCTGCTGTCTTAGTCGCCGATACGCCTGATTATCAGATTCTTATCGATCACTTTATGTTGCAGGAGTGGAAAACACAACTGCCCTTGACCATTTATCTTTACTGCGTTCCTGCGTATTATACCTTTTATCCGTCATGTAATTGGACTGCTTTATTTCACTTGCCTTTTACTGATTCGAAAACAGTGACTAAAATTAAAAACTTTACCAATGTAAATACTACTACCATGTTTTGTTTTAAAAACCTTTATTATGAAAATGTCAGTATACAAATACGGGCCTATAACCACGTGGGCCGGCCACGGAGCAAACTGAAATCGTATATGATGAGGAGACATTTACATTGTAGAAAAACGTAACGAGCGGGCCATTAGGTTGCAAGAACTAAGGTGTCTAACAGTTGCGGAATCGGTGGACGTACATTTTGTAATTAAAATACGACAGGGCCACTTTCAATAAAATTATCTAGATATACATTTGCGGGCAAGTACCATGGGTGACGTTAATTCGAACTTTCAATAGTACAGTAATCAATAACACATCAGAACTTAATATCAATAGGGATGTCGAAATATTCAATCAATTCTCGTCCCCGCCCGCCATGAGCATCAAAACTGCATTCATATCTCGTGATATCAAAGTTGTTCAACAAGTACACAACAAGGAGTTACGAGTCCCATTTATACCGGCGCCATTTTGGGCGAGGCCGGGCAGGTCCAGGATATAGTCAAAATTTCTCCACCAACCATCGGCCAGACCAGAACCCCTTTCGGCCCTTTATGCCACAAGATGATGTCTTCCATTCAGAAAATATTGTTGGCAGCATTTTGAAAGGAAAGATAAACAGCCGTTCTCCTAGTGAGTCTCACATTGTTACATTTAGGAAGAATGTTGAAGAGTAGTATGTTGAAAATCTGAAGCCATTGTTCTACAAACTCTCAACCAGCCTTGGATGGAAAAAAAAATCCTGAAGAATGTACAAACTGAAAACCAATTTTTGTCTGTATAGCATCAACAGCAACGCTTGACTCAGCTTTGTGTGAAGCCGCCATTTTGATTCAATCAATAACGTCCCCCTGCACACATTCAGGGACCTGGTCGTGTCTTCAGGTCAAACGGATTGTGGGACAAGATGCAGAAAGGAAAAGGAAAAAAGTTCCGCCGGACCCCGGGAGCCGGCCGCCTATGTCATGGGCGATCTTTGGCCACACCAGGGTGATAGTGAAGCTGCAGCAGGTGCAAATAAGCTTCAGACAGTGTTACGAGCACTGCTCAGAACTCTCAGCTATGACACCACCTCGGTGCCATCGGATCTTGGCGCCTTGTGCTGGTTCCGGCCTATTCACACATCGGTCCGCTACTGACACCACCTCACAGGCCAACGGGGCACCCCACGCCGACTTTCGGCGCAGCATTGTAGGATGGCCACACCAGAGCAGCAACTTGCTAAACACCACCTCGGTGCCATCCAGATCTCGGCGCGTTGTGCTGCCTTCGGCCTACTGTAGCCGCAAGTGCGGACGCAACTCAACTGGATAACGAGTGAAACACCAAGGGGCGCCCCACTGCAACCGAGGAGCCTCCATCTTGGGGGCGACGCACAGCATCACCAATGCAGCCAGATCCTCAAACAGCCCCCACTGACTGACGCGACCTCACAGGTCAACGGGGCGCCCCACGCCGACTGTCGGCGCAGCATTGTAGGATGGCCCCACCAGTGCGGCAACTTGCTGGACACCACCTCGGTGCCATCCGGATCTCGGCGCGTTCGAGTCACTGTACCGCAAGAGCGGGAGAAACTCAGCTGGACACGCCGTCTTTCGGCGCAGCATTGTAGGATGGCCACACCAGTGCGGCAACTTGCTGGACACCACCTCGGTGCCATCCGGATCTCGGCGCGCTGTGCTGCCTTCGGCCTACTGTAGCCGCAAGTGCGGACGCAACTCAGTTGGACGGCGAGTGAAAAGATAAGGGGTGCCCCACTGCAGCCGAGGAGCCTCCATCTTGGGGGAGACGCACAGCCCCCACTGACTGACGGGACCTCACAGGCCAACGGGGCGCCCCACGCCGACTTTCGGCGCAGCATTGTAGGATAGCCATACCAGTGCAGCAACTTGCTGGACACCACCTCGGTGCCATCCGGATCTCGGCGCGTTGTGCTGCCTTCGGCCTATTCGCACATCGGTCCGCTACTGACGCCGCCTCACGTGCCAACTGATTTTCTACGCTTTTTATAGCCCAAAGCCGCATAACAGGTCATGTGACTTGTTTATAAAACTTTTCATTGGTTCATTTTACTTTTGGTTTCCTAATGATAGAAGGCTTGGTCATATGACCTAAAAATAACACTTTTCATTGGTTTAGAACATTTTTTTTTCCCAAACGATGAAAGCCCCACCTTGTTTCTGGATGTTTCAGACTGAAGCTGGCGTCAGCATGAAAGCACCACCATCTCGTGGCTCCGTCGTGGTCATTCCGCGAGCAATCATGGCAGCGGCTCCCCACCGGAAGCCTGCAGGAGTCGGGGGCCCTCAAGACTTTTGTAAAATCTTCAAGGCTCAGGGGACATCCGAGTTCCAAGGTGTCCCAGGGCCATTTTAGTGGACCAGGCCCAAATCCGAAGAGCCGTCCGCCATTTTAAGAATCCTGTAGCAGCCGCCTATCGCTGCACCGCAAGAGTGGGCGCAACTCAACTACATGGTGAGCGAGACGCTGTAGCCGCAAGAGCGGGCGATAACCAGCTGAATGGAGGATGAGGCACAGTGTAGCAAAAGCGGGCGGAATGGCAACTGAAACGGTAAAGGGGCGCCCCACTACAGCACACGAGCTGCCACCTGGGGAGGCCCGTTCACGCCGCCCCTCCCCCCCACCCCCCCGGGGCGCCCCACGCCGTTTTTTGGAGCAGCATTGTAGGATGCCAAAACCAGTGCGGCAACTTACTGGACATCACCTGGGTGCCATCCACATCTCAGCGCGTTCTGCTGCCTTGGGACTATTCTCACAACAGACCGCTACTGACGAGGCCTCCCGGCGCACCCCCCGGGACGCCCTACGCCGTTTTTCGGAGCTGCATTGTAGGATACCAAAAACCAGTGCGGCACCCAGGTAACATCACCTGGGTGCCGTCCAGAACTCAGCACGTTGTGCTGCCTTGGGACTATTCGCACAAAACACAGCTACTGACCATTGTTGCTTCTTTTTTCAAAAAAATGTTTAAATGTATTTACTGTTTTTGTTGCGTTCTATATATTTATAAGTTATTAAAGTGTTATAATCCTACTACTTTGTTGGAGTATATTTTTAATGTGACACATAATTGTAAAAACTTTGATGTACAAAGAGGCATCCCTGGAATCTTCCGCTTCAGGCTCGGACCCACACACCCTCACAGTGAGAATCCCCTCCCCAAGCACAATACAGGATGGTTATCAGATAGTAGGAACCCGTATGGTGTGACGGATCTCATGGGGTGGGGGCCTTCATCTACTGTAACTCCTTTGAAGAGGGATGATTCTCATACATGCCAACATTTCAGAAGAGCAAAGTGGGAGATTTTTTTAAAAAAAATCGGGAGAATGGGGCCTTGAATCGGGTTATTGTCATGTGTGGGCTTTGGAAGTGTGCTGCTGCAGGATCGGACATTTCAAACTCAAATGCACGTTCTTTTTCTTACCTTTCCGAAGCATGGAGCGCAATAGCAGGCAGAGAAAGGGTGATGCAAGTGTTGAACACTGCCTGGCCTGGCAAGTTGCTGGCAGTGCCCCCCCCCGCCCGCTCCTGAAACAGGCCACACACACCGCCGCCCCGAGTACTTCACAGATCTTTAAAAGACCATGCGCTTGTTAATGAGGCTTAAATGGTTTATCGCCCCTTCTAGAGCCCCTGCATCGGCCCTCTGACGTTTCCTGGAAGAATTAGCACGTAACACAATACCAAGCCCTGTCAGCTGAAACCCCCGAGGAATCGGGTTTTTGCTTGCAGGAATCGGGAGGCGGGAGACTAGCACTGAAATCGGTAGTCTCACGCCTGAATCGGGAGGGTTGGCATGTCTGGATTCTCTACAGCTGGGGCCATAAACTACATCTGCAGGGCTAGGTGATAGCCTGGGACCGGCCTGGACAATCGGACACAGAGGAAGAGGAGTGTCAGAGGGTGCGGTAGTGAATAGGGTGAAAGGGAGGTGTCGGGCGGGCACAGGGTGTGATTCTCAGAGAAGAACAGCGCAGATGGGGGGAGGTTTATGGCCCATGCATGAGAGAGAGAGCGGGGTGACCAGTGCGTTGGGGAGATACTTGCGAGGGTGGGGAGCCGTGCTGAGAATCGACGGCATGCAGAGAGTGGGTCTGGTCAAGGCATCTAAAATGGCTGCCGTGCACGACAAAATTGTGGCATTGGAAAAAAGGCAAGATGGCGCAGACAATGTTTATCAATAAGGATTCATTTATAACAAAATATTTTATCGCAGTGACAAATTGGCGGTCAACACTTCCTGATTTCCATCGAATCGAACGTTAACAGACGTCACGCAGCAAAAGAAATAAAACGCTCACGCACAGCCGCTGGAAGACATGTATCAACATATATGAGCCTCCTCAGCCACCCTCAGAAAACATAAGGGGTCAGGATACGTCTCCCGTACCCCCTAATACCCTGTAATTTAATTAAAACGAAACACAAAATGGCGAATTCCCGTTTCGCTACCAGTTTGCGCCCCAGTTCGCGGCCCGGGAAGCGCTTCTACCGTGAAAAATCAAATTTTTTTTATTTTCCCCACGGGACCCTTTAATAATAAACATCATTCCTAGGGGGTCAAGAGGGGTCTACCTTGCCCCCTTTCATTAAATTCCCCCTTCGTTTTTCACCTCTTCTTGTCTCTCGATCCTACCGAGAGACAAGATGGCGGCCGCTACGGACTGTTTAGAATGTTGACAGACACCGGAAAGCCAATCAGCTTCGCTACGCAAAGCTCCGTTACGCGAAAAGTAAGCGAACCGGAGCGCTATCCGGAGCGCTGTTACAGATATATATCTTTTTTTGAACGTTAATTTCTCAAAATCCACTGAAGCACATATATTGAGACCTAGCAAAGGCACATCGGGCTAACAGTCCCTACAATTTTGGCAAGTTTCGTGCAAATCCATTCAGCCGTTCGAGCTAAAAGTGAGGCCAACCGCCCTATGGAAATTAACATGGGAAAAACGCGTTTTGGGACCCCCCTTTTTTCTCGGCCCCCCCTTGACGAAACCCCCCCCAAATTTTCAAGGGCTGCTCAGAAACAAAATGTGCCATTTTCCTGAAAATTTCAGCCGATTCCGTCCACAAACGCCAAAGTTATTAGACATAGAATTTTCAAAAGTTCCATAGAGAAAAAATCCTAACTATATATACCTACTGGCTATCGCCAGTAGGTAATATATATATATATATATATATATATATATATATATATATATATATATATATATATATATATATATATATATATATATATATATATATATCACAGTTTTAGGACTTATTAATACCTGTAAAAGAAATCTGGTATCCTGCAGAGTGTAGTCAACAGAGCCTATGAGAGTAACAGTAAGTTAGATATCCACCCTTAATGGTAATTGACCACATAAATCATATAACGATTCAGACGTACCAATAGGTTAGCTAGGAACACTTCAACAGGGGGAATTGAAGAACGGGGCCTGCCAGGCGATAGCTCAATTAACCCCTGCTGCTTAAAAAATAAAAGGTTGGGTAAGGTTAAATCAGCATCCATAAACAACGTGCTTCAGAACTCCTGGTTAAACAACACCAAGGAATGTAATGGAAACAGTGCTCCGTGATGCTCAAAACAAAGCTGAGTCGTAGAACAAGACCACAAAATCTTGATCACGACTATTCCACTCGGGTATTCATCAGAACTCAGGGTAATAGGTAATCTGAATTCCTCTCAGCCATGAGGAGTTATAACCACGATTTTCTCTAAACAAAGTTCCACTTGGTAAGTTCCAATAAATAATCAGAGAACCATAAACTCATAAGACTAATGGCAGCTCGCGCTAAGGGCTGCACTAATAAGGAAGCTTGCAATCAGGATCGCCCACCACAAGGAGTCACAGAAAGTGTCTATACTCGTCGGGAGGCATTTAGCAGCTTGCACTCAATGCTGCTCACAGGAGACAATCAAAACAAGTTCCTTCTTACGTCAGAAGGCAACTCGCAACGTGCTCAGAGCTTCCCACGGGAAGCTATCAGATCTTACAGTCCCGCAACAACAAGGAAGTTCCACAAGACTCGAGATCAGACATACAAGACAAGGAATGACCGCAGCAGTCCCGCAAGAATCCACGGGGATTCGGCCAACGGGACTGCCGTTAAGCAACTTCGAAGTAATGGCACGATAACAGCAATCAGAGGAGATTAAGGCACCTCCACCAACTAGAAGACAACTAAATGATGGTGCGAACACCCCTACCAGTCTCCTTCGGCAGCTATTCAGTATCAACGGCACAGCTCTGGAGTACCGGTATCAACTTGTAACATGGCATGCTGACGACACACGCTTCCAGTCCGCATGCTCATGGGAAATGTAGTTACCCAATGCGATCGTTGCCCGCAGACATGGATCAAGGCAGTGTTCGAGGCTGGTCTCCGTTGTGGGTCACAACAGTACATTCCACCCCCTAAGAACACTGACAGAGACATGGCTTGAGAGGAAACCGTTTATGAAACAGTTTGGTATACTTAGGAGCATGAACACCAGAGGCAGGTTCCCGTGAGTTTTCTTCATTGCCATACCCCTTCCATGCCACCAGGTACCACAGTCTGGTACGATGTATTTTGGAATCAACGATCCCTCTCACTTAAAGGTTCCAACTCGTTGTTTACCAGTACCGGTGAAGACCCACTTCCTTTGCTAGAACGGGATGGTTTGACTAGCGATACATGAAAGGCAGGGTGTATCCGTAAACTGGAAGGCAAAGCCAGTCTGACTACCACCGGGTTGACCAGTTTGACAATTTTATACGGACCTATTTATTTAGGGTTAAATATGCTGTAACGCTTAAACCTAATATTCCTTGTCGAGAGCCAAACATAATCCCCTTTTTTGTACATTGGTCACGGTTGTCTGTGTTTATCAGCATAGGCCTTGTATCTCACTTTAGCATCCCTCAGATTGACCTTCACCTCCCTCAAGGTCTCTTGGATGTGGCTTACTCTTTCCTGCACTTCAGGAACAGATATGGCTGAAGCTGGGTGAATGAAGGGGGTGAAATTGGGCTGAAAACCGTATGTACTATAAAAAAGGGGCATGTTTCGTGGAGCTATGTATGGCACTATTATAGGCAATTTCTGCCAACCACAACCTGTCCACCCATTCCTCATTCGTGACCTCAACGTAACATCTTAGATAACGTTTTAATGTCTGGTTGACCCACTCTGTTTGGCCATCAGTCTGGGGGTGGAAACTAGTGGAGATATTAGCTGTTATTCCTAATGCCTTACACCAGACTTTCCAGAACTTGGCCGTGAATTGACTGCCCCTGTCGGAGACTATTACTCTAGGTAATCCATGCAACCTCACTATGTGTGTTAGGATTAACTGAGCTAACAGACTAACAGAAGGCACCTGTTTACATGCTATAAAGTGAGCCATTTTTGTCAAGAAGTCCACTACGACCAAGATAACTGTATACCCCTTGTCAACAGGCATGCCCACCACAAAGTCCATAGAGATGTTTTCCCACGGTAAATCGGGAGTAGGGAGGGGTTTTAGTAGACCCGCTTGTCTGGTATGTAGGTTCTTCATTTGACTGCAAACAGAACACTCAGATACCCATGTAGCGACATTGTTCGTTATGTTAGGCCACCAAAATTGTCTTAGTATCCTTTCCAAAGTCTTTTTGGTTCAATTATGTCCAGCACAGGGAGCATTCTGACACCACTGAAACACTGGTTTCCTTAGAGCCTTGATTGGCAGTAAGAGTTGTTTCTTTCACATTGGTAGTCCATGAACAATCTTCCATTCGGTATTATTTTTTAACCATTCCTTCCATTTGTCTTGGAGTATGTTTCTTGCGACACTACGAAGAAACGTCTCAGTGCAGGTTATCCCGATTACATTACACGGGTTGATGATGGAAGTTTCGTGCACCTCTTCAGATGTTGACATTGTGGACTGTCTGGTAAGTGCATCTGCCTTCTTATTCTCCTTACCAGGTCAGTATGTTACTATGAAATTATATTCCGCAAAAAACATCATCCATCTCATTTGGTGAGGTTTCAAATGCCTAGCAGCAGTCATAAATTGCAGATTGCGATGGTCCGTATACACAGTTACAATGTGTCGAGCTCCCATGAGATGATGTCTCCATTCCAAAAAAGCTATTCTGACGGATGGGGGTTTGAGGGTCTAAGGGAATTTAGAGACCTGCCCAGGTTATCATCCACTATTACAACATTTAAATACACAAAAACCTGGGGGTCTGAAATCGCAAAAGAGATAACAGTGCTCTAAGGACTCTACTCCTCTCTTCTGTCATTAAAGTACTAGAGTTAATAGTTACATAGTCCGTTTACAGAGTTCACAAACCAACGCATATGACCACCAGCAAAGGTAGGTGAGACCCAAGATCCAGAGATGGATTACCATCAAAATTCTTGTTAGTGATCTAATTTTATCATCTGGCCATCCACAGTACAGGGCTGGATCGTCTCTAGATCATTTGAGACTAATTCCACTACCGTCTGGTAGGACTGGGGTCAGACCCACAATCACATGTTGACCATGCGTGGGATCACTAAATGGAATCAAGTGCAGTGCAAAGAGTGAAGGTGTAAGGAAAGTGAAGTTAAAAAGGAATAGAGGACTCACAGTAAGGAAGCTTTAATGTCTGTAAGCCTCTTTCTATTAAAAACCAGAACAGTGCAAGATTGCAGTATAAACAAATGACTGCTTAGGGCCCAAAAGCAGTCTTTGCACTGCACTTGATTCCATTTAGTGATCCCACGCATGGTCAACATGTGATTGTGGGTCTGACCCCCAGGTTTTTATGTTATAATTTTGATCAGCCGGATTAAGCTTTCTCGATAAATAGGCCACGGGGTGTAATTGTCCGGTATTCGTATGGCGTTGAGAAACGACTGCTCCCACTGCTGAATCCGAAGCATCTGCCTCCACGAAGTAAGGTTTGTCTGGGTCGGCATGCACCAACACCGGTGCAGAAACAAAGGCTTCTTTCAATTCTTCAAAACCTTTTTGGGCCTCCTCTGTCCAACAAAAGGTCACCTTCTGTTTTAACAATCGTGTTAATGGCGTTGCCAATGCTGAGAAGTTTTCGATAAATCTGCGATAAAAATTGGCATATCCGATAAAACACTGGATGTCCCGAATAGTCTTAGGTGTGGACCAATTCTTTACCGCCAAGATCTTGCGTTCAGACTTTTCCTGTCCTTTTGGGGTGAGCATAACCCCTAGAAATTCCACGGATGTGGCGTTAAACTCGCATTTACTGAGTTTGCAATATAACAGATGTTCTAGTAACGTTCGTAGAATGATTTGTACATGTTCTGTATGTTGATCCATGTTGGATGAATAGATCAGAATATCGTCAATATAGACTACGACGAAGCGCTCCAAATATTCCCGCAACACGTCGTCCAAAAAGAATTGGAAAGCGGCAGGCGCATTGCATAACCCGAAGGGCATCACTAAATATTCGTATAAACCGAAAGGGGTTTTGAATGCTGTCTTCCATTCATCCCCTGGTCGCATTCTGACTAAGTGATAGGCCCCTTTCAGATCCAAACGGGTGTAAATTACGGCCTTCTTCACCTGCTCCAGTAATAGGTTGATAAGTGGGAGCGGATACCGGTTATTAATGGTGATAGCATTTAAAGCTCTGTAGTCAGCACAAGCACGGAGTTCCCCATTGGCCTTGGGAATAAAAAACAAAAGCGAGGCGGCTGGGGACTTGTATTCCTGTTTAAAACCAAGCTCCAAAAGTTTATCCAGGTAGGCCCGAAGATGTAAAGTTTCCGGTTCGGTAAGTGCGTAAAGCCGTCCAGCAGGTATCTTTGCCCCAGGGATCAGATCTATTTGGCAGTCATATGGCCGGTGGGACGGCAAGACTTCTGCCCTGGTTTCGCTAAAGACTTCGGCTAAGTCTTGGTATTCCGGTGGCAGTAGAACATCATGTTCAGCAGCTGTTGCTATATGATGTACACAAGCTAAAACAGAGGCTGGACTGGCTCTGGATGGGGAGCAATTACGAAGGCAATATTCAGATGTAAACTGAAGGGTTTGACCTTCCCAGTCAACCGTGGGGTTGTGTTTTCTTAGCCAAGGAAGACCCATGATTACACCGTACTGAGGAGCCTGTATAATATTGAAGAACAGGGTTTCTTGATGTTCCATACCCATAGACATCGAGAGGGCTCCAGTTTGTAAACGTATTGGTCTGGAATCCAGCTTCCTACCATCTACTGCAGACACAGCCTCTGGTACTTCCTTTTCGTGTAAGACGAGTCCCAAGGTGATTGCCTTGGAATTATCCATAAAATAGCCTGTCGCTCCTGAGTCCAACATGGCACGGATCAACAACTATTCCCCCTGTACCATGAGTTGGATATCTACGTAAAAATGAAGTCCTTCCTTTATAACTTCTCCATCCAAAGAAGGGAAGAACAAACAACTTGAAGGGGTCCCTTCGTCCGTCTTCAAGTTCTCTTGTTTCCCGACACTCCGTCTGAGGCTACGATAGACACCTTTTTGTATTAAAATCTAGGCTTAGGTCTCAATGAGCATTCTTTGATGAAATGCCCCTTCTTGCCACAGTAGATACACAATCCTTTCTTTCTTCTGTAATCCCTTTCTTTGGTAGTGAGAGGCGATCTTACCACCCCTATTTCCATGGGTTCAGTCTTCAGATTGGGACTACTCTCTGGGACTTGGGCATGCTCGTAGCGTGGTGGTAATCTTTCCTTTCTCTTATGTTCACACTTCCTATCGCAAAGGCGATGATCTAATCTGATTACTAAACTAATAAGTCCTTCACAAGTGTCGGGCTGAGGATCGATCTGGGCCAATATATCCTTTATCTCTTCTTTCAAACCTCTGTAGAAGATAGCCAATTGTTTCTCCTCCGGCCAATTGGATTCAGCAATTAGCCTCCGGAAATTGTTGAGATATGCGATTAAATCCCTACTTCCCTGTTTCAGGTCCAACAATTCCCTATCAGCTGACAAGCTCTACGGTTAAAGGTTTTTTCAAAGTCTTGAAGAAAAGCCTCCCAGTCACGTAATATGGGGTCATCTCTTTTTACTAATGGTACTGCCCACTGAGCAGCATCCCTCGCTTAGTAGAAAATGAGAAACGCTACTCTAGCATGGTTGGTATTAAAGACTTTTGGCTTACAGGAGAAGTGTAACATGACTTGAGTAATAAACACCAGGACCTTGCTACTGTCCCCATAGTATCTTTCAGGGTGAGCTAACGGTATTGGAGTGGGTACCTCAACTACTACTGGGGTGGTGGGTGATGAACCCGCATCAAAAGGATTTCGGGCCATTCTATCAACCCGAGCCTGCAGGGAAGCTGTTTCAGCTCCAGAAGCTTGTAACTCGGTTTGAACCAATGCTAAGGTGGCCATTACATCCTCTAAGGTGGCCATTTGATCGTACGATCGGGAGGACTACAATTCTTGGACCGTTGATTCTGTCGGGTCCGGGCGTCCTCCGAATCGTACGATGCTCAAATGGTTTCCACCTCTCGACAGCCCCTAGGTCTGAGTAAAACAACAGACACGAAGGAGTGGTTAAGCGAGGGAAGGAAAGGAAGGGGACAGCAGGGAGGAGATCTGCAACGAGAACAAGGAACTATGAGACAAAAACATACACTATGTCTAGCATAGACATTCGTAGCTATATATATATATATCACAGTTTTAGGACTTAATAATATATGTAAAAGAAAATACGTTCTACAGTGCCTGGCAATCTGGTATCCGGCAGAGTGTAGTCAACAGAGCCTATGAGAATAACAGTAAGTTAGATATCCACCCTTAATGGTAATTGAACACATAAATCATAACGATTCAGACGTACCAATAGGTTAGCTAGGAACACTTCAACAGGGGGAATTGAAGAACGGAGCCTGCCAGGCGATAGCTCAATTAACCCCTGCTGCTTAAAAAATAAAAGGTTGGGTGAGGTTAAATCAGCATCCATAAACAACGTGCTTCAGAACTCCTGGTTAAACAACACCAAGGAATGTAATGGAAACAGTGCTCCGTGATGCTCAAAACAAAGCTGAGTCGTAGAACAAGACCACAAAATCTTGATCACGACTATTCCACTCGGGGATTGATCAGAACTCAGGGTAATAGGTAATCTGAATTCCTCTCAGCCATGAGGAGTTATAACTATGATTTTCTCTAAACAAAGTTCCACTTGGTAAGTTCCAATAAATAATCAAAGAACCATAAACTCATAAGACTAATGGCAGCTCGCGCTCAGGGCTGCCACTAATAAGGAAGCTTGCAATCAGGATCGCCCACCACAAGGAATCACAGAAAGTGTCTATACTCTTCGGGAGGCATTTAGCAGCTTGCACTCAATGCTGCTCACAGGAGACAATCAAAACAAGTTCCTTGTTACATCAGAAGGCAACTCGCAACATGCTCAGAGCTGCCCACAGGAAGCTATTGGAACTTACAGTCCCGCAACAACAAGGAAGTTCCACAAGACACGAGATCAGACATACAAGACAAGGAATGACCGCAGCAGTCCCGCAAGAATCCGCAAGTAATGGCACGATAACAGCAATCAGAGGAGATTAAGGCACCTCCACCAACTAGAAGACAACTAAATGATGGTGCGAACACCCCTATCAGTCTCCTTCGGCAGCTATTCAGTATCAACGGCACCGCTCTGGAGTTCCGGCATCAACTTGTAACATGGCATGCTCACTTCACACGCTTCCAGTCCGCATGCTCATGGGAAATGTAGTTTCCCAATTCGATCATTGCCCGCAGACATGGATCAAGGCAGTGTTCGAGGCTGGTCTCCGCCGTGGGACACAACAGAATTATTCACCGCACTAAATACTTCACACCTTCTTGACCCTGCCGCCCACTTTGATAAGGTTTTCGCCCTTCCTCATGCAGTTCCGGTTAAGCTGAAACGAGCGTCCTCCGACCGCAGTTCGCCTACCTTACCGCCGCCGCACTCCGGTTGCCGAATTTGCCGGTGTTTTTGTGGGTGCTTGGGGGGCCACGCCAGAAATCCTCCCGGATTAATCTCTTTGCGACCTTTGACAGGCTCTGACTCCTTTGTCAGCGTGAAGCCACAATTCCAGAAGGAGGTCTGTAAATATCTGGAGGAATCACCAACCAGCTAACAATATACAGTTAACTCCCTGCTTCTCCTTTGGACAACAAAATGCACGGACCACAGGTAAGGTGTAGATTTTTCTTTATTGATTAGAGACCACCATCAGTGCTGGCAGCATAAGGCGTTTCGGCACTGCAAGGGCCTTGATCACATAATGCGCTTTGCATATTAAATCCTATATATATATATATATATACACATACAACCAATGAGTTTTTTTCTCTCTGTTTTTGTCTTTCTTTTTTTGGGGGTATTTTACCTTTTCTGTGTTGTTGACCATTAAAGTGACAGGTGCAACCAAAGTGCAAAATTCAGCATAAATACAAACAACATACTGTTACTATGAGTTTTCTTTCACCGAATGCCAAATGGCTCAATTTAGTTGCCTATATATATATTTTCCACTAAACCGGCTCTGAACACAGCATGCCCAGCGAATACCTCTCACCACCAATGTACAACCCGCGCTCCAGGAGTTGTATATAAGTAACCATGAACAAGACTTTGTAGTCCAAACGCGTTGGTGATCTATGGCCACAAAATAAAAATTGTTGTTACTTATATACAACTCCTGGAGTGCGGCGTATAACTTCCTACACACACACATACACAGGGGTCACTGCGTAGTTATAATTAGGTCTGGCTTTCCCCATGCAATTTCTATAAGGGTTTGTGAACAGTGATACAGTGAAGATGGCTGAAAAGGGTTACACCAAATTTAGCAGAAAGCTCAATCTTTACACAAAAAAAGTTCTTTTGTGATTTTGTGCAAATCTGTTCAGTCATTTTGGAGAAATTAAGAATAACAAAAATTGATATCTGCACAGTTGGCCACGCTGAACTCCAACAGGAGTCCAGCAGAACCACAAATTAAAAAAATAGACTGTTTTGATTGATCTCAAGACCTTTTTTCCTGTTGTCTGTTTCTTCTTACAATCCCCAGCAGTCCTGTGGGGCCAAACAATCTCATTGGCTGTCCGAAACATGAAAGGAAATGTTGCAGCCACCATTACAGAACACAGGGACCCTGTGTCCTGAAACTTAAAATAATTGGAGAAGAAGGAGGCAGAGGACCCTGACCCCACTGGCCCTTATAGGGTGCTCAAAGGGACCCCCCACGACCACAATGTAAATACGTTCGGCTTGCCAGTCCCCCGCTACTCTTGTGAGAGATTTTGACAGCTTCTGTGGGAGTTCATTGGGACTCATGACAGCCTCTGTGTAGCCACAATTGCTCCCATGGGTGCCAGTGCGCCTCGTATGCTCAAACAGGACTGGATAAAAATGGGAGATGAGTGGTCCCTGGGCGACTGGCTGCTCATGGGGGTTTGACCTCCTGTGAGGTTGGGCGCAGTGCTTGACCGCCCGTGTGGGTTTGGCCAAAGGTCCTGGTCGAAAGGCCTTGTGCATCGGGGGGAGGGGGTCGGTTGGCCACCCGCAGAGGTTGAGTATGGTTATAAGATCACATTTTACATTTTCTTTTCAAAAAGACATTCACTGAAAAAAGAAAGCTTAACATGATGCTATAGTTAGGTATTGTAATAATTTGTAACTCAATGTTAAAAAATAAGTTAAAGAGACGTTAGTTAGGTGAAAATGTCTGTCAAAGAACACTGAATTTTACCAGTTATATTTTACAGAGCTAACTATAACTTACGTCGGCCATGTCCTGCTAAGTATCTTAGGCAAGAAGCTAAAATCAATGAAAACCATAATAAGAAGGAACGTAAATGAAGTGGTGTTGTGATGATTTTAAAAAATCATCATGGTGGGTAATGTAAGTAGTCCTCTCTGTAAAATACCGATAAGGCTAAGCACACCTGATGTGAGATACAAAGGCAAATTTCAAAGTCAGGTTGAAGCATAAAGCCAAAGCTTGTTGCTAAATATTTGTGAGAAAAGCCAAAGCTTCTGTTGACAATAGATTATCAACCAGTGGATGTCTGGGCATGCACCCATAGTAAATAGCTGTAATACACTGCTATAGACAAATGTTAAATAACCGGGATATTTACAAGATGTGAATGTTTATTTCCATAAGTTCCCAGAAGATTTCGATGCACTGCATACTGATAAACACACGATTCAAACACCACCAGGCAGGCAAGCAGTGACCTGGAACCCTCAATGGAAAAGGAAAAGAGGCAGGCCAAGACACACCTGGCCTCGGGTCTGACTGCAAGGTAATGGGTTATACCTGGTTTCAGATTTTAGAAAAAGCCCAGGTCAGAGTCCTGGTTCATGGTCTGTACCCTAGGAGGCGTAGTAGGCACAAGTAAGTAAGTAATGTGCTGATGATAAATGTAAAATGGAGGAGTGACCCGCTTAGAGGTGAATTACAGAACACTGAGGTTATAAACCTGGCTTTAGGTTGTAAGCCTTTGTGCCGATGTCAGGAATGTGTGATGCCTATTTTAACAAATTACAGAGGGTTGGCAGAAGGTGTCTTATCTGTGATAAATGCATACATGTCAACCTCTTGACTCAAAATTATGGGTCATTTGAAATCTTTTAGAAGGTGATCCTCTTAAGGTGAATAAAGTACAAACTCTTTCTTTGAGGGTGTTCCATGTTAAAAAAGGGGATGACCCCCTTAAAGTCTATGGAGGCATTTGGTTGGTTTGGGTGGTGAAACCTAGTAAAAGGAGGGTAACACCAAAGGCGGGTGATTTGACACATAAGCTATATGTCCATTGCTTGGTCAAAGGTTATGTCTATTATCATTTGAATGGTGATAGAAAATCGGGCAGAGGTGTAGTGCACTCAACCCCCTGGGGAGTGGTCAACCCCTGTTGTGCACAGCCGAAGGCCGTTAAGTGTGTGGGTGGTCACAGGGCCTTGTGCCCACCCCCTAAGAGCAGTCAAACCCCATTATGCACAGCTGATGGTTGTGCAAGCCAGTGGTTGGCCAATACCTTTTGCCCTATGCATCTGCATTGACTGTAGGCCCTAACCTATAGCTGGGCCCTGCACCAAATCCCTGGGAGAAGCCACCTCTCTGCAGTCGTCCAAAGGCTGTATGCAGTGGGGTGGTCACAGGGCCTGGAGAATGCAGCACACATTGAAAGAGGAAAAAACGAGGAGAAATGAAAACATTTCTCCTCGTTTCGCTTGGCTACGCCACCCTTAGGGTGGCGTAGCAAACTGATGCATTTCCAGGTTTGCGATTTCTCGTACATCTGGAAATGCACCAGTGGACATGGATGTTGCGTGGGAACACCCACAGCAACACTCATGTCCTGCCACTAACACGCAAAGTGTTGCGTGAACAGGGCCGATATTTACAAGCACAGGTTAAGTCACGCAAGGTGACTTTATCTGTGCTTGCAAATATCCCTTATCAAGTTGCGCCACCCGTGCGTCACACAACGTGATGAACCGGCGGCACACAGGCTTGTAAATCTGCCCCGTCATATCCTGTCATAACGCCTCAAATTCATGGTAAGGGTGGGGCGTGGCTAGCAGCCGATGATGGCGGCAGCAACCTAGAGAGGCTCCCGTAGCAAGGCGGCTTCCCGCAACAATCCGCATGCCTATCCGCTCAAGAATCGTCCCAGAAGGGGTGTCCTGGGTGCGGTGACCGAACGACGGTCGCAGGAGAAATTTGGGAGCTTTCGAGCCCCGGGAAGAAGAGGAAAGACCTACTTTGTCCTCCACCGCAGTGCGGCCGCGGTGGTCTAGCCGAGCTCCATCCGGGCGGAAGTGGACCCTCCTCGACGCGGCCGACAGGAAGTACCCACCGAAGACATAGTTCGACACCAACGCACCTCCGGACCGGCGGGTCCCTTTTGAACACTCAACTTCCAACTTTAACTTTCCGGCGACAAGGTGGGGCAGCGCCTTGCAGCGGCAATCGGCCGCGACTGAAGTTTGAAATCACTGCGTGATAGCCGCCATCTTGCACTGGCCTGCCAGAGCTGAGGCAGACTCGCCGCCGAGGGGACTAAAATGCCAGCAGCAGTCACCGAACTGTGCCTAGCTGAGCTCTCCGCCCAGACGCCTCGGCGCCGCTGGCCGTGGACGGACTGCTTCCCCTATCACCGAGAGTGCCCCGCCGTCGAGCCAAAATGGCGGGGAAAGGACCCCGACAAACCGCCGCTCAGGCGAAACTCGGTAAATTTGCCTATGATAACCAGGCACTTTCCCAGCCTGAGCAGCG
This sequence comes from Lissotriton vulgaris, assembly GCF_964263255.1. Taxonomy (NCBI): domain Eukaryota; kingdom Metazoa; phylum Chordata; class Amphibia; order Caudata; family Salamandridae; genus Lissotriton; species Lissotriton vulgaris. Next base: position 1,476,796,256 of record NC_141694.1, read on the forward strand.
CAAGTCCCTGGGCAAAGGTGCGGACAGTGACGGGTCTAAAAAGGCTACTTTGGATGATGTCCTACGCGCCCTAGAGCAGGTTCAGGCGACGGTGGGCTCGACTGCTACCGAGGTGACCCTCATACGAGCCTACCTCCAAAAGATGGGCGAGAGAGTGAAGCAAGTGGAGGTGGTAGCCAAATGACCCGTGGAAGACGTCTCGGATCTACAGGTGGCAATGGAAAAGTTGCAGGCTGACAATAAACTCCTGAAAGACAAGCTGGATGATCACGAGGGGCGCTCCAGGCGAAATAACGTCCGCATTTTGGGGGTCCCGGAATCCGAGACGAAAGGGGCCATGGACCTGTACGTGGAGGATCTCATCAAGAACCAGCTGGCCCCTAAGGGGCTCTCCAACTTTTTTACTGTAGAGCGAGCCCATAGGGTACCCGGTGGGACACCTAAACCGGGGGCTGCCCCGCGTCCCATCCTGGCGAGACTTTTTAACTTCAGAGATCGGGACACGAGTCTCCAAGCAGCCAGGGTGGCACCACCCATTCAGATTCAAAACTCACGCATCTCCTTTTTCCCGGATTATACAGCGGAGGTCACGCGTAGGAGGAGAACTTTCCGGAAGGGTGAAGAAGACGCTCCGCGAACAGGAATTGCCGTACTCCATGCTGTTCCCGGCCCGGCTACGAGTGGTGGCCGACAAGAAGGTCTGGTTTTTTGACTCTCCGGAGACAGCAAGAGACTGGCTGGAGGGATGGGGCACGGTGGACCGCACGTCTGGCCGCCGACGCAACAGGCCCGAAAACGATAGCCGGCCCGGCTCGCAGACTTCGGCTAGGAGGAGTGCGAGTGCATCGCCATCACAAGATCGATCTGGGGCTGCCGGGGGCGAATGAGATTCGCAGGCGATGGATTGGTTGGACTCTGACTTTCTCCCATGGGGATTGCTGTATCACGTCGTTCTTGGACTCTGGCCTGGACATCCCGAGGGCGGCAAGGGGGCCGCCTGCTTTGGGGGACACTCTCCCCTGACGCGCAAGTACTCTGTTTTTGGAATGGGATGAGCGCTCTGCTGAGTTAGGGTGGCGGGCAGTTCAAGGTCCGTTTAGCAGGGAGGCAGGGTGGGAATGGAGGGGGGGGGGTTGGTTCTTTATCATGGGAAATTCACTAAGTCGATCAAGAACTGTAGAGTGTTGTGACTAGAATTGTCCTATTGCAAGTGCGGATGATTCTTTCTGGACGTAATATGTGTTTGATGATTGGTGATGGCGGATGAACGACTCAATGCAGTGAGGGTGGATGGGGCGCAGACTAGTGGCTCCGCCCTCCGGCTTCTCTCCTGGAATGTGCGGGGCCTAGGAGATAAGGTGAAACGCGGCCTAGTCCTGTCTGAAGTAAAGCGCTATAAACCCGACTTGGTACTCATGCAGGAGACCCATTTGGTGGGTGGAGCTACCAAGGCCCTGGACAGGAGGGGGTATAGAATGCTTGTACACTCCGAATTTTCCACTGGTTCACGGGGCACAGGTATACTGATCAAAAAATCCTCTCATTTCATCACAGTGAGTACTAAATCCGACAATCAGGGGTGCTTTGCAGCGGTAGTGGGGCAGTGGGACGGTCGCCCGTTAACGGTGGTCTCAGTGTATATCCCACCTTCCCTACACTCGGTGATGCTTCCAGCCCTGGGCAACTTCTTGCTATCCCTCCCGGACGGTGACATGATCTTGGGTGGGGACTTCAATGCAGCTGCGGACCCGCAGCTCGACAGGTTTGCGGTGGCTGCTTTGCCGGGGGATCCCTCCCGGTTTAGGCGGTTCTTAGAGGCACTGGGGCTGATAGATGTTTGGCGCCATGTTCACCTCCTGATCCAAAAATACAGGTTTCACTCCACAGTCCACAACAGTCTATCCCGCATTGATTACTTCTTAGCGTTGGGGGACGGGATACAGCGAGTAGACGAGGTAGGCATACACCCTCGAGGTATCTCCGACCACTCACCATTGACCCTCACCATTACCTCCCGGACACAGTCCCGTCGCCACATATACCCCATTCAGGCCTCTTACCTTAAAGTCCCGAAAATCAGGAGGGCTCTTCAGAAGGCCACGGAGCAGTACTTCATTGAAAACGAACCGACTGCGGCCTCTGCCGAGATTCTCTGGGAGGCCTATAAAACAGTGTTGCGGGGACAGGCTATAGGGTCAATAGCGGCGCATAGGAAGGAACGAACAGCGGAGCATTCAGCTCTCGAACTCCAACTGCGCGAAGCCACAACCACCCACGAAGCGGACCCCACAGAAGACACGGCACACACCCTTGCGCTTCACCAGCAAATGTACACAGACCATGCACGCCTCACGGTACAGGGGCATATCTCTGAGACACAGAATCGGGTGTACGATGTAGGGGACAAGGCAGGGAAGATGCTGGCCTGGCTTGATAAGAGAGGGGGTAGCTCTAGGGGGATCCAGCAAGTGAGGGATGGAAATGGCACGATGCTAACTGACCCCGACCAGGTGGTGGAGGCGCTGGCGTCCCACTTCGAAAAGGTGTATACTCCCGAAAGGGTGGTGACCGTGATTGCGGCCCAGTGTGCGCTGAGCGACATAGATATCCCATCGCTGCAACCGGAGGCTATGGCCGACCTGGAGGCGGCATTGACTACCGATGAACTTCGTTTAGCCATAGGGGCGCTCAAACCCGGTAAGGCACTTGGGCCGAACGGCATTCCAGTCGAGTGGTTCCAAGCACGCACTGAAGACCTTTGCCCCTACTTACTTAAGATGTACGTAGAATGTCGTGAAAAGGGACAGCTCCCACTCGATCAGCGGACAGCCACGATAGTGGCTATACCGAAGCCCGACAAGCCTCCGGAGGAGTGCTCATCCTACCGCCCCATCTCTTTACTGAATGCAGAAAATAAAATTTTAGTGAAGCTCCTGGCCAACCGCCTACTGCCTCACCTGCCTGACCTTATCCACCCAGATCAATCGGGGTTCATGCCTCATAGAAATACTGCACTCAATCTCCGAAGGGTACATGGAGTGCTGGCAAGGGCGGACCAACTTAGCGATAGTGCAGTTATACTGGCCCTGGACGCGAAGATGGCTTTTGACCTGGTGGAGTGGACCTACCTCTTCGAAGTCCTGTCTCACATGGGCTTCGGTCCGAACTTCATATCATGGATAAAGCTACTCTATACAGCGCCAGTGGCACATGTGGTGGCGAATGGCCACATATCGCGCACATTCCCGCTTAGCCGTGGCACCCGGCAGGGCTGCCCTCTATCTCCCCTGCTCTTTGCGCTTGCCCTGGAGCCTCTGGCTATTCGCATCAGACAAACTCCCTTACTCAAGGGAATTCAATGGAAGGAAGGATGGGAGGACCGCTTGTCCCTCTATGCGGACGACATGCTGGTGTATCTGACAGATCCCGAGCGTGGAGTTCCGGCCCTTTTGCGCCTGTGCGACGAACATGGTGAGGTTTCAGGCTACACCATTAACTGGAACAAGTCGGAGTTGTATGTGCTGGCAGGAAGCACCCCGACACTCGGGCCAGACTGCCCTCTGAAACTGTCCGGCTCCTCCTTTAAATACTTAGGTATCCATATCACAAGGGACCCTTCTGAACACAAGAGACTGAACCTCATGCCACCACTGGAACGTCTCAAACAGGACGCAAGCTTCTGGGCAGGGTTGCCGTTATCAATGTTGGGGAAAGCGGCATTGTACAAAATGAAATCACTGCCCTGTTTTCTGTACATCCTGGATAACACACCATTCCCGGTGGCAGCGGGATACTTCAGGAAGGTCGCAGCGGTGGTTTCCGGGCTGTTGTGGGGCAATCGCCCTGCGCGCATAGCCCGAGCTAAACTCTGCAGAGGCTGGTATGAGGGAGGCATTGCACTTCCTAACTTGCATTTGTACTACTGGGCAGCGCAACTCAGGCCCATCAATCAATGGCTACATGCTCCACAGTCTGACCCGGCATTTCAAGCGGATAGGGCACAGTTGGGCACCAATAACATACTTGCCCCGCTTTACGATCGGAGGAAGCTGAGACTGCTCATAGGACCCACGAAACTAACGGTAGACACCTGGCACGCAGCGACTGCTGCGCTAGGATGGAAAGGAACGCTTACTAAACTCACCCCGCTCTGGGACACGCGCGCTTTGGGCAATCTTAGGACCAGTAAGGGGTTTTCCCGCTGGGACTCCATCGGCATCTCCACGGTGGGGGATATGTGGGAGCAGGGAGACGTTATTTCATTCGCCCGCCTGAGAGAAATATATGACCTCGGACCGCACGAGTCATACCGGTATGTGCAGATCCGCCATGCCCTGCTCTCGGTCATCCCAGCTGGATCGACTCTCCCTGAGTCCTCCCCGCTGGAGGATCGCCTCCTGACCGACTTCATGGTAGAAAGAGCAACTTCCCTGACATACCGTAAGCTCCTAAATAACTCACCAGATCCACTGACACCACTCAAGGACAGATGGGAGCAGGAGGTAGGCGCCCTAGATGAGTATGAATGGAATGAGGCCCTAGCTTCCCCCAAAGAGGCGGGCATATCGGCCAGGATGAGGCTGATCCAGCTGAAGGTCCTTCACAGGGTATACTACACGAGGACACTGCTACACCGCATCCAAGGAACCCCACACCCCTTTTGCTTGCGTGGTTGCGGGGATGAGGGTACCTTCTTTCACACATTCTGGGACTACCCACGCATACAAAACTACTGGCGCCAAGTATTGCGTACTGTATACCAGGTGCTGGAGGTCTCGGTCCTTCCGGAGCCACGGCGGTGTCTCCTCAATGTATGGGAACCGACGGACCTGTCACGGCATTGCCGCCTTTGGGTGTCACTGGGAATGATGGTGGCGAAGCGGGACATTGCGCAGCGTTGGGGGGTGGCAGACCTTCCGACAACGTCACAGTGGTGCATGAACATGGACAGAACGATGGTAACTGAAAGGGCGGAGTACCTGAGTCGGGCTTGTCCTGGCAAATGGAACAAGGTCTGGTCCCCATGGAACGCATACCGGGGCGACATCTGCGATCCACTGCCAGAGGATGATCCGCTGGACTCGGATGACGAGGAAGGGATGGAATGAGGGGGAGTGACTGCGGGAGGGGGGGGCTCTTCGGGAGGGCGGTGGGGGGATGTTAATCTCCTCACGCCACACATTGATTCCTAGATAACACGCCGCTTTATCCTGTCCTAGGGTTACTCGTATAGCTATCCTGCAATGTTTATTGTCATTGATCGCACTGTGATTTCCCGATGTTCTTTTGTTCTCTTTGTTATTTTCAAAAAATAGAAAATGAAAACCTCATCTACTCTGTATAAAAAGTGTGCTAGCGCCCTTCATTCATTCATGTGGCAAGCCTTTCACTACAATGACTCTTTCAGCACATGGACGTTAATTTCACAAGGCTGTCAGTGCGATTTTCCTCTTTCATTTAGCGGCCGGCCCCTAGGGGTTGTAGGCGGCATGCTGTGTAACAATATGAAGGTATAATAAAGGTTTTAAAAAAAAAAAAAATTCATGGTAAGGGTAGTCCACAAATCACCAGAAGTGAAAACGTGAAAAAATGCTCTATGCATAATGAAACCCTTTACCTACCATCTAATAATCTGTCAACCAGTTATCAGTATTTGTTTTGCCGGAGATGCTAGCAAAAACAAGATACTTTAACAATGAAGTGTTATATGAAGGAATAAGGCACAGTGATCCTGCTGATGTTGTGGGTTTTTTACTGTGTGTGAGAAAGTTCATCGACAGCAGAACAAAAGGGTGGAAATAAACCAGTACATCTCAGCCTGACTATGCACTGCAGAAATTGCAAGGAAAGACTTGGGAAGCGAGAAGGATATCCTGCACTAAGCGGTTTTGCATACTCATTGCCCACATTGTGATTAACTCAGGATTGATTTGGGTTAAGGTCCCAGCCGTGTTAGAAACAAGCTGCTCCACAAGCATTGATAAACGTATAATTTGCACATCGTTCATAGCCTCACTTCTACGGGAACGAATATTAGCCCAAAACATGTCTAATACTATCTGTCCAGACCCACATTTCACTCTCTTCAAATCAAGATCACCCTTTATTTCACTCATGTGATAGACTCTAGGAAACACTAAAGTAAGATAAAATGATCCAACCCAATTATGCGGCAGATTGAAATAAGTAGTCTTCCATGAACATAATAAATCCCTCTCAGAACCAGTTCTTCACCAATCAGAAAATCCCCATATATAAGATAACTCTTCTCATATTCACTTTCACCCACATTCAATTGACCCAATTCTTGTAGGTTCATGATGCACTATACATAATTCATCCTTTCTATCAGGTTCCACTCCCAATCTTGGATGTAACTTTGACAATCTAAATAGTTCCTCAGCCTTTATCTGCTTTCTTATCTTCTAATCGCTCTTATCTTCTCATCTCTCCAATCACTTTCAAGTGTAACTCTTCTCTCATTTTATACTTTAGCAAATTCACACTCCTCAATATTCCTCCTCATTATTTAAACTGCACAAACACACTCCCAGTTATTCCATTTCTTGTTCTGTTTCATTTGTGCAATGGTATTTAGCAATTTATCATATTTAAGATCTTTATTAACATCTTCATCTTCAGAGGTAGTTCTTGAAGTGAGACATTGAAATCTGAGAGATAAGGAGAAAAAATTAATGCTTGTCGAACATACTAACAGACACATTACATGAAAAGCCAGTAAAAATAGGTAATTGCAAATAGGCAGGAGGAAGAAAAGTACACACATAGCAATCTTTAACTGCCATAGTTTTGACATATTAATTCAATATTTTAGTATAGATATAATAATGAAATCCACTAGCTAAGCTTATGTGTCAATGTATTATATTTAATTCCTTGATGTAATATAGTTAATTCAACCTCTGTGGAGTTATATCCCACTATAGAAAGGAGGCACAACAACAAGCCAACTAAGACCATTAGTGTCATTAGCAAAATGATCAAAACAATAATTTTGTAGTGTGTACTATATCCCATTTTCTATTGAAACTCAGTTCCGGCTCGAGGTACCAATGGACAGAGCGGGCCTCTTTTCCTGAGACGTTGCCAGGTGAGGTGAGGTCCGTTCCTCGTGAATTACGGGTGCCATCAGCATCCAGTGATTTAGGGAGGATTAATACACCTGGAGTTCAGGTTTATTGGTTGTATTTACTCCAATCTCTTTCAAATTTTGACTTGTCGCACTATCAGTTCTTTCACATACGCAGGAGCAAAAGTCCATGTAGTGGTCGTGAAGGAAGCCTTGGACGATTCTATGTCCAGTTGGCTGAAACATGTAGACCCATTTTCAGCAGTTATTTTGTCAAAACTGCTCTTGCACTGTTTTTAGTTTGGATAACAAGAGATACTTATTAAATAACTTTTTCTCTTGCGATTCATTTTTAAACATCACTTTTCACATATTTTGACCTAGCACTGCCCCCGTCACTCTGATAATTTTTGTTCATCATACTGGTTAGATATTATAGAACTTGAAAGAGTTCATTTGAAAATATCTGTAAACTCCCTTTTGGTAGATGGAAGGTTGCAGCCCTTGGTTACCTTAGAGTTAAAGACAACAGTTGATGGACAGAATGCAGAACAATGTCATACATTCACCCCAGTTCAAAGATCTGGGCTTAAATCCATCGTTTTTTTGCACTCCACACCACTCCAGTTCAGACATGGCCATATGCAAATCAGCCTTGACCCTGTGCCTCTTGGGAACAGTCCAGCCCGAACTGCCAAGCCATGTCTTTCCTGGACAGGAATCAAGCATCCTAGGACCGGTTTCTGGCTATCAGCCGTCTTCAGCCAGGATAGCTTGACTCCAGTGGTGTGGAGAGCATGGGACTCACGTCTGAGCATACCCATCCCACTCGGGGTGACAAATGCAAGAACAACAGTTGATGGACAGAATGCAGAACAATGTCATACATTCACCCCAGTACAGAGATCTAGGCCTAAATCCATTGTTGTTTTGCCTAAGAGTGTAACCAGGAGGAGATCCCAGATGATGAAGCATGTCACCTAGGTGAGTGATGGGAATCCGTCCTCCTTTAAGGATTTTCCTTTAGGTGGTTTGTGTTTGTTTTTTGTTTCCGTTGAATAGAATGAATATTTTTCCTCCTTTAATTGCTTCGTCTGTGAGAGCACTGCGTTTTAGTAAGGTTACCTGGACCTGTAAGACCCATGGACTTCTACTTTTCTTATGTCTTTGAAAGCAACAATCAAAAAATCAAAATAGACATCAAGGATTTCAAAAAGATGTTCTTCTTTTTTCTAGATCTTCCTTAAAAGTTTCACAGTTCAGGTTTAATCCCTAACAGTCTGTAGACATTTTCAAAGTGGTTCCTCTTCTTTAGGTTCACTTTCAAAGTGTACTGATAACAGTTTATTGATCTCAAGTCTCTAATTCTGACTCTTCTCTTTCTTCAGAAATAGATGCTAGATACTCCCATCCAGGTGAAGCATACTTTTTGTTTGGAGTTAATTTCCTTGCTGGTTTTTTAGCATCAGGTGATTCACTTTTACTACTATCTGAGTCGATTTTAATTGCTTCAGATTCTTCATCAGTTGACTTTAGTCTTTCATTCTGCCAGTGCTTTCTTTTGCAAGTTCTTTTCAGTGTCTTAGTTGTTTCAGCCCTTGCATTTTCACTTGTGACTACCACTAAATTGTCTCCACTCACTGATGAACTTGATCTTTGATCGATCAGCATCAGCAGCACGATTCACTGTGAACTGTTTTCTTCCATCGGAGGTCCATGCAATTCAAATTTTGAATTGAAGAGTTTCATTGTTTAGATCAAAGACTACTTTTTCTTGCTGCCACTCATGTCTTTGACTTTGACATTGTAACAGCTCTTCACTCTGATCCTTGTCATGAAACTGGACACCACTGCTGGTACCTTCACCAGAATCCTCAGTCTCATCAACAGGAAGTTCTATCATTTCATTTTTGTCACCAGTTTTATCAGTTCCACTTTTAAATGTGTCACCCTCCTCTGGATCCACACTGTGAACTTGAGCTTGACTCTGGGAGTCAGTGGTTGTTTTCAACTCTCCTTCATCTGCTGCATTCACTCTTTTTATGTCAGTGGCATGGATCCACTGCAGGACTCCAGCACACTTCACAGCAGTGCTAATCATAAGTATGATGTGATAAGGGCCACTCCATCTCTTTTCTAAACAATTTTTGCCGAAATGTCTTTTGATAACCATCTAGTCATCAGGATTAAAGGAATTGCATTGAATTTCTTTGGCCGGTGCTATTAAAAGGGTCACCTGATATAAAACAGATGAACTAGATCCTTGAAGTAATCTAGAACGTTGTAATCAGTAACTGAAACAAGTATAGCTGAAGGAGTTTAAGCCGCTCTCAATCCTTTGGCTATGCACAATGTGTTGTAATCCTGTGCCCAGGCCCGGCCCTACCTAGCAGGCAGCCAACCCCCTTGCGATGCACAACCTGTGGCCGTTTGCAGAATAGGGCTGGCCACAGGGTCTTGCCTGCAGCCAGGCACTGTACCCAACTCCCTCTGGGGCAGCTACCCCCGCCACACATAGCCCAAGGCTTAACCTCCACAGGCAGCCAACACTCCCACCACACATGACCTTCTGAGGTGTGCGGCATGGATTAGCCACAGAGCCAACCGCCCATACACGACCAACCAACCACATACATTCACACCCCTCCTTTTACAAAAGAAATTGCTTTCTGATCACCCAGGAGTCTTGTGGGAGTCATTGCAGCCCCTGGGCCCCCTTGGAACTCCTGCGGGAGTAAGGGAGTCCTGATGGCTCCGGTGAGAGTCCAGTGGGATCAGAATAACCCAAAAAAATGTTTCTTTTAACAATTTGGACCCTCTGAGACCTGACAACAAGGGCCAGGTGTTCTAAAATGAAACCGCAACATTTCTCTTCATGTTGTGGCCAGCCAATCACAGTGTGAACACCTGCAGGACTTGGGAGTGTGACAGCAGATAAGAAAAAGCCCTCAAACTAATCAGATCGCTTTATTATTTAAAGTTGCCTGTCAGGGGTACTCTTGCGAGAGTTCTGCAAACCCAACCGTCTAGATACACTTACATTTTGAACCTTAACTTCTCAAAACCTACTGAGTGGATTTACACCAAATCACAAAAAGTGCACTTTCTGGGAACAGTTTTAGTGATCTACCCCATTTGATGAAATTATGTTCAGACGATTGGGTTGTAGCTCTGATCAACAATCCCTATGGAAACTGCATGGTGAAATTGCATTTCTGAACCATCCTTTTTAGTTCATGCCTAGGCAGAGCGTATGAGCTGTCAGGAATGCCTGCTGTAATCCCACCTGCTGGTTGCCATTGGTTAAGTCCTCCATTGCTCTTGGTTTCTGCCTCCTAACTACTTTCTACAGCCCCTACGTTAGTTCCGTTGAAGGCTGAGGAGCACCAGCCAGACAAAGTTTCTACTGCAGGGCACTGAACATAGTGCGCACGAGTACTCACCGCTGGGTCTCTCCTAGAGTACGCGATGCAGGGTACTCTGGCACTCCTTCATTGGTGATCCTCGCAAAATTGATCAACTCAGGGTGTGGAAATTTAGGATCCAATCCCAGCATCCACTTTTAACCAAAAAAACTGTGTGATTTGCAGCAAATTTCTCTCTTTCTCCACCTCTGATGAAGTTGGTGGTAATTTGCGATTTCTTAATGCCAAATTACACTTTTTATGTGCTTCACACATTGCATTTAAGGAATCGCAATTTGAGATTCCTTAAATGCAATCGCAAAATAGAGAATGGCAAATTTTGCGATTCTCTAATTTGAAATGCCCTTTGGGATGAAACATCCCAAAAGGCCTTTTCCCGTTCGCAAATGAGCCGATTCTGAGAATCAGCCCGTTTGTTAACGGGAAAAGGGCTTGATACATATGCCCCCATATCACTTTTTTGCACATCCCAGGAAAACAGGAAAATGTAGTATAGACTCCGAATTACTGTTGCCTGAAGGCATTTAATTAACCTTGGGCAAAGCACTACGCCTCGCTCGTGTAGTTTACGAAGTTTGCGCAGCTTTGCACTACGCAAACTGCACGTAGCACAGTGCAAACATGCGTAGATGTATTATACTGCCTGGATGGTACGGGGCCTGTTGGAGGTAACTGCCTCAAACCGACATGGAGACTATTAACACATACAAAATATGCACCTGGAACGTGCGTGGCATGGGGTCCATTCACAAGAGGCATAGGCTTCTGGCACAATTTAATCGAAGACACGTCACAATAGCATGCCTTCAGGAGACTCATCTGAACAATGCAGAGAGCGCAAAGCTGCTTAAGAAGTGGAAGGGGCAATTGTTTGCTACTACTTATTCTGTGTTTTCGAGAGGGGCGGCTATATTGCTCAAAAACTCCATCCCCTTTAAGCTGGTGGAAAAAAGAGTGGACCCAGAGGGTAGATATGTGTTCATACGAGGGATGTTGGATGTCTCCCCTATTGTGATCGGCAGCGTATACGCGCCAAATACGGGCCAGTCGGACTTTCTAGCTACCATTAATAGGGTACTGGCGGACTGGTCGGAATATAATTGGATCATAGGTGGGGATTTCAACGCAGTTATGGACATTTCCCTAGACAGATCTCATCCGCCACTGCAGGCCACCGAGACTAGGAGACAGGCTGATGCTCTTGTACAGTGGGCGGAAGGTTGGGAATTGGCAGATACATGGCGGAGCACGCACTTGCTAAACAAGGAATATACCTTCTACTCCCCGCCACATAACCTGCCCACTAGGATAGATCGTGTTTTCTGTATTAGATCATTGTTAGGGTCGGTGGTGACTGCCGAGCACATGGGTAAGACCTTTTCTGACCATAACCCGGTGGAAGTCTTGATGCAATGGGGAAGGGTCCCGACGCCTATACCAAAATGGCGCTTGTCACCGGATCTGCTTGAAGACACTGTATTTCGGGCGGCCCTAGCGGACGCCATATCGCACTACTTCATCACAAACACTGACACGGCTAGCTCACGTCAGATAGAATGGGACGCCTTTAAGGTGTCCATGAGGGGAGTGGCGATGAGCACGCGGGTGGGTATGAGACACACTGTTCTGGAGACGCTCCGGGAGGTAGAGAGACGACTGGCTATGTTGGAAAGTGAGGCTGCAGGTACAAACACACCCTTCACACCACTGCAGGAAGCGCACATACAACACGCTGAATTGCTTGAGGAGCTGCGTATACTGGACTATAGGGAGTACACATGCAGGCAACATGCACATGCGGAGAGATAGGGCCCTTTGCTTGCTCGTTTGGTGCGGAATGCTCCTGTGTATGTGCCCATACTGGAGGTTAACGATCAGGAAGGGGTGCCGGTCACGACACAAATAGGTATTAACACTACCTTTAGGGACTATTACGAGACACTGCACGGACACCACCAGCAGCTATCGGAAGAGGCGTTTGAGGAGTTTATGGCGGATATCGATTTACCGCAGCTTGCGGTGAATCAAAGGGAGGACCATGCATGCCCTATCACAGTTGCGGAGATACGTCAGGCAATACGCGCATTGCCGCGGAATAAAACCCCCGGGACCGACGGCCGAGTTCTATGGGGCCTATATAGATCTAATTGCACCACGCCTGCACGTAGTATGTCAGGAAGCGCTGAAGTCACAGGGACTGCCGTTGTCGTCCTTACAGGCGTTGATTGTATCACTCCCAAAACCGGGCAGAGACGGGCTACAACTGGCTAATTATAGGCCATTGTCATTACTAAATACTGACTACAAGATACTGAGTAAGGTTCTGGCGACGAGGCTGACTCAGTACGTCCCGCAATTAAAACACTCTGACCAATACGGCTTTGTGCCGGGTAGAAGTACGGCGATGAACCTGCGGAGGCTCAGCCAACTCATGCTACACGAAAACGCGTCTGAGGGGCGGAAGGCTGTATTTCTCTGGACCTGAAACAGGCCTTTGATTCCCTTTGATGGGATTTTATGTTCGCAACGTTCACTAAATTCGGTATACCGCCCGAATTTATCGACTGGGTGAAGCTGTTATATACTCGCCCAACAGCCCGGGTTCGCACGAATAGGTGCATCTCGACACAGATGGAGATAGCGAAGGGCACTAGGCAGGGGTGCCCGTTATCCCCCTATTGTTCATACTGGCTCTGGAACCCCTGTTGTGTAGGCTTCGGACATCGGCGCAACACAGGGGCATACGGAGGACCGCGACGGCCCACGTAGTGTCGGCTTATGCAGACGACATTATCCTTTACCTCAGAGATGTGAGGGGCAGACTCGACCCTATCCCTGAAATATTTGAGGACTTCCGGACATTGTCGGGCCTCACAATTAACAACACCAAGTCTTATGGGTTCTGTTTCGATGCCTCCGCGGCAGCTGCCCAACTGCACTTCCCACCGCACACTTTTCAGACGGAGGCGACGACCTTCCGTTACTTAGGAATACAAGTATACAGAGGAGCGAAAGATATGATCGACGGGAAACTTGGTAGAGCGATAGCTGCTCTAAAATCGCAGGTGCAATTCTGGACCACATTGCCACTATCGGTGGCAGGCCGGGTACCATCTCTAAAATGGTAGTGCTGCCCCGACTTCTATATTTCTTCACGAACCTACCTTTCATGGCACCTGCGACTATGTTTAGGTCGCTGAACACTATGATAACGAAACTGATCTGGGGGTCGGGTAGGCGACGCATTAGTCTGGCCAAACTACAGCTGCCTACTGCGGAAGGGGGTATGGGGGTCCCCGATATGTTGGCGTATAGTTATGCGTGTCATTTGCAGTGGCTGGCCTACTGGCTGGCGGACTCCAACCTGCATGAAATTGGCATGTCGAAGGCGGACAGAGCAAAGGGTGTCATCTATACCCTGTTGCTGCCGAGGGTTGAGATCCCTAAGTCAACACCGCCCCTGCTTAAACTCGCAATTACATGCTGGAGGAAGGCGGTGAAATACTCGAATCCAACGTCCTCTTATGCCCCCGCAATACCTCTCTTGGGACTTCCGATGGGAACGGGCCCACTGTCGAGCCGGGTACTCACTGCATGGCATGATGCGGGCATAGTGCAGGTGGGGGACCTTTTTGCGGAGGGCCGTGTCATGACTTTCACGGACTTTTGCAGCTCATATCACACACCGGGAGGACTGTTCCTCTTATATGCCAGGGTGCGACACTACATTACGCAGACCTGGGCGCAGAATGGCGACGAACCAACCACGCATCCACTGCTCACCATGCAGTACTTAATGGGGTCAGGCAGCCACCTGACAAAATGGATAGCGAGTGGTGTCAGAACAGGGAGGGCAACCTCATTACAACCCTTACGAGAAAGATGGGAAGATGACATTGGGAGGGCTGTTGGAGACAAGGAGTGGGAACAAATTTTGAAATTCCCGAAGAAAGTGTAGAGAAATCCGAAATTTAAATTTATCCAACTTATGGTACTGCACAGGGCATACCTCACACCTCATCGATTGCACGCCATGCTCCCAGACACAGCTGACACTTTCCCCCGATGCGGAGCGGATGATGCGCAACTACTGCACATGTTATGGGATTGCCCGAAGATAGGGTACTATTGGACCACAATCCATGATGCTCTAACCAGGTTGGCTCCTGCCAGACCATACGCATCCATGGAGTATAGCTTACTGGGATTGGGGCCTACTGAAAGGAAAAAAAGCGTAGCAACACGATTTGCCGACCTAGCCCTGCTGGTTGCCAAGAGAACCATAACAATGAGGTGGAAGTCGGCTAAGCCACCGGACCCAGTCATGTGGAGGGCAGAAGTGGTGCGATGGGGGAGGGCAGAGGGTATGACGCTGCAGCGTGAAGAGCGTAGGGGCCTCAGGAAGGTTCCAATATCCCTGGACTGGAATACTATGGTGGGAGCTTTCGAAGCTGGTAATGTTTACACTGTATCTTCTTCGTCCTCTATTGATGATTAGTCCAAGGGATTGCGTAGTTAGAGAGTGGGGAGCTGCCCCTCTATTAGATGACGCCTCATGTACCATTGAATGAGCGCAGACCCAGGTGCGGAGGAACAGGTATGATTAATATTTGGCATGGATCTGTAGGTGGATATGGCAGACTATTGAGTAAGAGACAGATATGTAATTACGGAACCACGTACTGAATGTAAATACAATGTGCAGGTGTAAGTGCCGGGGCGGGAAGTAGGTGGGGGGAGTTGCTGTAAAAGTAGTTGGAAATGTCACAGAAAATTGAAAATGTACAATGTGTGTATTATTATATCTGAAGAATATGGACTGATTGTTATTGGCTAATGTTAGATGCAACGAAATTGGTTGTCTATGTTCAGGCTTATACTGACAATAAAAAGATTTTCAAACAAAACGTCACACCACGTAGATGTAGCAGACGCATGCGCAGAAAGGTTCTCGCGTTTTCGATGGCCATTTTAGAACACTCGGGTTACTGTTAGGAAAAGCACATAGACAAGCTTTCCCTAGATACTAAAATGTCATGTGGTGCAATTATTAGTATTCACAAAACATATTGATTAATAAGTTACATGTTATTTCGAGCGGATTGAATCCGAGCAAGTCTCTGTACGTATGAAACCTTGCTCCATCATGCCACAGGACCGAAACTCCCTCTTATCACGTTTCCCCTTCACAACCCTCATCAGTTTATGAAAAATTAGCTTCTTTAAAGTGGTTGGCACAACAGAGTGATTTTTACACATATATTGACTCATAAAATGTCAACCTACCAATAAACTACACTTTGTCAAAGTTCTGTTTGGCTCCAACTGGTGGAGTTCAATTGGTTTCCCTAGAGTTTCAACAAATATATAAACCATGGTACAAATTGGTTAAAATATATAATCAAGTATAAGGCAAAAAGCAAGCAGATCCCTCATAAAGGTAAGGAAGAAGGGGACAGATGCATCAAAGGGGTTTGCCCATTATGTGTCATTGGGAAAATGTGTTCATGCATATGGCCCAAGGTGAACACTGGAAATGCAAAAATGTTTACCCGAGGCTCCGTTGTCATTTGTGTGGTGCAAATAATTAGCACTACTTCTGCGTCTGTCCTCATCATAGCCATTGCCCATGAAACTGCATCGCCTCCTGACAGGAAAACACTATCAAAGCTTTTCTTCTATTTTTATGAAACAGTCAAACACCAGTGAGCTAAAAGGTTCCTCCCCCTGTCTTCACTTCTACCCTCTTGCCAAGAGAAATCTAGCCAAGGCTTATGTAAACAGGCATGGTGGGACAAAGTCTTCAGCTCGAGAATCACTAGCCAAAGATATTCTCCCATGTGCAGAATTACCTTTACTCGACCTGGGCAGTCCACATTCCAGGGTCAGCCAAAGCCAGACAGATAGCCTGAGCCAGGATATTCCATCGCCCATAGACTTCCACCTGACTCTTCGAGCCTTTTAGCTAGTGACAAATCATTTTGGTCTCCCAGTGATAGACCTTTTTGTGTCCCATTCGAATGCCTTTCTCCTGTTCTGCACAGATGAGCCATGCACGGAAGCATGGGGCCTAGATGCTTTGAGTTTCCCATGGCCAGAAGAAGTACTGTATTCCTTCTCTCCATTTGCCCTCCTCCAGAAGGTTCTTCAGCGGATTCGGCAGGAGAGCGTGATAGTAGTTCTCATAGCCCCGTACTGGCCATGACATCAGTTAGTTCCACTGTTAACACAATTTGCAATAGAGCCATGTCTCCCTCTCCCTATCTGTATCTTGCTCTGACATTGACTCAAATCTCTCAAATACTTTTGACAGACTGGACGTTGCAATGTTCTGGGGTGCTTGAAAGGCGTAGCCTGTGATATACAGGCATACAAAAAAAGATTCCATCTTAAAAGAATATGCAAAACACTGGAAACACTTCTGTTCCAGGTGTACGGTAATGGGAATTGATACAGTTTTGGGGGGAGGGGCCCATACAAAATGTTATATTTTGTCAGAGATGATTTTGCTAAAGGTTTATCCCTTTGAACAATGGGTTCTCAGTGGGCAGTCATAAAATCCTGTAGAGAAACTAGAAGGAACCTTTCATACATCTTACCTTTGGTTAAGAAACTTCTAAAATGTTTCAGATTTCCACATCTTTCCTTGGGTTTGGAAGGGTCACAAAAGTAACTCTTTAAACCATTAGAACAAGCCGACATAGCATGGTTGCCAGCCAAAGTGCCATTTTTACTGGCTATTACCTCTGCCAGAAGGTTAATCACTTTTCCATACTTGAATTGTTTTCCTGACATTGTTGTTGAGGCCAGAGCCAAGTTCAAACCGAAAATACAATCTTATTTTCACACAAACAAAGGAGTCATTCTTCCAGTCATACACTCAGCTCGGGGCATTCTGTCTTCCTTAGATGTAAAAAGAGCGTTATTGATTGTTCTTAGAGAAAAGAAAACCATTCAGATTTTACCAGTCATATGGGTTGGCATCAAAAGGGGAAAACGCCACTATTACCATCAGAGAAATGGGTAAGGTGGGCCATCTACATAGCTATTCAAGGGGTTTGGACCTACCAGGAAGGGCTGTAGTGATATCCACCAGAGCAGTAGCAGCTCCATGGGCTGAAGCGGAAGGAGTTTCTCTACAAGAAATGTGTGGAGTGGCCACATGGGCTACATCCAATAAGTTTATTTCTCATAAATTGGACATCTATTTTCTGATACTGATAAGTTTGGTTTGTCTGTTTTGAAAACAGCTATGAGTTAATTGTTGAAAAACATCTTTCTGCGTCATATAATTGCGTCAGTCGTTCATTGCTTTAGTGCATCCTCTTGGGTAATGAACATATTACTTATTGGTAATCTTCATTACCCTTAGTCTTCCTCGTCATAGCCATTACTCATGACAGCACTCCCCTCCTAACAGAAACGCTACCCAAGCTTGTCTTCGATTTTATGAAACAGTCAAACACCAATGAGCTAAAAGGTTCCTCCACCCAACGCTCTAATTATCAACCGTTTCCTCCATGTTTTTGCAGCATTCAAAAGAACAAAACGGGGAGAACTGGTGAGGTGTTGAATTTGAAAATTTAGGAAAAATTGTGAAGTGATCGCAAAGCAGGTGCTGTCCAATTCAAAGTTGTGGAGTACACGCAATCACTTTTTCTAACGATAAAATATCAGTTGCCTTTTGATAGCCATGCAGGCATTTTGTGACTAGCACAAGTCAAATACCATATTTGACCTAATTGAGAATGGTCCTATAGTCCACATTTGATTTGACAAAATTGCAAAGACGAAATAGCGTAAAGATGAGCATCACTTCTAGTAAAGCTTCCATTGTCATCACATGTCAAGTATGTCTTGGCACTGAAAAATTGGGGTTGGTTCTGGATATGGAATAATTAAAAGGCACCTTTTGTTAGTGGTTCTGCCATCCCTTTATCTTACCGGATATTCAACTTCAGATAGTAATGAGTTTCCAACATGCTGCTCTCTGACTGTCAGAACAACAAGCACAGTTCACCTCCTTATCAGTCAGATAAGATTCTAAGTGCTAAGAAAATTAGTCTTGGGTAGTCGAGCAATGCAGCAATCATCAGCACTCCAGTGTGATATATGGTTATTGAGTAAAAATCCAGTGAGTTGCTTTGCCTCCCTACTGAATTTCTTGTGTGTGGAGAATGAACAAATGACTTACTGGTAATCTTCAGTCCCCTCAAGATAGTCTAGACCATTCGCTTGTGGCAGAGAGGTGTCCTTTTCTGATGATTGACATTTGGATTAGATAGGAAATCTTTAAATTCTCGAAGATTGTCAGATTTGAAAATCAAAGGAACTCCCCATGTTGTAAAGATACTTTCTAATTTCTGTCATGAGTAGTTGATGACAAATCTTCCACAAGGGAAAAGTGGTAATAGTCATCAACAATTACCAGTAGATGATGTCCATTGTCAAGGGGGCAAAATAAATCAATTTCAGTCTTCTCCCATGCATGTTTTGGAAGTTCAGGCATGTTTAACGGATGTGGGAATGTCTTGGATGACAAACAGCTGCACCAATGACATGCCTTTAACTCTTTTTCAACTCTTTCATCAGGATGAGGGAACCGAATTTGGTCCCGTAGAGCTTGTTTGGTAGCAACAACTCCACGGTGTCCCCTATGAGCCAGTTCAATAGCTTGTTGTCTCAGACTCTCGTGTATGGCAATTTTCGACGCTCGTAAGATGATGCCTTCTGGTGTAGCTAAAAGTTCTTTCTACACATTTTTAAATTTCTGATATTCAAAGTCATCATGAAGAGATCAATTATGTTTTTGCCAGGATGTGTGTGTAACAATATCTTTGAGTATTAGCAAATCCCAGTCAGTACTCATAGCAGCAATGATTTGTTCCGCTTAAATATCAGCAGGGGTACCGGACTTCACAATGAAGTTCACATAAGCATCAGCCGCTTTAGAAGTGGTGCCATGACACTGGATTGGCGTACATGAGAAATTGTCGGCAGGGTTTTGATCTTTTCCTGTACTATGCATAATTGTATAATCATACTCCTGCAGTTGCAGCCCCACCTCTCAATGCGAGGGGGCATCTTGGCTTTAGGATTGCCAGAAATGGTGAGCAGTCCTTGGTGGTAGGTGACCACAATGAAATGCCTTTCATATGGGAACACGTGACAACATTCACCAGCCTATATACCACAGCTAGGTTTCCTTTTTCATGCTTGAATAGGCATGTTCCGTCAATGACAAACTTCGGCTAGCATAAGCCATAATGTGCATTAGGGCATTAGGATGTCCCGTGTGCTGGGTAAGGATGGCACCCAACTCCCCAGGGATTGCATCAACAACAACCTCCGTCTGCAATTTAGGATCAAAGCCGTTTCAGTGGCATTCTCTATTGCATGCTTGATTTTGTTGAAGCTTTGTTCACATTGACTTGACAATTGAAATTGGACATTTCGTTTCATTAAGTCTCTCAAGGGGGCACAGACAGTGGCTAAGTCACACATAAACCTTAAACAGTAACTGTCCATATCAAGGAAGGATATCAGCATAGTTACATCTTGAGGGGGAGTAGAGGATAACAAAACCTGTACCTTATTTAGACTTGGAGTCATTACCCCATCAGAAAATATATGACCAAAGAACTTGAGTTTGGTTTGATGAAACTCCCACTTTGCCACATTTAAAGTGATACATGTATCAGCAAGTATGCAACACACTTGTGTAAGAGCTTTTTCATGTTTCTTTCGTGTGGCTCCAAAAATGAGTATGTAATCACTGTACTTGAAAGCATTTTTGATTAAATTTAGTATGTGACAAAGGACATCTGAAAACATTCTGCAGCAGATGACATTCTGAAATTTTGCCTTTTCTTTCTAAATAAACCAATGTAAGTTGAAAAGGTAGTAATCTACCTGCAATTCTCTTCCAGTTCAGGATGATGATCAAGGCCGGACTGGGAGCCGAAACCAGTCCTGGCAACCTGCTCGGTCAACCCCCCAGGCGAGCAGGGGGAGTGCAGCCGAGTTGTTTGTTAGGGCAGGGTTCAGATGATGTTGTTACAGGGGGCCGATATTGCTGGCCCCCCGTAACAAAAACAGCCCCCCAGGGGGCCAAAACTAGCCCCAGCCATGGCAGCCCACTGGGAAAATGCCCGGTGCCAGCTACGGCCAGTCCGGCCCTGATGATAATAATCTTTGATAAAATAAAGAAAGGAAGAGACTTTGGCTCATGTCAGCAATGTTTCTGCTTTAAGTGGGTTCTTGCATTCGACTATCACAACCTTTAGCGCTTCTCTGTATCTGGTTGCCACTGCCTTTAGCGTTGTTGTACTGTATGAATGAGTCGCGTTGTGGTGCAGCATCTCTTGTCTTGAAATTCTCAGATGACTACAAACAAAGTTTCTGCAATGACTTCACTTTCTTTGCAGGTCTTGCACTGACTGGAGTGGCACTTTGACTCCACATACGCCAACTGTCGATGGAACGAGACTTGGTGAGTAAGTACTGTCACTTGACTTTTGTCAGGGTTTTTATATGCCTTTCATCCCTCACCCGTAATAATCAAGTTATTGATCAGGTTGAAGGAGGATAAGGGTTCAGTGATTCTGATTGCTGAGGCTTGGACACCCCCTTGTTGGTACCTTCTCTTGATATCAATTAAGACATGTGAGGAGAGTGTACTCCCAATTTCGCTATCTCCGAGGGCCTTTCCTCCTCTCCATCTCGTCACTACACTGAGGCACTGGCTGATAAATTGGAGATTGGAAAGAAAGGGTCTTTCTATTCAAATTTCCAGGAGAGCACCTACGCTGAAATCATAACCTTAGCATTGCAGTGCTTTCAGCAGGTGATGTATTTCAAAGTAATTAGATTTGCTGGAAGTAGACTTAGACAAAATGATTGTTTTCTTTGCGATGGTTCTATGTTGGGCTGGAGAGTTTCCAGATTAAAGATCTAGGGCCAGATGTAGGTAAATTTCATTTACCGATTCATAAATACCGAATTTTACCGATTCGGTATTTATGAATCGGTAAATGAGATGTAGGTAAAAATGTTGTATTTTTTACCGAATCGGTAAGATTCGGTATTTACCGATTCGGTAAATACCGAATCGGTATTTGCTATTGAATCCTATGTGCCTTGAAGCCCATAGGATTCAATAGCAAATACCGATTCGGTATTTACCGAATCGGTAAAAATACCGAATTGCTAAGGGGGACAGGGTATCACTTTGACACCCTGTTGCACCCCTGTAACTGGCTTTTGCACCATGTGCACACATACATGCCCTTAGGGCATGTCTGTGTGCCACATGGCACAGGTGTACATGCACAGATGTGCATGTACACAGGAATTCATAATTTACCATGCAATTGTATTGCGTGGTAAATACCGAATTCTAAAGGCCCTGTAGCACTGTTAGAAGTGCTACCTACATCACAAAATACATTTTCGGTATTTTTACCGAATGGTAAATTTACCGAATCGGTAAAATGTACAGAATCGGTAAATTTACCGATTCTGTAATTTTACCGATTCGGTAGAATTACCGATTCGGTAAAATTACCGAAAATGTACGTTTTTTTAGCCCCTACATCTCCATAGCCCTTTACCGGTCGGAAACGGACGAAAATCGGTATTTTCGGCCGTTTCCGACCGGTAAAGGGCTACCTACATCTGGCCCGTAGGGGCTAAAAAAAGTACATTTTCGGTATGACATTCTGAGCAGTGGATCTACAGTCTGATTGTTTGTTTTGTTGTATTTTGACATATAATTGTATTGTTTTGGGTGTTGTCTTGTGTACTTTTACTATTATTGCACCAGAATAAAGTAATTTGATGATGATGAAAGTGTTATTAAATCCCCATATTAATCCCTGGTCATTGGACAAGTTATCCTACTCGCTCCTGAATGCCCTTTTGGTTGCCCACTGGATCTTTTTCTTCAAAACACATTTTATTTGTGCTGACACCCAAATATGGTCCCTCAGGGATGTATGGCGTTACAACGCATAATTTTACATCGCATTCCATTACAACGCGATTTTTACAACGCAGGATCCATTACAATGCATGCCTTTACCACTCATGTCATTACATAGCAGATGCTATTACAACGCATGCCATTACAACGTAAGTATAGGTAAGTATATCTTTTTAAAAAAAATTTAATTAAGTTAAACTAATGAATTTAATTTAATTAATTTAGTTTAATTAATTTAAAAATTGTAATTATTTTAATTTAATAAATTCAATTCTATTAATTTAATTTAATTAAATTAAAAATCATAATTAATATAATTTAATTAATTTAATTTAATGAAATTAATTTAATTTAATTAATTTTAAAATTGTAATTAATTTATTTTAATTAATTTAATTTAATTAATTTAATTTAATTAATTTATAAATTGTAAATAATATAATTTAATTAATTTAATTAAATTTAATTAATTTAATTAATTTAATTTATTTAAAGTCGTTTTTTAAAAAAAACTGAACCCTAAAAATACCCCTGTACCCCAAAACCCAAACCCAACCCTGAAACCTAAAAATACCCCAGTACCCCAAAACCCAAACCCAGCCCTAAAACCTAAAAATACCCCTGTACCCCAAAACCCAAACCCAGCCCTGAAACCTAAAAATACCCCTGTACCCCAAAACCCAAACCCAGCCCTGAAACCTAAAAATACCCCTGTTCCCCAAAACCCAAACCCAGCCCTGAAACCTAAAAATACCCCTGTACCCCAAAACCCAAACCCAGCCCTGAAACCTAAAAATACCCCTGAACCCCAAAACCCAAACCCAGCCCTAAAACCTAAAAATACCCCTGTACCCCAAAACCCAAACCCAGCCCTAAAACCTAAAAATACCCCTGTACCCCAAAACCCAAACCCAGCCCTGAAACCTAAAAATACCCCTGTACCCCAAAACCCAAACCCAGCCCTAAAACCTTAAAATACCCCTGTACCCCAAAACCCAAACTCAGCCCTTAAACTTAAAAATACCCCTGTACCCCAAAACCCAAACCCAACCCTGAAACCTAAAAATACCCCTGTACCCCAAAACCCAAACCCAGCCCTAAAACCTAAAAATACCCCTGTACCCCAAAACCCAAACCAAGCCCTGAAACTTAAAAATACCCAAAAACCCCAAAACATATACCTCAGTACCCCAAAACATATACTCCTATACTCATACTTATTTTTAAAATTACTTAAATTAATATATTTAATTTATAATATAAAAAAACATAAATTAATATATTTATTTATAATTAATATTAATTAAATTAATTAAATAATATTGAATAAAATGTAAAAAATGATATACTTACCTATACTTACGATGTAATGGCATGCGTTGTAATAGCATCTGCTATGTAATGTCATGCGTTGTAAAGGCATGCGTTGTAATGGATCCAGCGTTGTAAAAGTTGCGTTGTAATAGAAGTGTGTTGTAAAAGTTGCGATGTAACGGTTGTTTCCCGTCCCTCAGGCCTAGTTCACGCATATACAGCTCAATGTACATATGTAAGGCAGTAGTATCTACATCAGTACGTATCAAAAACAAAATAACATTCAATAAGACAAATAAATGTGCCACATCCCTACTATGCTTTCCAGCTTTCACCCTCCTGCACCCTAGTGTCCCCAATGCAATGAATTCATACAGTAATGTACAAGTCAGCATCCCTATCTACCTTCATTCTCTACAAATAATACCACCGGGGTCAGCGGCTCCAAATGGAGGCCACGGCAATGTGCCCATCGCTGCCCGATTTTGGGAAGTTTCTGTGGGCATCCCCTTGCTTTGAATATGGGCAGTTCTAAGCTCATGCAAAAATCCTTACCTTTTTTCCATATGCCCAACATAGAGGGAGATCTAGCTATATCCTGTTTCGCCAGGGTAAGGTCCAAGAATATTAAGCGCCTTTTATACCTGTTGCCTCCAATATCGTCCGTGGTGTGTAAAATAAAACAGTTTTACTGACATGGGGAGATCCCAGGCCAACACCTCGGCACGGCTTGTCATGACCCCTCGTCAGAACCTTGTGAGTGCACCACACAGCCGAATCGTGTGCATAAAGGTACCCTCACTGGTGCCACATCGCAAGCATGTAGGGGATGATACTGGGCCTGCCCACCAAAGCCTATGTCTGGTAAAGTATACAAGGTGCAAATATTTGAACTTCATAAGGCATAGACAAGAAGTGATAGCCATGCTGCGTGAGGACTCCCGGGCCCCAGTCCAGTCATCGTCCTCTAACAGACCTAGATCTCCCTACCAGGCCTCTCGGAGAGCATCAAGTGCATTGGAGCTACTAGTAATGAGGGATTGGTTTATCTTAGTGATTTTATGGTCTCTGATGTCTCCCATGAGCAATTTGCCTTCCAGTGGGTTAAATTCTGGAAGAGTCTCGAGGTTTTTAATGTGTGGGAAAAGGGCGTGTCGAAATTGTAAATATTTATAGAACTGATTGTGCGGCATAGCGGATTCCCTTTGGCGCACCTTTAAAGATTTGAGAGTCCAGCCATGCATAACTTCTCCCAAAGTGGGTATGCCAATTTCGTTCCATCCTCGAAACCCAGCTAATGTGGCTATCTGAGACAGAAGACCCTTATGCCACAATGGAGTCTCCTGTGTAATGCGACCCCACCATCCCATTCGACGCAGCGATTGTCTGCAGACCCTGAACAGCACTCCTGTTGCGGGGAGCAGGGCCTTGAGCCTCAGCCTGCTGTATAGATAGGTGTGGAGCGACGTGTCCCCGATCGCCCAGCGCTCTATTGCGTATACGGGGTCATCTCTGTCGCCGTACCACCATTCATACAGCACCCGGAGGTGATATGCTGCTTAAGATGATTGAATATCCGCGATGACCCCACAATATATGGACTGTAACAGGTTTGTAAAGCCACTCGGACTGTGCCCCTGCCCCCTGAGCATAGACCCAATGTTGCATTTATTTCCTGAAAGAAGGCGCCGGGATCAGGTATGGGTGATTTTGAAATTGGTAGAGAAGACGGGGAAAAGATACCATCTTAAAGATTGCGGATCGTCCAAATAGCAACTGGGGCAAGTGTGACCAGGATTTCACCTCTACATTTACTTGTTCCGTCAGTGTAGCGAGGTTGTGTTCCCATGAGATGGGCTGAGAGGCAAACAAGAAGATGTCCAGATATCATAGGTCATCCGTGGCTATGGTCAGATCTGTCAACCATGTACCAAGGTTGCGTACCCCTGCAGCGGCCATAGGATAGATTTGCGCACTAGGGGCCATATGTAGGTAGCCCAATACCGGTCGGTAATGGCCGAAATTACCGAATTTCGGCCGTTTTCATAAAATACTGAATCGGTAAATTACTGAATCCTTAATGTAGGGAGCACTCAAGTGAGTGCATTTCTCATTCAAGGATTCTTTATTTACCATCAACTACAAGTTGGTGGTAAATATCGAAAACCTGTAAAAAAGCAATTTTGTGCTTTTTTAAAAAGTGCCATGTGGCAGACATACATGCCCTTAGGGCATGTATATGTGCCACATGTGCACACATGCTCGATTCAGGGGTGCAACAGGGTGTCAATGTGACACCCTGCCACCCTTTAATGTGTTCCCCCTATTACCGATTCGGTATTTACCGAATCGGTAATGGTGAATGGCTTCCCATTCATTCCTATGGGCCTCCAGGCCCATAGGAATGAATAGGAATTACCGATTCGGTAAATACCGAATCAGTAATACCGCATTTTACCGATTCTGTAAAATTTACAGAATAATTGCCTTTATACTATTTACCTATTCTTAAATACCGAATCAGTAAAATTCGGTATTTAAGAATAGGTAAATAGAGATTACCTACATATGGCCCTAGGGGCCAGATGTAGGTAAAGTACATTTACCGATTCTAAAATACCAAATTTTACCGATTCAGTATTTTAGAATCGGTAAATGCTATGTAGCAAAAATATCATTACCGAATCGGTAAGATTCGGCATTTACCTAATCGGAAAAGGGCCATAGGAATGAATGGCAATTACCGAATCGGTAAATACCGATTCAGTAAAATGGGGGAAACATTCAAGGGTGCCAGGGTGTCACTTTGACACCCTGTTGCACCCCTGAATCGTGCTTGTGTGCAGATGTGGCACACATACATGCCCTAAGGGCATGTATGTCTGCCACATGGCACAGTTGAAAATGCACAGATTTGCATTTTCAAAGGTATTCGTTATTTACCACCAACTTATAGTTGGTGGTAAATAACGAATCCTAAAATGGGTAAAGCACTCATTTGAGTGCTCCCTACATTGCAAATTCGGTAATTTACCGATTCCTTAAAATACCGAATCGGTAAATTACCGAATTTGCAATTTAAGCCACTTACATCTCAGTAGCCTAATACCGGTCGGTAACGACCGAAATTCGGTAATTTTGTTCGTTACCGACCGGTATTGGGCGACCTACATCTGGCCCAAGGTCTCTTTAATGTAACGTGCCCACCTTATTTTGCAGTTCCTATCTATTTCTACTATTTCCCTGAAGATACTATAATACTCTTCAAAGTCTAGGGTATATTTAGCCTTCGCCAATACAGTAGAGGTCTTAGCTGTGCCTTGTGGATAATGGGTTAAACACCCATGTCCCACCACAAGGGCAATAGGGAAGTGCTTTTGGCCAAACTGAGAGATATAAGGAAGTTGTTTTCAGCTGTTCTCAATGTGGCTAGTCCTGAAGAGTCCCACAACTCAGTACCATATAGAACACTGTCTTCTGCCTTTGGACTACAGAATTTTAATGACAAGGTCCGCCTTACTTTTTTTGAATGGTATAATCTCAGTATCCCTAATGTGTGCTGACATAAGTTCAGTTTACTTTTTTAACTTGGGGCGACAATGTCATGGTTCTTGTTAACTTGATTTGGAGGTAGTCAAAATTAGCTACCCTGTCTAGGCTACTTCTGCCAAAAGTAATAGAACCTCTGAAGGCTCAATAGTCATGAATTTTGTTTTTGTGTGGTTTATCACCAGCCCTTGGTCATCACAGAAGTCCACAAAGCAATCCACAAGCGTGTGTAGGCCAGCCAGGGTTTTGGACACTAGCAAGGAGTCATCTGCAAACAAAGCAGGGTGATCTTGTAGCCGGCAACCTTCGATGCACAGCACTCACAGTCTTTGAGATGGGATACCACATCATTGAGGTAGAGAGACAATAAAGTAGGCGCAAGTACGTATCCCTGGTGTATACACCTTTATTTTTCCCAATGCGTTTTGTTAGCTCGCCCAAGGGCCCCCAACACACTTGGGCATATGTGTCTTGATGCAAACACATCAAGATGCCCAGCTATTCTAAGGGGACCTTCTTTTGTTTCAGTACATCCCATAATTTATAGTGGGGACCAAGTCAAAAGGGGAATTTAGATCCACAAGAACTAAGTACAGGCATGATTTCTGGAGGACAACCATCCTCCAATAGATGGTAAGGAACCTAAACACCTGGTCAATGGTTCTTATGTGTTTCCTGATTACCCCTTGTAAGTTCAATAAAGCTTCATGCTCTACTATCCACAGGTCAAGTCTGTACAGAATCTGCCTGCATAAGACATCAATAAGGCTTATCTCTTTATAGTTTTTTTAATATATATGTTTATTGGTTTCAACAGGTACAAGAGCAGCCAATAAATGCAAATTTGGTACAGAGTAATAGAATCAAACAAACCCACTGATCGCTCCATAGTTTAATGGTGTGTCACAGGAGCCCTTTTTATGGACTGGGACAATCTCTGCCACTTTCCACCTACTAGGCATATTCAGGCCCTGAAGCATTGCCTCAGATATTCTATTTATATATTTGACCCAGTACTCTGGGTCTGAGCAGAAAAGACCCCCAGGGACCCCGTCAGGTCCTGCAACTTTACCAGGGGCAATACTTTGAATTGCACTTAGTGTTTCGTTTAGCTCTATAATTAGGGGTGCAATATGTTCATTTGTCCCTAGCCCTGATGGCACCCAGACATCCACGCCCGTCCCCGTGAGTGGACTATCTGGGTCACAAAAAAGTTTGTGCCAGGCCTCTGGGTGAATAGAATTTGCTAAGTGGTTTTTATCACTCTGGCCCCCATTAGCTGCCAGCTGCCAACATTTACTGGTATCCTGAGTTTTTGCAGCATCATATAGATCTTCCCAGATCTGAGTGTCCCAGTTTATATGGGCTTTAGCCTGTACCTGTTTATACCGTTTCCTCTTAATAAGGACGGCCATTCTCCAGGGCTTGGCATAGTTCGTTTTTCACTCTTCTACAGTCTGATTTTGCAGCCGGTATAACCCCAGAGTGGTACCTGAGAAAGCGTTTGCCTACTGTATCATAGAGTTTCCCATGCATGGTTGTAACCACAGTGTTTTTGTCCTGTGGAATCAAGCGTCTATCCAAATCCACAATGGCATCTAGGAGGGCTCTATTCATAACAACCCTAATATCTAATTGTTCCGCTAATCTAGCCTATTGTACTCTGCATCTGTTATTTTCTAGCTGTGAATCCGTGGAAAGTGACAGTCAGGTGACCGCCAGATGGTTAATTAGAATCATCAATGTACAGTAGATGACACTATGGTCACTGTCAATCCTATTGACAACCTTCATATCTTCTACAGATCTCCATAATGGGAGGACAATCAATATATAGTCAGTCCTACTGGTTTGCCAAGGGTGGTTATATGGGTGGGGGGCTTGCAGGTTGGGCTTTCTTACGCCATTGCAATCCCTCATAGGACAATGTTAGTGACAATAGTTTATATGCCGAGTGTGTCCAAAGCTTCACTGGCACTACCACTTTTATGTTTCGTAGGGTACCCCAATATGGACTTGAGCAGTCACCTGACCCTTCACCTACATTTACCGTATCATTGTACTACTCAACGGTTTTTGGTATTGGCCTTTTACCTAGCTAAGCGCTGCATACATGTTGTGTCGTATTCCCCGAAAACTAGCCTCATTACTTATGCATGAGGATTCTCAGAATCACCGCAGGATTACCATCTTCTGCATGATAACTATGTATAGGGGTCATCCCTTCTGTCATCCTCGGCCGACATGACACAGCAAGTTAGAATCCCCTGAGGGTACCTTTTGGGTATATATACCATGGGCCAGATGTAGGTAATCCCAGATTACCGATTCTTAAATACCGAATCCTACCGATTCGGTATTTAAGAACAGGCAAATGGGATGTAGGTAATTTTACCGAAAAAATTACCGAATCGGTAAGTTTCGGTAATTACCGAATCGGTATTTACAGATTCGGTAATTGCCATTCATTCCTATGGGCCTGGAGGCCCATAGGAATGAATGTCAATTACCGAATCGGTAAATACAGATTCGGTAATTGGGGAAACATTGAAGGGTGGCAGGGTGTCACTTTGACACCCTGTTGCACCCCTCAATTGTGCATGTGGGCACATGTTGCAGACATACATGCCCTAAGGGCATGTATGTCTGCAACATGGCACTGTTGCAAAAGCAATAAAATGCTTTTTCAAGGGTTTTCAACATTTACCACCAACTTCTAGTTGGTGGTAAATAACGAACCCTTAATTGAGGAATGCACTAACTTGAGTGCTTCCTACATCCTGGATTCGGTATTTTACTGAATCGGTATGTTAAGAATTCGGTATTTTACGGAATCCTTAAATTACTGATTCGGTAAAATACCGAATCCTTACAAAATGCCACCTACATCTGGAAAGCCCAATACCGGTCGGTAACGGCTGAAATTCGGTCATTTCGGCCCTTGCCGACCGGTATTGGGCGACCTACATCTGGCCCCATATCTTTGCCGGGACAGGTAGAGGAGAAAGACTTCCATACTGACACGAGACGCTGAGGTTCCTGCACGCAGACACTCCAGCTCGCAGTGGTCTGACATCCCTTGCGGCGTGTCCATCTCGAGACCAAGGCAAGGTCCACAAAGTCTCTCACTTCAGGTAATGGGGTTGGCCTCATCCTAGGGGTTTTCTCGACTTCATACCTACATACATGCTATTTACACTTAGGTACATCTACTTAGGGTTGTAAAGTAGGAGTACGCATTATTACTGTCATGTATTTCTATTCTTGCATATACTCATTGTTTTAGCACTGTGGTAGAAATCTACCATCCATTTACTCTGTGGTGCGTATAATCATTTATATCTGTTTCTGTTTTATGGTTGTTTCAGCACACCTATTTTACACTAGAATGGCACTGGTTCAATAAATGCTTATTGAAAACATCCCCACTGTTTATTCTGTGTATCTCTCTGAGACAAAGTGAGCACGTGTGACTGAGACAAAAGTACTGTACTGTTTCACGATCCCTGATGGGACAGGGTTGTCATGGTCGATAGTTGCAAAGAACTATTCTATCATTGGTAAGAGGAGTTTCTGGTGGCATTGTGAGCTAGCTGGTGTACAGGAGAACATACCCGGTGGGGGTGCCTGAAATCAGTTTGGACTCCAATCCCACAGTCTATGTTTTCTAAATGCTCAGATTCTATATAGGTTTATAGGAATTACACAACCCCACTAGGGCGAGCACACTACGGGGCATATTATCAAGAAAGGGCGTTCCATTATCGCCGCTTTTATCGGCAGGAAACTGCCGATAAAGCGGCGATAATGGGCTTGATAATATGCTCTGTGGAATTCCAATCGAAGCCCATGTTAGATGTGAAGACATCTAACATGGGCTTCGATTGGAATTCATAGAGCATATTATCAAGCCCATTATCGCCGCTTTATCGGCAGTTTCCTGCCGATAAAAGCGGCGATAATGGAACGCCCTTTCTTGATAATATGCCCCCACATTCCTTGTGCTCTGCCTCAGTAAGGGGGTAATCATTGTTATCAAGTAGCTTGAAAGTGGTGTTAAAATCACCCGCAACAATTAGGGAGTCACTTATGTTAAATTGTTCCCTATGTGTTACAAAATACTTCAGTGTCGGTGTTTCGCCAATCCATCTGATCCCCCTGCTTTAGACACTATACAAGCGGAATGTACAACTACTATCCTTCCCTGTAATGGTTATGCCCTGGATATAGGGTGAGGTAGTATTAAGCAAACCCAATTTAATGTTCAATGAAGTTCGTATCCAGGCTAAAAGGCCGCCAGAAGGATGCCTTTTCTCATTATGGATTGCAGGGACAAAGTAGTTCAGATAGTCGTATTGTACAGCACATAGTTCACCTATGTACAGGATCAAGGCTCCATGTTTCTTGAAATAGACATATATCAAACTGGTCTATGAACATGCCCATGCAGGATCACCAAGCTTAGAACTCACCCACCACATTCCAAGACAAGATTAATAGTGCTTGGGTTCTTAGTTGTGTAATGGCACCTGGTTCTGAGTCAGTCCACCAGGGAGGCCCCCAAATCTTTATTCAATATAGGGGGTGGAGATCGAAGGTTAGAAGAGTGAGGAGGGGGCATGGGTGACTAAATTTGAACCAGATGAAACTACTGGGCGAGGGACTTTTTGATAATTCAATCCCACTAGCCCTTCTCCAATATAGATCTGCTTAAAACGTATCTCTTTATAATCAAAGGTCCCCTCATGTGCTATTAAATCATTAAATCTTCTTGCATGTATGAAGTCTGAGCGAACTAAGGAATAACTATTATGGGCAGACCTTATCTGATGAATACACTTATTTATTAGTGAATCCTCACCCACTCTTGCCCCTGGGATCAATTTAGGGACCTTTGTCATAGAGACACAGCCAGGCCTCCCAGCACAATCCTGTTACTCCCTCCTAGGTACAACGCTTCTTTTTAAATTTTGAGAAGAGAGGCCCACTATAGACTACTCTCTGGTGGTCACAAAAGGTGGCCTATAGTCGGCCGATGGAGCCCATATCCTATTGGGACCAGATGGGTATACTATTCGCCGGAGCTTAGGGTGGGAGGATTACTCAGAGAAGAGCTAGTTCCTGCACCACATTCTTTGGAGGAATTTGTTAGTCGTGTTTTTGCGCCTATTTTGCTCTTCTATCAAAATAGAATATGTACTAATAGAAGGATTAGTGGGACCTCTAGTTCTTACTGGTCTCTCAGGTTGTTTGCGTTGGCTCAATTTCCCCACATCAGCCAACAGGGCTATCCGCGATCTCAGGTCAATAACCTCACTCTGTAACCTCCATACCAACATAATTATACTGACAGTTTCAAAATTATCATTTGTCCACAAGCCAGAGTCTACAACAGGTCGACCCACCAGTTTGCTGACATCTAATGTTCTCTCAATTGTCTCTCCCTGGCCCCTGGTTCATGGTTTAAGACCGAGAGGGCAGAATAGTTGTCCGCACATAAAATTGCAGTTTCCAGAGGCACGGGTGCATGTTTGTTAAGATTGGTGCAATCAAAGTTATCAACAGCAACCTTCAAAGGCGCACTAGACATCGGAGCATTCAAAACCTGCTGGTTTAGGATTAGATCTTGCGTTTTTATTTTTCTTCTTGTTTGCAAATATGTAAGCAATTATTCTAGCAGCTTTTTCTTGGCTCTGGCCTTTGACTTGATCGCCCCACCAAAAGAGTTTCAACCTCCTCAATTAAAGTGTCAATATCCTCGAACGTTGTATTAGCTTGGGGCCTTTCAGCTTGATCAGTTGGGCTAAGCTTTGAACTTTTCTTCCTCTACCCCAGGGCAGTTCTGGGTAACTTCGCGCTTACCCATTATGGGAAACTTCTTATGGGCTGGAATTAAGTCAACAAACAAACTAACAGGGAGGGTGTCCTTTGGAAGTGATGTAGGGGGAGTGGCGCTGCCCAGCCTCCTCCGGGCTCTGACGGGTGCCAACGGGCCCGCTTTTGGCCTGGTCTTCACCCGGGCACGCGCCTGGGCCTAGGTGCATGCCAGCCACACAACGAGGAGCAGGCGAGCACCATTAATACAGTGCTAGCTGAGCCCTCCTCCTCCTACTGTTGTGCTGTCAAAGGCTTCTGTGATGAGTAGTCCCTCCAAACAAGGCAGGCAAGGCAAGAATGTCCCGTGCAGTGGGTGTGGGCGGGCGCTATAAGCGCAGTGTCAGCTGGCTCCTCCTCCTACCACTGCAGTGTTGTCAGAGGCTTCTGAGACGCCTATTCCCTCAATACATGACAGGGAAGACAAAAATGTATCCCGCAGCGGGAAACGGGTGAGCAATATAAGTATGGTGTCAGCAGGCCCCTCCTCTTCCCACCACGATGCTGTCAGAGGCTTCTGGGACGTGTAGTTCCACCAAACGAATAGGCAAGTCAAAAACATTAGAACTCCTGCAGTACTTTTGCTTTCTTCCTGGGACCTCCTTTTAGATCTAGGGAATCTCAAAAATCCACCTTGTGAGCTACTAGAACTAGCGGATATTAGGATTCTGACTTTGAAAACGTTCATTATGGTAGCCATAACTTCTGCAAGAAGGCTAGGGGATTTGAGCTCTTTGGGCAGATGTACTAAGTGTTTTACTGCCCGCAAACCGGTAAAATGCTTTTTGGCATGTACCAACTCTATTTTGTGAGTCAGTAACCTATAACTGACTCCTAAAATAGGGTTTACGAGTCGCTATTTGAAGGGGGGCATCTTCCTAACAGCAAGTCGCACTGGTATGTAGGAATGTTTTGCGACCAGGAATGCGGTTACAAAACATTCGCAGGTGGTAACCCATTCGCAAGCGGGAAGGGGTCCTCAAGGGACCCCTTCCCCTTTGTGAATGTAGGCAAAAACTTGTTTTAAGAGCAGACAGCGGTCCCACAGACCACTGCCAGCTCTTAAAAATGGAAAGAAAACTTAAACATTTTCTTTTTGAAACGCATCCCGTTTTCCTTTAAGGAAAACGGGCTACTTTACAGAAAAAAAAATCTTTATTTCAAAGCAATCACAGACATGGTGGTCTGATGACCTCATCAGGCCACCATCCACCTGATTTTTGCGATTCCTAATGGGCAGAAAATTGCGACCTACCTCATTGAGTTAGGTACTTTGCGACCCACGGGGAATCGCAAAAAGTGTTCAACACAATTTCGTACATAGCTTTTTGGTATTTCCTAATTGCGAATTGCAAGGATTCGCAGTTAGGGAATCGCAAAGCGGTTTCTTAGTACAGCTGGCCCTTTGCACCTGTAAGGTCCCGTTTTTAGAGTGTTTGACGACAGAATCATCATGCGTCCAGGAACCTAGTTTAATCTCAACCTAAAGTCTTCCTTTCATAAGGAGCAAGAGATAATTCTTTCTTTCCCTGCTAATTTGGAAGAAATTTGGTGGCGCACTCTGGATGTGAAAAGTGGAGTTCTCATTGATCTAGACAGGGTTTCAGATTTCAGAAGGATTTCTTATTTTTTTGTACATTTTGGACCGGCAAGAGGGGAGCCAAACCTTCAGTACAAAGCTGTGGCCGATGGGCTAGATCCCTAATCACCTTAGCATACAAGGAAGTGAGTTGTCCATGTCCCCAGTTCATGGCTGGTCACTAGAGGGATGCAGCTTTCTTAGCAGAGAGCTTCAAAACAGAGATTTGCAGAGCAGCGACCTCGGCATTCCCTTCTTCCTTTGCAAGGCATTATAGGATAATGCAAGAATTTGATTTATTCACTTTTCAGTTCCATGTACGCATATTACCCATTACATTTGTATAATGTAATACTTTATGTGTATTAAATTACTTTTCTCCCTCCCAGCATTATCTTCAGGCTAAATGTTTTGGTCTGTTGCCTTATACAAAACAGGATGTGGTAAGGAGGACAGATTTTTTGAAGCATTGCCAATACAAAGTTCTGACGTTGTAGACGTCAGTGTGATTGAAAGCAGACTTCAGCGATAGATCAGGATGACCTAATGGTCAATAGAGACAAAAACAGAACAGCCAATACCATTTCTAAAACAAGAAAACATGAATTGCTCTTCAAACAATGTTTATTTTGGTAATGTGGCCTTTTCTGCTCTTTAGTTACAGTCACATCCATTTATTGCTTGCCATAAAGGGAGGCGTGGTTGAAAGCGCCTCTAGGCCTCACCCTCCTACTTCCGGCTTCATGAGCAGCGCGCGCAGCCGGTTTGGAATTCGACCAACGCTGTGAAGTGTGGAAAGCATGAATAGACTCGTTCTGGAACAGGAATGGTAAGGAAGGACATGTGTTATAAAAGGCTTTGTGCTCGGGAGCTGGTCCACCGTGCTCCTCAAACACGTATAAACTGCATAAAGTATAAGGTTGATCCATTCTTCTACTAGGCATACGTGATCGGATCACAGTGATACTTAATCCTTCTTTCTAACATTATTATAACTCGTTTAATATACCTTGACAAAAATGAATGAAGGTCTGTTTTGGCCCTGCCACGTTTCAAACATGAAAAATGCGTGTTAAGTGCTATGCTTAGCAGGCACTTAACCAAGTGTGTAGGTTTACAAAGCCTAAGCAAAGCAAAACAATGAAAACCCTTGTAATGCCCATATTGAAAGAGGAATCACTTCCTGACACTGGCTACTGAAGTCCACGCAGCTCGTAAGCCCTCATTACCAGGGCATTGCTAAACAGGGGTGGGAATACAAGGCTTGATAATATGGATTCTGGCTGAGTGTCACAACCCACTTACCAGCCATCTAAAGCATTGGTTCAGAATGGGGAATAACTTGGAAATTACAAATTTACAGGGCTCTTTACCATGTGCAATTCCCCAATTCTAGTCCACTTTTCACACACACTTTCCACGTGTTGTCAACAAGGGTAACGTGTGAGAATAGCATAGTTTCACTAGCTGTATTCCCATTTGCAGTAAAACTTGTAATGAAGTGGGTTGGTAGTTCAGGAAAAAAACGTGCGAATACCACACTTAAGGACTCAAAATGAAGTACATCGCCGAGTAAGATGATTTACAATGGACACTGTGCCTCAAGGGATAACGTGCCAGATGTACAACTGTTTTTAGTGGTCGCAAACGGCAACACTGCCCGCCAAATAGGGTTGTAGCATGTACCAAACCAATTTTGTGAGTCAGTAGCCTTTTATCGACTTGCAAAATAGGTTTTGCGAGTTGCTATTAGGAAAGGGCGTCTCTTCCTAATAGTGAGTCGCAGCGGGATGTTAGATTGTTTTGCAACTGCAAATGCCGCCGCAAAACAATCGTATTTACCACTAATGTCAAATTGGTGGTAAGCCAGTCGCAAATGTGAAGGGGTCCCCGAGGGACCCCTTCCCCTTTGTGATTGGCAGCGAAAATGTTTTTTTAACAGCAGGCTGTGGCCCCATGGAACACTGCCTGCTCTTAAAAAATTAAACGGAAATGTTTTTTTGTTATTTTTTAATTGCCTTCCATTTTCCTTTAAGGAAAATGAAC
The DNA here is from genome assembly GCF_964263255.1 of Lissotriton vulgaris. Classification (NCBI taxonomy): domain Eukaryota; kingdom Metazoa; phylum Chordata; class Amphibia; order Caudata; family Salamandridae; genus Lissotriton; species Lissotriton vulgaris. Next base: position 1,476,833,116 of record NC_141694.1, read on the forward strand.
TGCTTTTTTATTATAACAACTGCTTTATTGAACAAAAGCAGTCACAGACATAGTGGTCTGCTGACCCTAGCAGGCCACCACCATCCCTGTGCGTGACGGCCATTTCCAATGGGTCGCAAAAGGTGACCTGCGTCATGAATATACATGAGGCAGGTTCTTTACGACCCATTTGGGAATCTCAAACAGTGTCTCAGACACTGTTGTACATCAGTGTTTGCGACTCGCAGTTTGCCACACGCAAAAAAATGCAAATGGCAAGTGACCAACACTGAGGATTGTACATCTGACCCAAAGTAGTGCCTACCAGAAGGTCTGAACACATTGCAAGTCACAGAGAAGTGATTGGTCTTATAGAAGGCTGAGTTCATTTAGATGCAGCTCCTATTTATTGAATTTTTGAAGCCAAAGGAACACTGAACATTTGACTTTGGTCACTCTTGCTCCCTCCCTTTGCAATAAGGCAATTTTTGGTGTATCTGGTAAATGTAAATGTAAATGTATTGGCATTTATATAGCGCACTACTTACCCGTAGGGTCCCAAGGCGCTTCGACCGCTGCGAAACCCTTCCTGGCTTCCCTGAGAGATGGTCCCTTAATGGGTATCTCCAGGGTGAGACCAGGCATCCCCGGCGGTCTGGTGGGGCCGTTAGTGAAGATGAGGCAAGCTAGTGCCCAGAGTTGCCGAGTGTGATCGCTGATCAGAGTGGGCACCGAGGCGAGAGAATTATCGAGTCCGCTGACCCTGGTCCAGAAACCTGCCGCGCCGGGAATCGAACCCTGGTCCCGGGCCGTCCTCTGCTCTCAGGTCTGCCGCCTCTAACCAGTGAGCCACACTCAATCTTGGTGGCCTGTTGGACTTGGCCCTTAAGGCAGGTTCACCCCTAATCTTTTTGCTTTAGATCTGTGATCTGTGTGGATGATTTTCTGGTCTGTGCGCACTTTTTCTCTGTGTCCCAGAGTAAAGTGCGTGCATGTAGTTAGGCTGGCCTGCTCTCCCATAGGGATGCATGGGGAATGTCTGTGTCCCTAGTAGTTCCTGATGCGTGGGGAGTGCATGCTCGAATTTGATATGTGCGAGTTCGTGGGAATGAATGCTTCGCAATGGTGTATGTGGCATGTGTGTGTCATGTGTAGAAATGCCATTTCTAGGACTTGGCATATTACTGTAAAATATGCCTGCAGTGTGATTGGCTGGAGCTGGCTGGTGAGCCTGGCTCCAGGAAGGCTGGATGGGTCTGCCCGGTGGTGAGTGTGAGATTAGCATGTTGATAGCTTGGGAGGAGTGCACCAGGTCCCTGATGGGGCTGGACTTTCCCCAGACAATGCTGGCTCCACCCCCTGTAGTGCGACTGATGACCCTAGCCCTGCCAGTGAATAGAGAGGGTGGTTGAGGTAAACAGAGTACTTCAAAACCAGCTGCAACTGGTTTTCCCCCACCCTGCACCCTGAGACAAAGGGATTTTACTGTATAAGAAGGGGCTGTGTCCCCATACAAATTGGTCCGTTCTTTGGATTCCTTCCAGGATCCTTGCCAGAGGGGGCTGTTGCTGCTGCTGGGGCCAAGAGGACCGCCACTTGGCTGTCTCCCTGCCTGGAGACCCAGTGTGCTGGCTCTGGCCCTGCCTTGCCCCTCTGCCTGCCTCCAGACCCTGCTGGAGCTTTGCTGTGCCTGGAAGCGCTCTGATTTTGATTTATAGCGCTAGGCGCGCTTTATTTTCCTTTGAGCGCTGAGCGCGCTTCCCTTGGCGCTTGAGAGCTCTGTGCCTTGACCTTCGGTGCTGGGAGCGCTTTATTTACATTGCCGGTGCCCACCCGGCATCAGAGCCGATTTTTGGCGAGCGAGTGCCCACCTCGCTTTATCTTTTAATTTAAAGCCGGTGCCCACCCGGCATTGCCCGTGCTGTTTGTAGTATTTACGAGCCGGTGCCCACCCGGCATTGCCCAAGAAATCACCGCCGCAGCCCCATACAGCCGGTGAGTGGAGCAGGAGGGAGGGGCGCCGGGACACATTGTCGGTGTCCGCCCCCCCCCTTTTCCCGGTAGCGCGAGCTCGCGCTAGAATTCAGAGTGAAGCCACGAGGGCTTCACGGGGGCATTGCGTGAGACCTGAGTCCCCCGTGAGGGACTCCAACGATCCGGGGCCCATTTGTTCTTGAGCCCTAGAGGCTCCGCCCGCATTGGTTCTTCAGAGCCCCGAGTGGCTCAGGGCATTCCCGATTCCGAGCCCAGAGAGGCTCACAGCCGCAGTTGATCTACGAGCCCAGCGAGGCTCATCGCCCACATCGCTTTAGAGCCCTGAGAGAGGCTCTGGGGCAATTCATTATTTTGAGAGCACTGAAGCTCTAATTTGCGCATTTGCTTGGCGAGCCCCTGAGAGGCTCCTTGCCCACTTTGTTCTTGAGCCCTCCTGGCTCCAACGTTTGCCCAGTTCTGATTCACAACTGTCCAGCACTTAGTGGACAGTTGCTACGTTTAGGCTTTTGTTTGTGCTGCCTGCACAGACCCCCTGACACTGAGACTCAGGGCATTCCGCCCCTTTCGAGGCCAGTTGGCCTGAGGGACATTTTGAGTGTTGTGCTATGTGCACCCCGCGCATTGTGATTTCTGTGTATGTGATTCTTGCGCAAGATGTTCTAATCTGCACCTCTGTGTTTAATACCTCATGTGCAATTGTTGATGTCCCACTTTATGTTTATCCCCTTTGTTAGGTGTGGCCTGCATAGAGGATTGTTGATGTCCCATTTTATGTTTAGGTTTCCTTCCCTTTGCTAAGAGTGACATGCTTAGGTGTTGGTATTCCTTCCTTAGGTCCTAGTTACCTGCGTGATTTCCTACAGTGTTTTAGGGTTGCGTAGGAGGTCTTTACTCTGTTCCAGTGATTACTGGATGTGTGTTGCATTTACAATTTTGGTGCTAATCATTCTATGTTTATGTCCTAAGTGTGTACCTACCAGTATTATTTTCTAACAAGTGCCTACCCCTGACAGTGGTCCATGTGGCCCTGTCCTGTACATAATTCCCCTTGTAAATTCTGCCCGTGCCCCTGGCACATTGTAAAGTTTGTGTGTTATCTAATGTGTTTTGTTTATTATAATACAAAGGCTATTTTTTATATATAACCTTGTGTGGAGTCTTCTTTGTGGTGGGCCTTGGGTGTTTTTGCTGGGGTGCGTACGCAAATACTTAACTCATACCGCCTCCAAGTTTAGCCTTGACTGCTCGCGCCACGTTACCTAGAGGGTGAGCGGGGGTTACCTTGGTGTGTGACTCCTTTGCCCTGACCGTGGAAGTGGTGATCCCTGACTGACCTTGGCGTGAGCCTTGGCCAGCCAGGGTCCCGTTTCTAACATGGCCCCATAAGGAACAGCCTGTAGTTGTCATATGACATCACCAGCCCAGTGTATAAGACTAGGGAAACCTGAGGTAACTTACAATAGCCTTATAGTGTACATTAACAGGGTGTTTTATTAATTGTAATGAACATAGACACACCTTCACGCTTCCCCTAGCCTTCTTTTAAAATTCCAGTCTTTCGTGCATCCTTATGGTCAAGCTAATGGAGTTGAAATAGGCTAAATCTATTTATTTATTTATGCATTTTCATATAGCGTGGACAGTACCGATAGGTGGTGGAGGACTTTAAAAAAGAACAGGTTGCATTACAAGAGATACAATTTTACAAAATGGTTGCTAGTTACGGTTTTCACAAGACAAATAGTGGCGGGTATATACATAGGGAGACAGGTTAGTAGTATCAATCGTTACAGGGAACAGACTTACAGATGTTGAAGGATATAGATGGTGAAGGTGGTAGCAGCAAGGTAAGGTCGAGTGGGACAGGGGAAGCACAGTAGACGTCAGTCTAAGTGTGCAACCTCAGTATAAATGTGCAACCTTTAAAGTGAAAGTAAGCAACCCAGTATGCAGTTCAAGTGTTTTCAAAACCTATTTTGACATGTATTTTCAAAACAGGCAGTAGTTGAGAAAGTGTAGTAATACATAAATAGATTTGTCATTTAATGTAATGCTGTATTTAAACAGACTGACATAATGTCTCCTAATCTCTTATTCATTTTTAGGTCGAGCCTGGGCAGCGCATGCGCTGCTCTGCAAGGCATGTTGTATTGGAGTATGCACTTGAAGCCCAGCCCACTCTCCGCCCATATTTGTCATTATCTTGTGTCATTGTCCTTCGTAAATGCTGGCTTCTGATATGTAAATAGGCTTGTTAGTCCGTCCTTAGTACCGCCTTGTCATTTTTGTAACCTCCCATGAGGACACCAACTCTTACATGTGTTGTTGCTTGCAGTGAGGTCTGGTGACTTGTTAAAGTGGTGTGGCGTTAATGTTGATGACCAGTTCCACAAAGTGATGGGGCACGTCAGTAAACATGATTTTATCAGCCATTCGAAGTTTAAACACAATATAGCTAGGTATGAGCAGACTACAATCAGGAACAATGTACCACAAAATAGAGAACAGGTTTAAGCAAACATTAAACACAAAAGCAGTTGAAAAAGAACTCAACACAGTGAAATAAGCAGATAGAATGCACAGTGCACACATGTCCTTGCAACACCGAGAAACATAAGTGAAACTATTTCTCTCACCACCAAACAAGAACTTGCCCAACCAATAATCTCACACGCACAAATTCACCTCTTATTAAATGAATTACCTGTTCCATCTGATCTCTACGAGTTGCACAGAACTCCTATTTGTCCCAGGTCAGGCATACTCATTTTTCCTTAATGGGCACACACTTCCGATACCGAGCTTTAAAGAGATAGCGACATACGCACTGCATCCAGGCTCTGTAGGTAAAATATGCGGTGGAACAGGGGGTCACAGCAGGGCCAGCCTAGACTAGGTGATAGCGTGAGGGTCCTTTTAAGGTATTGATGTTTCTGTATGGCTTAATGGGCTGCATCTAGGACTTTCTAGGCATGCAGACGAGCAGCAGTCAATTTTGGGAGAACGCATTTTAATTTGTTTCAGGTACTCTATGTTTATTGTATGGAGAGTCCTTAAACCTTATTGCATTTTGGAAACTGTAGTCTTGGTTCTCTTAGTTAGAACTAATTGTGCCAACGCCTCATTTCTCAACAATTTTGCCAACACAAAGGACGGTGCAGGCATCACTGTGAGGTGGAATCATCCCAACAGTAGCTGTGAGGTTGGCAAAACATTGGTAATAACAATTAGAAAAAGAGCACACAGAACTTTTGTGCAACCTGTCAATATCTAGTGTTAATGGTTTTATACCTGCTTGTAAGGTCGATTCACACATAATTATACCTCCTTTACCAAATAAATTTACTTTACACCTGCTTAAGGTTTAACCACAGCGTCACATGAAACCTATGATCTGGACGCAAGCACATTTTCTAACCATCAAGGGGCAGATTTATGTTAACTGGCGCATCCCCAGGGATGCGCCAGTTAACATGCGCCACAGTGCGCCACAGCTCCGCCAGCCATGGTGCGCTGCATTTATAATGCGGCGCACCATGGTGCAAAAACGGCACAGATGCGTGACGCATCTGTGCCGGAAATGTGGCGCATTGCTGGAGTTGCGTCGCAAGCGCGACGCAGCTCCAGCAAGGCTCGGGGTGCCCCTTTTTAACAATGCTGCGTCAAGACCTACGCCTGCTTCAAGCAGGCGCAGGCTTTTGACGCAGCTTTGGCTTAAAAGTGACTGAGTGAAATCTCATAGATTTCACTCAGCCACTTTTGCGAGGCGCACCTGCCCCGGAACGCCCACCCTGCGCCGGAACACCCACAAGCGGCGCAGGGCTTTACAACGTGACGCATCTGCCTAGATGCGTCACGTTGTAAATCGTTTGTAGGGATGCGCCACGTTTACGCCGCCTTGCGTGACGCAACAGCGGCGTAAACGTCGCGCAAGGGCCTCATAAATCTGCCCCCAAAAATGTTGTTAATAGCTTAGGGGAAGTTAGCTGCTCATCATGTTCTGCTCCAGCATGGGGTTGTGACTCTTCCCTCTTCTCGGGTTCTGTAACTGTTTGATAAGACACCTACTACAATGCCAGCCTGAGCAGTGTTTTTGCGATGCGAAATGATAATTCTAAATTGTAGGTTCTCTCAGCCTGGCCTGGCCTATGCCTAGCTTTCGTGTGCTAAAATATGCAAGCAGGCATGCACAAATGCTCACAGACTACCTGTCTGTGCAGTGTTCCCCTGAAATCTGATTCTTTCTGTCCTGTGTCTGCGTCCTGCTTTTTATCCTCAATTGTGCGGTGCTGAGGCATGGCACCCGCACGTAAGTAACATGGACTTGCTACAAAAGAGAGAATGGAGGAGGTGGACATTGAATAAGAAATAATTTGTGTACTAGACATACTGGCCAAACATAATATTGTTCCTGCAGGCAGAAGCACAATTCTCATATGGTGAACAGTCACAAGTAAATTAAAGCTGGAATATTAAAAATTAGGGTTGATTGCACATTTGTACACTTAATTAAATTTAACCATGTATCTGTTTAAGGTCCTTGTTGCCGCTCACCCCTGAGGTTTTCTGAATGTGTACAAGAAATAATTCAGTTACTGGAACCTTCGCAATGCACTGTGTCTTCCCCCCACCCCGACATCCATCCATGCGACAAGGCTTATATAACTTAAAAAATGCCCGCCTGGGCCTTACCTGCTAAACTGTAGCCCGACTCCTGAAGTCCCGAGTTCACAGGTCCTACTGTCCAGGCCTAGTACTCCAGAATGCAACCTGCATTGCTGTGCGCAGCAGCATGCAACCAGGAATAGCAGCTACTGCCGGCACTTCAGTAGTGATGAATCCGATTCAGCCTGCCTCGGCTCCAAAAACATGAAGTCTGACTCGAGCGCTGACAGGACAGATAAAATGGCTTCCACTCCAATTGATGAGGCCTCACACGCGGGAAGCAGTCTCATGTCGAGTCTGCGCAGACTCGATTCCTTGGCTTTCCACCTGCCACACCCTTTCCCAAGTCATCACAGGGAAGGGTCCCACCCACGCCCTTTATTTATTTATTTTGAAAGTTTTATAGAGCGCGAACTAGACCCTTTCGGATATCAGAGCGCTTTACAGGCAGTGATGAAAAGTTATACAACAAAATAGAAGTCGAAACTAATACACGTGTACATAATGTGCAAACATACTGCAAACAAATGAGGTAGATCAGATATGAGTAACATATTGTGCAAAATAAACAAAGAGAAGGGTGCAGGTCGAGAAGGCATCTGTGAAAGGTAGGTTGTCTGTTTGAATCCATACACTAAAATAAAAAAACTACCAGTAGGGGTAGTGGAGAAGTCATGGTACCCTTAGGTGATGATCATGTGAATTTTTCCATGATAATCGCCTTTACTTCATTTTTGAAACATGCAGTAGAGGTGATTAGTCTGGTTTCTGGGGGTAGTGCGTTCCAGATCCTAGGAGCCATCCCTGAGAAGGAGCGTTTATAAGTTTTCGTCTTATTGAATCTGAGAGGCTTCAGTAATAGGTTTTCTGCACTTCTTGTGGATCTATTACCCCCAAAGATAGTGAGTTTCTGAGAAAGATAGCTGGGTGTCTTATGGTGAATGGCCCTGTGAGTCATGCAGGCAATTTTTAGGTGAATTCTGGCATCCCATGGTAGCCAGTTCAAGGCTTTTAAGTCGGGGGAGATGTGGGACCTTTTTTTAGGTTTTGCCTGGCGAAAAGATGAGCTCTGCGCATCTTTTTCGCGCAGGCGAAAACCTCTTGAGTATTGTAGTGGAGTTAGGAACGGCCCGTCATTTATTGGCTAGCTCCATAAATGGAGCCTAGCCATTGGACGATGGGCCTGTCCGTCAAAGCCGGACCAGATTCGGGCGTTCCCGAGATTTTTTGGCTTTTGGCGACGTCACGCGACGTCAGCCAAAAGCCGGGAACGCCCCCGAATCTGGTCCGGCCGGGCCGCAAGCAAGCCGGAAGTCCCGCCGCCACTCTTTCTATGCCAGGGGAAAAGTGCCCGGGAGAAAGGAGTGCGGCCGCCAGCAAGGCCCCGGTGCAGGAGAGCCCCGCCAGCGGCACCCGAGAAGAGAGCCCAGGCCCCGGCAGAGGAAGGACACCGCAAGCGCCCCCGCCGCCTCCTGGGAGCAGTCCGGTGAGTTTTCAGGTTCTCCGTGTCCCTCCTCCCGCCGTCCCCCCTCCCGCTCTCCCCCCTCCCGCTCTCCGTGTGTCCTGCCTTCCTCCCGGAGCCTGGTAATGAAAGCCTAAGCAGTCCGGTGAGTTTTTAAGTTCTCCGTGTCCCTCCTCCCGCCTTCCCCCCTCCCGCTCTCCCCCCTCCCGCTCTCCGTGTGGTCCTGCCTTCCTCCCGGAGCCTGGTAATGAAAGCCTACGAGGTTGTGAAATGAGGCCCATGAATCTGCTACGATATCATGTGAATCTGCATTCACCCAAACAGCGGTTACAACATTCTACCTTTTTTCTGGTATATGTCTTTGTCTTGTAGGTCCTATTCACTTCCTGCCATACCCCCTGTATTTTATAACTTGATCACTTAAGTGATATTTGTATTAACTTCCCTTCCTTTTACCGATGTGATTTTTTTTGTCTGTCAATTTCATGTTCATATTTGTTTTTCCTCGCCCTTTCTGTTCCTTACTACACGTGGTGTAAATTGCTAAATTGCTCTTTTGCACTATCCAGATATGTGCTGCACGTTGTAAATGTCTGGATTGCTCCTGCCCATACCATATCTCACAGTGTAAATTAATTTATGTGCATTTTCCCCTTTCCACACCATATCCTATTCAGTGTACACCAATCCCCTTCGTCCCAGCACGTCACATCCTGTGTACACGGATATGTGCTGGTATAGCCCGCCTTCATATATCAGCCCCCTGCGGAGTATATATGAATATATGTTCGTATCTCGTCGCCATACAGTATCCCTGCAGTGTGTATTAATATATGATTGTCCTCGTCGCCATGCCATTCTCATGTAGTGTATACACCATGCCTTACTCTCCAGTGTATGTCAACCTGTGTCCGTATCCCCCCCATACTAAATTCAGCCAGTGCACACTAATCTCTCTTCATTCTCGTAGCTTACAGTATTTGTAAATGTGTATCTATATTATTATTTCTTAATCCACATCCTTCCCACTGCTCATTATTTGTACGTCCTTGTGTTATTTCTCAATGCCATACTCCCTGAGATGTTTATTATTATAAGTGCCTATAACATTTATCCCTATAGCTCCGTATAGGTTTTATCCACACCATACATTCAACAGTATTTCCGCAAATGTCATTTTTCCCATACTGTATCCTTAGTGCCATTCCTCCTCATATCTCGTGTAAAGCATATTAATAATATATATGCCTATATTCCTTCGCCCGTACCACACTGTAATGATCGATCCAGCCGTGTATAGTATCACGTGTGTGTACTTCCCTTCCTATGGCCCTTATTGCGGGTATGTACACGCAGTCCCTCCATTACTTCCATTTCTTTGGTCCTGCTTCGCCCTTGTCAACACTCAATGTAAACGTGCGCGGTTATTTCCTATACGTCGCCCCAGCAGTATATTTCTAGACATGTGTTCACATGTCGATCCCCGCAGTGAGCATCTGCTCGGTTCCCAGCCCTGTCTTTGGAATCTTTTTTGAATCTGTATTTTTCTTTTGGCGCGTCCCTCGGAGCACGGCGTAGTGTCGTTTCCTGCCCACTTCCTTTCCTCGCAGTCTATATTCACGGTTGCATCTTGCTCTTGGGCAGTGTTTATTCACGGTTGCATCATTTTCTTGGGCAGTGTATAGGGCAGTCTATTTTCACGGTTTTATCTTGCTCCTGGGCAGTGTACAATGACCTCAGCAGCATATACATGCTTGTCCTTGCCCCACGCTCCCATGATGATCTCAGCAGCATATACATGTGCTTGTGTTCAGCCCACGCTCACATGATGATCTCAGGAGCACATACATGTGCTTGTGCTCGCCCTACACTAACATGATCCCCGCAACTAATAAAAAGTATCCTGTGCTCACACTCTTGATTACTAGCTGATCACACCTTCGTACACACACACTGTTCTTTAAAGTGTGTTGACATGTTTGCGCTCACATGTTGATCTGCAGTGCATACCCATGTTTGTGCTCACCGTTCTGCCTAAACGCCCTTCCTGGCAGTGTGTATCTACCTCTGATCACATGTTGATCCCAGCAGCGTATTTATAAGTTAGAGCTCACCTTCGTGCTGACATGATGTATGTATGTGTGTATATATATATATATATATATCTCAGTGGTCGCACTTTGATTCCAGCAATGTAAATACACTTTTGTTGTGCTTTCCTTCGTGCTCGCATGCTGTTCTTCGGAGAGTTAATACGGACTTATCAATGCTTGGCTTCGTGCTGTGCCTCGTACCTCTGTGCTCTTTGTTTTAATCATTTCCCAAGTTTGCAGTGCTGCACATGTATTTGAAAACGTTGAGAAATCCACACCTATTAGCTTTACCAGTGCTTGTTGCCTGTGCTTGCGCATGTTCTGTCAGGGATTCCTGGAGTGCTTTAGTTCCCCATCTAAGAATGAAGTAAGCAACGCGAGGTGTTAACATGGAAAAGATGCTGCTCAGAGTGACGTGCCATTCCATCCTCCAATCCCAGCGTGGTGCTTCTTTCTGTCAGTACAGCCCGGAATCACCACCTCCGAAGCACTAATACCTCCTGCGTGTAAAAGCAGCACCACTAGAACTAGAGTGACATACGCAGAAGCGAGGATGAATACAACCGGACTTCAACAATAAGAAGCATAGACAAAGCCAGTAGGCCTCACTATTTTAAGAATGTCCACCATTTATAGAAACCGTTACTAACATTCTGCCAATACAGGCATTTCATTGTTTTTGTGAGTGCTAGAGTGCTTGGTTGCCTCATTAAAATAGGTTTGCTTTATTAAGCGAATTTGTGCTATGCACCTCTATTTATATTAGAAAAGTGTGTTTCCTACTTGGTGTGCTTCAGTAGTGATGGGTGTGAGTGTTGCCGGTAGTGTTATTACTAATCTGTGTGGGGTGTGAAGGTAATGTGTGACTGCTAAGTAATGTGCAAAAGTACTCCTGGTAGCGTGTGGATGCTAGCCGGTGAGGGGAGTGAATATGCTTCCAGTTGTGTGTGACTGCTAGTCTGTGGTGGGTGGGGGGGCTTTTAGTTGCATGTGACTACAACATTCGGAGGGTTGTTAGCCCTGCTGGTAGTGTGTTGTGCTAGTCTGTGAGGGGTGTGACTGCTACTCTCGGAGGGCTGTTAGCGCTGCTGGTAGTGTGTGGTGCTAGTCTGTGAGGGGTGTGAGTGCTTGTGATAGTGTGACTGCTACTCTCGGAGCGCTGTTAGAGCTGCTGGTAGTGTGTGGTGCTAGTCTGTGAGGGGTGTGAGTGCTTGTGATAGTGTGACTGCTACTCTCGGAGGGCTGTTAGCGCTGCTGGTAGTGTGTGGTGCTAGTCTGTGAGGGGTGTGAGTGCTTGTGATAGTGTGACTGCTACTCTCGAAGGGTGGTTTGCGCTTCTGGTAGTGTGTGGTGCTAGTCTGTGAGGGGTGTGAGTGCTTGTGATAGTGTGACTGCTACTCTCGGAGGGTTAGCGCTGCTGGTACTGTGTGGTGCTAGTCTGTGAGGGGTGTGAGTGCTTGTGATAGTGTGACTGCTACTCTCGGAGGGTTATTAGCGCTGCTGGTAGTGTGTGGTGCTAGTCTGTGAGGGGTGTGACTGCTACTCTCGGAGGGTTGTTAGCGCTGCTGGTAGTGTGTGGTGCTTGTCTGTGAGTGCTTGTGATATTGTGACTGCTACTCTGTTAGACTTTTAGTAGAGTAGGGTTGCTGGTCTTTGAGAGGTGGGAAAGTGCTATTGGTAGAGTAGAGATAGTGCAGAGTAGAGAGAGTGCAGAGTAGAGAGAGTGCAGAGTAGAGAGAGTGCAGAGTGACGAGAGTGCAGAGTGACGAGAGTGCAGAGTGACTAGGGAGTGCTAGGGACTGCAGAGTGACTAGGGAGTGCTAGGGAGTGCAGAATGACTAGGGAGTGCTAGGGACTGCATAGTGACTAGGGAGTGCTAGGGACTGCAGAGTGACTAGGGAGTGATAGGGAGTGCAGAGTGACTAGGGAGTGCTAGGGAGTGCAGAGTGACTAGGGAGTGCTAGGGAGTGCAAAGTGACTAGGGAGTGCTAGGGAGTGCAGAGTGACTACAAAGTGACTGCTAGAGATTAAGCTAATGGCAATGTAAATGACAATGCCATTTATTTATCTGTTTTCAAAACCAACACATAAATACAAATTTTGTCATTTACAATGCCAATAGCTCTAACTTTTCCAAAGGCGAAACCATTGCATTGTAAATGCTTGTTTTGAGCCTGTGATGAGTCTGGCTGCTAATGCAGGGTTAGGGAGCACTCCGTTCAACGTATTTATCCTATTTTTTCAAAATGGTGCTGCGGTTACAGGGTTTGTCAGTACCTTGTTATGAAAATCTTGTTTATGTTAGGTATGTCGGCCCAACGAACCGTGCACTATTCACTTGGTGCTATGCACCTAAACTAATTTTGTTTATTCAACAAATAATAAACCTTATGTGTTCTCAGTTTCTTGTTTTTATTTTAACTCTTTTTATCTCTTTTCATCATGTGTGTATTTTACCACATAGTATTGCAATTCAATTATTCATATTTCATTCACAGTCAAAATAACAATCAAAATAACAATAACATTTCATTTCATGTTATGATTTACAGTGCCATATATTGTACATTTTTTTAAAGTGCCCAATGCATTTCGGCACTACCAAAGTGCCTTCATCAGGGGCGAACCTTTGTGCGTTGTACTCAATTCTCTAACCGCTAATGTTGTACCTTCAAAACTCCCTGATTATCCAGCACTATAACGTTCTGTTAAATCCGACTGCCATGCATTCTCTTGATTTCAAATAGGGAGGCACAGCAGGTTATTGTGAAACGGAGTGGATGTTTTGAAATCAAGAGAATGCATGGCAGTCGGATTTAACAGAACGTTATAGTGCTGGATAATCAGGGAGTTTTGAAGGTACAACATTAGTGGTTAGAGAATTGAGTACAACGCACAAAGGTTTGCCCCTGATGAAGGCACTTTGGTAGTGCCGAAATGCATTGGGCACTTTCAAAAATGTACAATATATGGCACTGTAAATCATAACATGAAATGAAATGTTATTGTTATTTTGATTGTTATTTTCAAAACCATGTTTATTAGAGGTTCAATCAAGTGCAGGCACAGCCCTCCACAATCAGGAGGAGACTGTCAACAGTGAGTATGAAAAGGCACATTTATGGCATAGCATCGAACCTCTCGTGTACAGCAATTTTTAAAAAAAACAGAGGACACACATCCACCCACCAACCCCCCCAGAACTCCCCCCAATCCCCAACTACTGCCCACCCCTTATCCCACCCTAACCCTGTGCACGTGATCATTAAGCAACCAGAATAGAAGATTCACATAGGTGGGGCCGGCCAACGGCCTAAGGTGCAGGGTCCACATCTTGAGGCAATGCATCGTCCATGTCCATAGGAGGGTCGAGGGGGAGGCCCCTATAGTCCGCCCACCGTTTCCATATTTTGAAATGCTTGCGGGGGCACCCCCGAGCCTCAAAAACAGGCTGTTCCAGTCCCATGATGAAGTCTAGGCACGCCCTCCAGGCACTAAGGGGAGGGGCTCGCTCGCTTTTCCAGGCCTGCGCCAGGTCCCTCTTTGCCACCACCAGTCCCAGCAGCAGTAGGTGGCGCTTGTAGATGTTGCCCCCAATATTTTCTAACACATGCAAAAGGCCCAATCGGGGCGTACGGGGCAGATCCCATCCCAGCACCTCAGACAGGCAATCCCAAACCCCGGCCCAAAACCGAGTCAACCGCTCACAAGACCATACAGTATGAAGGAGGGTGCCTCTCTCTGAACCACACCGCAGACACTCCGGGTTTGCAATCAGACCCGCCCGCCACAGTCGCTCCCTCGTAAAATAAGCTTGGTGCAGATATTTGAATTGAATAAAGCGGAGGCGGACTGCAATGGCAGTCCCCCAGGGGGATTCTAGGGCTTCGCGCCAATCGTCTTCGTCCAAGGGGCCGACATCGGCTTCCCATAGGGCCTTCAGTGTCGAGAGCGAGGGGGAGCAGTGCGTGACCAGGGATCGGTAGATCTGGGAGACTTTTTTGTCACCCAAGTCACCCATAAACAGCTTTGCTTCTATGGGACTGAAGTCTGGGAGCTGCTCCAGCCCTACCAGGCTAGGAGTAAGGGCGTGGCGGAACTGGAGGTAGCGAAAGAACTGGGACCTGGGCATGTTGAATTCAGTGCTAAGCTCCTGAAAGGATTTAAGAGTGGTGCCGGAGAGGACATGCCCCAAGGACGAAACCCCGATTGCGTCCCAGCCGTCAAAGCCCTGCAGCGACGCCAGCGCCGGCAGCAGGCCGTTACGCCACAGCGGAGTCTCCGCCGTCAGTTTGCCCCACCACCCCATGCGGTGTAGGGCCCTCCGCCAAACGGCAAACACTAACTGGGTAACGCGGGGGAGCAATCGTCTCCTCCTGGCCGAGTACAGCAGAGTGTGGAGGGAGGCGTCGCCCATCAGAATGTGCTCCAGGGCATAGGCCGGGTCACTACGGTCCCCATACCACCACTCATTGAGCACCAGGAGATGGGAGGCCTGATAGTAGGACAGCATATCCGCGGTAGCCAGGCCACCGCAGTAGGTAGAGAGGAAGCACGTACGGAGCGCCACTCTAGAGGCACCTCCAGCCCACAAGAACCTGCCTAACACTGAGTCAACACTGCGAAACCACTGCGGGTCAATCGGGTAGGGATGATTCTGCAGCTGGTAAAGAAGACGGGGCAAGGCCACCATTTTGAAAATGGCCGACCGGCCGTAGATGTTAAGGGGTATACGCGTCCATGTTTTAATGTCCAGCTGGACCCGGTCCCAGACCGGCTGTATATTCCGGCCCCATGCCTCCGTAGGCGAGGCAGAGAGAAAAACTCCCAAGTATTTCACTCCCTCCACCGCCATCCGAAGGGATGCTGCCCATGGAAGGTCCACCGCGCCAATTTTGATTGTTATTTTGACTGTGAATGAAATATGAATAATTGAATTGCAATACTATGTGGTAAAATAAACACATGATGAAAAGAGATAAAAAGAGTTAAAATAAAAACAAGAAACTGAGAACACATAAAGTTTATTATTTGTTGAATAAACAAAATTAGTTTAGGTGCATAGCACCAAGTGAATAGTGCACGGTTCGTTGGGCCGACATACCCAACATAAACAAGATGAGTCTGGCTGCAGCATTGATGGTGGCTCTTAGTGGTGCTGTTAATGCTTTGGCGAGGCCGCAAAGAGAGAGACTTCCATACGCAATCCTGGTGATAACTAGAGCTTGAACTGTCGTCTTGAAGTAATTTTTTAGTAGGAAGGGTTTCAGCTTCCTTAGAATATTAATCTGGAAATGTGCTCCCTTTATTGCGTTGCCAATGTGTTTATGCATGTTGAGGTTGCAGTCAAGGGTTATACCCAATGATTTTGCTGAGTCAATGATTTTTGGCTGAACGTTAAATGCCGTGAGGTGTTTGAACCAGTCCTGGGGGAGGGCTATTTCGTAGGGTGGAGCTATAAGTAGGAATTCAGTTTTGAGTGCATTTAGCTTGAGATGGTTCTCAGCTAGCCATGATTGGGTGTTCAGCAGCGTTTTGTTAAGTAGTTTGATGTCTTCTGGAGTATGAATCTTAAGGTATAGTTGTGTATCGTCTGCGTACATGTGAAATTGGACGTTGGATGCTTGCAACAAGACAGTAAGAGGTTCCATACATAGATTGAACAATGTCGGGGATAGTGTGGACCCTTGTAGGACTCCCAGAGTTACTGGTACGGATTTGGACAAGGAGTTATTGACCTTGAATTTTTGAGTCCGGTTTTGAAGAAAGGAGGTAAACCAATTGAGCACTGAGCCTGATAGACCCATTCTTAGATTCAGCAGGTCAATAAGGTTCTCGTGTTTGACCGCATCGAAGGCTGAGGAGAGGTCTAAAAGGATGAGTAGGCATGATCCATTCTGGTCGAGTATTTGTAAAGCGTCGTCAATAATGTGTGTCATGGCTGATTCGGTGCTGTGCCCTGCTCTGAAGCCAGATTGGTGATTGTCAAGCAGGTTGAAGTGGTCAATGTGTTTTGTCAATTGTTGGAGTACATATTTTTCCAAGAGTTTGGCCAGGGTAGGGCTGTTAGAAATAGGGCGATAGTTGTTAAGGTCCATCGGGTCAGCTGTGTTTTTTTTTGGATGGGTGACACTTGACCAATTTTAACCCCTTCGATGCTGGTGACGGAACCATTCAGTCATCAGTCACGGTTGATTTGTGCTGATGACGGAATGGTTCCGTCACGACCACACCCTGTTCATAAAAAAGCACCACAGCAGGAGAATTCCTGTAGCAGCAATGTGGTTAAGGATGTCAGGGATGCAGCCTTGATGCAGGGAGCTATTGATGATCTTGGTCCATAGCAGCAAAATCAGAGGTGTTAGAACTTTAATGGCGCTAGCTGAAAGAGAGGATCGGTGGTATGATTGGCCTGCTTGAGGGTGCTAAGAATCGTGCCTAATGCTTCTTCAAAGTAGGTATAGAAGGAGTACTCGGTTGCTTAGTTTTTTAGCTCGATTTTTGGGGATGCTTGTTGTCGCGGCGTTGGAAGAGTGGGAGGAATTTTGGTGTGAGGGCATGACTGTAGACTGTAAGGTCATTGAGAAGATCTTCCTTGATGTTTTTGGTTTTTAGATTAAAGAAAGCAGCGAAATCGTCGCATGTGGGTTGAGTGCGAGAGGTGTCTTGTATTTGTTCATCCTTAGATTGGGATTTGATTAATTCAAAAAGTTTTTGGGGACGATTTCTTGCTTGGTCTAATTGGTGGGCGAAGAATTCAGCTTTAGTGCGTTTGATCTTTCTAGAGTAATCATTTCTCTTATTCCTTAGAATGTTAAGGTGCTTGGAAGATGGGGCTGATCTCCAAATGCGTACCAAAGATCTGAGAGTGCGTCTGTCATCCTTTAGCAGGTCATTGAACCAGGGTTTAGAGTTTTTCGAGGAAACTCTCTTTAGTTGCAGCGGAGCGACCTCATTCTTAACCGCAGACATTGAGTTAAGGTAGTGGTTGGTGAGGTCATGTACGTTGGAGAGGCCATCCGGAGGTTGGAGTAGTTTGTGGGTGTGTGTGGGCAAAGTGTTGGGCTTGAGTTTCTTCAAGTCTCTCTTCCATATCTTTGGTTTAGTGGATTGGGCTGCGTTGTGTTTCACGGTTTCCCTGATAAAGAAAGTGATGATGTGGTGGTCTGACCAATCACAGAGAAGGATTGAGTCCAGCTGAATGGAGTTATTTTTGGAAATTATTAAGTCCAGGATTGCACCTTTGTTGTGTGTGGGGCTGTTGCAAATTTGGGTGAGGTCAAGAGTGCCGATGAAGTTTTTGAGGCTGTTGACCATTGAGTCGTTGAAGTTGTTCAAGTGCAGATTGAAGTCGCCTAGGAATATTTGACTGTTTTGACGTCCGGTGGTCATTGTGACCATGTTCATGAAGTGTTCAGGTAAGGTTATCACGAGGTGGATTATATATGATGTGCAGGGAACATACTGGCGTGCCATTGCTGAAGAGGAGAATGTGAGGAATAAGGCTCTGTTTACTGAGATGGTGCTCGGGTAAATGCATGCTATCCCTCCCCCAGTTTTTTTGCTTCTATCCAGTCTGATGATGTCGTAGTTTGGTGGTACCAGAATGTCCAATAGGGGCGAGGAGGATTCAGTTAGCCGCGTCTCTGTAAGCACAATCAGGTCAAACTCATGAGAGATGATGAGATCGGTGATATCTACTGCGTGTCTAGCAGCCGATCTGCAGTTCAGGAGGGTGCATTTAAGACTTGGTGTTATGATGGAAGGGGTGGTATCAAGTGTGAGTGTGATTCTTCTAAGATTATTGACGATGATTCCTCTATTGTTGTGAGTGGAGGACCTGTGTGGGTTGGGGGAAATAGTTGGGATGGACGTGTGTGTGTCGGCGATGGGGGTGATGAGAGAGGGATTGTAGGAGAATAGAAGGCAGCTAATATCAATCTCCGAGAATGGGTTGGTGCTTCGGATTGGGCGGGAAGGGAGATTGGGGGATGGAATGGAATTCCAGGTGGGGCGATTATGCTTGGGGGCGTGTGAGAGGGGAGTTGGGGGGTAGCTTGATCTGGACGTGTTTGCAGATCTGATGTGCCATGGCTGTCTAGCAATCATCTTTTTGACAATGTGGAGTTAATCTTTGATTTGTAGGAGTGCAGACATAATCCTATCCAGCCTGGTGTCTGGAGCTATTGTGAGTGGGGTAAATGTGTGTGATGTTTCATCCATCATGGTATTCGGGCGGATGGGAGTGGAGAAGGTGGCTGTGATATGCGTGTGTGGGGTTGTGCCGTAGCCTGGATGGGAGTACCGTCTATTGTGGGCCCATATAGAGTAGTGGGTGGTGGTGTATCTGCAGGTGGGGGAAGTGGTATTGTGGGTAACAGAGGTATTAGGGTGGGTTGTTGGTGAATAGAAGTAGTGGGTGTAGCTGGGAGCAGAGTGTGGCTGGAGGGGGCGTGTACTGGAAGGGAGTTGAGGGAAGCCGTCGAGTGTGCCAGCATTAGATCCATGTGGTGGTGGTGGGGTGCATTCGTATGAACTGGAGAGTGAGGCGTAAGGGGTTGGGTGGAATGTGAGTGTTGTGTGTTAGGGGCGGCGTTGTGCGGTATGGGTGGTGTGGGGGGAGAGAGGGGTCTAAGTGGAGGAAACCTGTAGGGGATAGTTAGCGTGAGATGGGGGTTGGGGGAGGGGTAAGCGGGGTGGAAGGGGTGTGTGTAGTCTTGGTCGTGCTGGGTGAAACAGACGTGAGTTGGTAGATAGAGATGGGAGGGAGGGTTGGGGGTGGGGTAAGCAGTGTGTGTTGTCTCGGTTGTGTTAGGTAAGGCAGGCGTGAGTTGGTAGATAGGGGTGGGATGGGGTGTGTTGGGAGGTAGGGGCATATGGATCCAGTGACTGTGGAGGGTGAGGATTAGGAGGGAGGAGGGTGATAGAGAGGGATGTTGATGTGGTGACAGATGTTTTGGCAGAAGGGGTGGGTTGGGTAGAGGGGAAGGGTTGGGTCGAAGTAAGGGGATTGGATATATGGTTTTTAATGATGGGGAAGATCTTCTCTAGTAGATTTAAGTTATAATTCATGGGTTGCATGAGGATAGGGCCATTATTGTATATGGTAATTGTTGCTGAAGCTTGGAAGAGCTGTGATGGTACAATATTGATGGCTAGACCATGTGGTGATTTTCTAGTAGAGGAGATCGAAAGTAGTGTTAGGAATGCTTTCCGCCATTGGGCTCTGAGTTTGGTGTGGAAGATGATGTCAGTGATAATATAACAATTGGGTAAAGAAAAATAGGGGTCAGCAAAGAGGGTTTCAGGGTGTAGTTTTAGGAAGTTGTGCTTGAAGCGTTTGGAGGCTTTTTGTGAGAGGTGAGGGGGTAAATGATGTTGAATGTATGTGTGCCTATGAGTTCCATGTTGCGTGTTAGCAGAATGAGCAGTGTGAAGTGATGTGGGGCGTCATGGGAAAGATATCGGGGTAAGGGACTCAGATGGGAAGGTGGTGAGGTAGGAAGGGGGAAGGGAAGGAGGGCGGGTGTGCGCAAATTATTATTATTATTATTATTATTATTTATATGGCGCACAAATCATCCCCAAAGGGATCTCTCTGCGCCCAGGATGCAGACAGCCATGTAAAGAGTCGATACACTAGAATAGCCAAGTTTTTAACTGATGACGATAGCTGCACCGAAGGCTAAAATCAGAGTGGTCTGGGATATACTAAAGCAGCTTAAGTCAGACTGGGCTGGGGTATGAATGTGGGCCTGAGCCTTTAGTAGCCGATTGTATGGGGGTGGGGGATTTGAGGTGGGAAGGTGACCTGGGAGATTATATTCATGGTGCTGGTGAAGGTGGAATGTCCGAGTTAGGAAGTGATGGCATGTGGTGTAGGGGGGGGAGAAACCGACCAGAAATGGCTAGACATAAAATAAAATCGGGCTAAGGCAGTGTGTGGGGGTTGGGGGGGAAAGCTGGTGGGGGGTGACCTGGGAGATTATATTGAGGGTGCTGGGAGAGGGTGGTGGGTCCAAGTTAGGGAGTGATAGCATGTGGTGTAGGGGGCGCGAAACCGACCTGAACCGGCATATGAAAAATCGGGCTAAAGCAGTGTGCTGAGGACAGTGCAAGATGGCCGAATCCTTAGTATGACTAGTAGCCCAGGTGAATAGTCCTCTGTTTGTTTCCAACACCGGTGAGTCCTATTGCCATGTTTAGTGTTTGTAGAGATTGTGGTCCTCTTTCAATTGCCATGGGGTAGTGGGAGCACAACAGCAAGTGGCCATTTTGCATTATAGGAAGGATGAGCTTTTAGTTACAACCAGGGCCATTATGTTCAATAAAGCAATATGCTCTGAGGAACAATGCAAACAAACAGAGTTCTCAATGATAAGGAAAAAGTATAAAAATAAAAGTAAAAGCAAAAAAGTCAAATGCAGAAGTTTGGATTTAAAAATGAAAGGCAGCCGATGAGGAGGTAAAAGAGACTTGCTTTTGTTGTAGTAGTTGCCTTCTGTGTTGTGGAAGCATGACGATAGTTGCTCAGTGAATCATCATGTGGACGCTGTAAGCTTCGTGGGAGCGTGCAGCTTATGAGGCCAATATGGGCGGTGGGGCGAACGCGCTGTGCAAGGATGAGGCAGACCAAAGAGAGGCAGCTTGTCTCTTGCTAAGACCCTCTGTGAGCTGTCTTTGCTGCTGCTATTAGGGCTGCTACCAAGACCGTAACGTCCGCGATCAGTGCTTCCTGGAGTCTCCTTTTGTTACCGTGCGGCAGATCCCAGGTTCCAAGACTCCTGTCGAGGGACTAATGAAGCCCTCTCCTGAATTCGCAGAGGCGAATCTCGAGATTCCTGTGTGGGTACTTTCCACCATTATGCAATGCCAAGGGGGTAACATAGCCCGCTCCTGCATTCGCGTGGGAAGCCTCTGAGATATCGGGATGTTTTCTTCAGGCATCACTCCGGCAATTCTATGTTCCACCAACACCTTGTGGAATGTCACAGTAGGGAAAGGGTGTGGTGACAAGCTCTCCACTCTCTGATTGACTTGGAGGGTTAGCAATACCGGGCTTGTATTTAAAACGCCCGGGCTAACTTTACCTCCACACCATCAGGGGTGGAGACTGGGCCTTGAAGCTAGGTTTTTGCTGAGCTGATGACATCACAGCCTTCAGGGATGTGAAGTTATCCGTCCGGCAAACACTTATGTTTTTTTGGGCCCGCCCGGGGAGCAAGCAGCGCTCAGAGTCAAGTCACGTGGCAGTGTCCACATCAGCTTCACTGGACAACGCCGATGCCGGTGAGTGGGGCAGAGAGTGCCCCGTTTTCTAGTATTAAGTAAGACCACTACAATATAAAATAACGAAGATTTTTTTAAAAATCATAACTAATTATGAACATTACTATTATATTGTCAAATGTAACGGGCGGAGCCCCAACGCCCTCACAGAGAAACCGCCACGGGTTGCTTGGTAGGCTTTAATTACAGCTTCCGAGCACTATTTTGTTTAATGGTTTTCGCATGTCTACTGTTGCGAGCAGGACAGGCTCTCTTGCAACAGCTTTATAATTTTTCTTTTTAATATTATTTAACTTTTTTTTTTTCAATTGCCTCATGCCGCACTTACACATTGATGTCGACCACACCCTTTTCATTAAACAAGCAGAGTCTAAGGAAAGGGAGTGGCCGCCATTAAAGTGAACGCGCGGCATGGGTCTCTTTTACAAAAAAAAGCAGTTATTTGTCAACCTGATATGGCTCTTCTAAAGAAAGGGGCTCGGACGATATTAAAGTTAAAGCGCAGCATGGGCGTTTTTACAAACTAGCATTTGTAATGCAATAGGAGTCGCATTTACAAAACGTACGTAAATGTGAGACCTATTGCATTGCAAATGCTTATTATTTTTTAAGGAAATAGCTGAAAAGATGGAAAACGGAAAAACTACAATCCCTTTAATTAATTAATATAAAATAAATGAATACCAATTATTTCCAGTTCACACCCCCTTTTCCTTGCCAGAGTCCTAACCGTGCGAGGCGTGTAAGCTCCTGAAACATGCCTATTTCAGCTCCGGAAACAGGCAGCGACCATAGTGGCATATGGAGCCAGATGAAACATTGAAAGTCAGCTGCTGAGAGCCCTTCCCACTCCTTAGTAGCAGTGGCTTACCTTGTCCATGTGCAGATCAAGGCATATACTATTCTGGCTCTGGGCTGCTGTCCTAGTATGCATAAGGAAGTTGGTAGGCAAACCGGAGGTACATGTATTGTGAAGATATTGTGGTGGGTGGGATCTTCTCAATATTCATTGAGCTATAAAGTTCTGCTGAAGAGGGGCAGATATGTTCCTTAATGCTCCTTCAGTTTGGAGGGTAGAACATGCTCAGGTAAGAGAACGCATATAGAGAAGCCTTCTATTTTTCTTCAGGGGTTTTCACATATGCTTTCCATTTCGGTGTTTAGACAGAATATCGAAACCAAAAATATTGTGGGACAAAATCTTATGTTAAGAATATTTAAGACCAAAATATCTTCAAAGTAAGTTTCTAATGGTAAGTAAGGTTTTACTATATATTAAGGGTGGGCGCAAGACTACGCTCCGCCCACCGAGTGTACGTAGTGTTGCCTACTTTGCATCGTGCAAAGTAGGAGTAGTAGGCAACACTACGCACGCTCTGTAGACAGAGCGAAGTTGCCCACCACCCTCCTCCCTCACGCCCTCCTTTACATACATAAATTGAAGTAATAAGTGCAGTAAAAGTAAATAAAAGCACTTACCTTTGTCGGCGGCGTCCCGGAGCTCCCTCTTCTATTTTTTGCCGACTTCTCCCATCGAAATGCGCATGCGCGGCCGCCCATGTTAGCACACTGGGACCCGATCAGCCTAGACCTTGGAACAAATGTCACCTCACCTCAGATAAGAAATGGTGTGGTGATTACAAAACTCCCACTTCTTGCCAGGTGTATCTCTTCCTCCACCGATTCCATTGGTATTAACAACGGATGCCAATACACTGGGTCATCAAAGAACATTACTGATCCACTGAGTACAAGGAAATTGGCCACCAGTGGAAATAAGTCAGTCCTCAAATTGGTGGGAGTTGTTCACCATTTCCTGGCTCTGATCCCTTCTTCTTCAAGGCAAGCAATGTTGATACATACTAACAAACAGATAGTCCTGTATCAAACACAGGGGGAGATAAACTCACAATCTAGCTCAAGTGGCCCACTCTCCTATGGGCGTAAAGCACTTGCTATCTCTAACAGTGACACTTAATGCAGGGTCTCAAAATTTAGCTGCGGACAGCTTGAAGCAAATTTCTCCACCATCCATCAACCTTCTCGTAATAGCAGAGAAATTTTTGTTTCAGAGAGAGTGGCTCACTAAACTGTACCTGTATCTCTTTGAGTCCGGGTATGCTATTCTTCCAGATTTTTACTCATGGAATCAGTGAACATGGCCAGTGGACACTCGATCATTCAAATGGCTGACAAGGCTCCTTTATGTATTTTTTCCAATTCCTCTCCTTCTGAATGTGCTCAAGAAGATTATAAGTTTGTGTCCTGTCAATGGCGTCTTTCTGGTCACAAAGGCCACAGTATCCCCTTCTTTGTTGCATGTCTCAATATCCCCCATTTCCTCTTCACTCCACTGATTTGGCAAGAGGTTTCTCATCAAGGGCAATGCTAACAGCGAAAACAGCTGGCCATCTACCACCTAGATTTAAAGAGGCCATAATCATCCCATTTTTCAAACCTGGAACAGACCCGCTATCTCCCGCAGCATACTGTGACAATGTGCTTTTATTCCCTGTACCTTTAAAGTTGTAGAACACTGTTTTATGTTCTCGATTAGAATGTAGACTTCTTTGGAAGTCAGTTGATCGCTGTGCCTTCGTGGATGAGGATATTAAAACCCACTCACCTTTATCTGAAGTTTCCTGCCTCCTTATTTCATGTGGAAGACACCACATTAATTTGGCGACGATCTGGAAAACGTCAACGCGAAGAAGACTTGTTACCACCTCTCCTCCAGCGGCAGGTTCTTGTGAAGTGAAGTGGTGACTTCCCTGCGGCAGAAGGACGTAGCACGACTTCAATTCTTTTTTTTATGGTGAGGAGAGTGGTGGGATAAAAAATTAAACTCGGCGAAAATTTGAATTTTATTGAAAACTCGCAAGTAGTCATTATTTAAAAGCGCGAGGTGGAAACGAACTTAAAGTTAATGGAGCGCGAGCTGTGAGGAGGATATTAAAACCCACTCACCTTTATCTGAAGTTTCCTGCCTCCTTATTTCATGTGGAAGACACCACACATACCGACCGATCTCCATCCTTAATTCAAAATACGGAGTAAAATACTTGCAGAGTAGATCCGTCCTATCTGTCCAGATTTGATTCATAGTGATCTAAGCACCTTTATTCCCAGGTGAAATACCTCTCTCAATGTTAGGAGATTCTATCATGTGATGGAAGGGGCTTCTCACCGTTGGCCATGTGTGATATGCTTGACTTTAGTTCTCTAACAAGCTGTTGACACCCTAATCTGTATTGAGAAAATTCGGATTTGGTCTCCAACTGATCAAATGGATAAGTCTTTTATATGCTAGACCAATGGTTAGGGTGAAAACTGGAAGCCACATTTTGGATTTGTGTGCAGTTGGAAGGGGGACCCCACAGGACTGACTGCGGTAGCCTCTGCTCTTCGCCTTAGTCCTGGAGCCAAGCTGCGTGCCTGTGATGAGTTCTGGGGTTTTCCAGTAGGAGACAAGTTTCATGTAGTCTCCCTTTATGTGGATGGCATACTAATTTAAATACGTGATTCCAACATAAATCTGGACCCCTTTGCGGACATCCTCCACAACTTTGAGAAATTCTCAGGCCTTAAAATCAATTATACTAAATCTCCAGCATTCCCACTTTGGGAATTCCTTCTTGTACAGGAGCTCCGTTTGGGCGAGGCAGTCCTTCCCTGGGCCCCAACCGCATTTCGTTATATGGGTATCCATGTGTGCCATACACAACCAGACTCGTGAGGAGGGTAATCTAGGTAAAGTTATTAGGTCTCTGAAATCACAAATGTCCTTCAGGGTCAATCTCCAAAATTGTGATGCGCCCTTGTCTATTTTATTTCTTTCTCAATTTACTGGTCTTTCTTCCTTCCAGAATTTTTAGAGATCTAGATACCTTTGTCAGTGACCTTATTTGGGGGAATGGATGCTCTGGCTAAGCTTAAACTTCCATTAACTGGAAGTGCCCTTAGTACATTGGACTTTCACAGATATTTTCTCTCAACACAACTACAATGGCTGGTGTACTGGCTGGCAGGCCCCCACTTGTAAGAAAAAAGTTTCACCCTCATTCATATCCAAGAGGGGGCCTTACATCGACTTTTATTCCCTGGTGTCTCAAATCACCGAAACCTACTGCTACTCCTACGGATAAACCAAGGATGCCTAAAACTAACCATGACATATTCTAAGGTAGTTCAACAATATGCACCGGCAATACCACTGAGAGGCCTTTTTAAAAAAGAGGTGGCAATCTCAGCCAGGGATTTGACAGCCTGGGAGTATGCAGTTGGTGGCCTGTTTGATGGTGGGTCATTATACAGCCTCCCAAACATCAGGGATCAATATGGCCTGCAACAGGGAGGCTTCATTCTTTATGGTAAAATCAGAGATTTTCTAATTACTCTGGAAGATCCCAGACTTGCAACCTGACTCTAATGCAATACTCCAAATAGTATACACCATAGGACATGGTAGGAAACTGGTATTATGGCTATACAAACCCATAATACGCACACAAATGTACCCAGGTCCAACAACTCATATATGAAACAATAACTAAAAAAACATGTTCTGACAAAAGAAGGAAGAAAAGCCCTCTTGAGGATGAGACCCTCACCCACCCTGATTCGGCATGCTTCATCATAATGTCCCTCCTCACACCATAGCAACATGCTATGATGTGGGTCGGATGTCCTGAAACAGGAGGAGCTCTTGAATATTTAATCTTCCCTATGAGAGTTTTAGGTGTGTGTGAGATGAACCATGTGCAGGAAGTGAAATGAAGTGAAGATAAAACTATTTCCTGGCCTGACTCTCCAACTTTATTCTGTCTACCAGGACAGGGTTATCTCTGACTGTATAAATTGGTCAAAATGTTAAAGAGGTGTAGTGGGCATTCATTAGGACCGCCTAGAATCATTCTGGCCATCACTTAGATAGTTGGAAAGAGGTAGCTATAATGTTTAAATCTATCGACTTAAACATTATACTCCCCACACTTCAACAAAGGTTTCCTTTGCTGTGGATATTTTGTTAATGTTTTTATGTGTCCAGATTTGACCATAATGTAAGTTTTGTGTTCTGGTGTGTGTCTCACAGCTGCATCCCTGAGTCGCTGGCCGGTGTAGCCTCGAGTGGAGGCTGTACACCCGACAATAGCAGATAGCATCATCTTGTACTGACTCACTAATGGTAATGGGGATTTTGACACTTACTGGGAGCATAACTTTCACTATGCTTTGGGGTGCAAACTCATTATGCGTATGCTATTAAGGTACCAGGTAGGACTGCTATATCAACACCTAAGAATGTACAATGTTCTGACAATATACATTCATTTTTACAAGTACCCTAAGTGGTGGATCTCCTCTTCTTTTTGGTGGCCACTGTAGGTACCTGTAGCTTTATTACTTTACATTCTCCCCCTGTATTCTATCACAAATTGTCCTTTGGGAGTCTGTACCGGCTGGTCTTTACATACTCTATGGCCTTTTTTGCATTACCTATACATACCCATACAACAATACACAGGCACAAACCTCTCTCCATTGAGAAATAAATATAAAACAATTATAAACCAACCCTTCACCCATACAAACTGACATAATGTCTTGGAAGGATGTGGCATAACGGCTAGAGCGCTTGACGTCAAAGCTAGGGAACCAGGTTTGAGTCTCAGCAGGGACGCTTAACATCCTGTGATTCTGGGCAAATCACTTAGGGCCCCATTAGGATGGCAGGAGGAAAACCACCCTGACCGCCATGGACGCGGCAAAAAAACGTCTGCCGGGACCGAGGATAAACTGACGGTCAAATTAGGATCACCCCCCAAAAAAGACCGACCGCGGCGGTAGCTGGTGAATACAAACCGCCCGATGCGGGCGGTGACGATCAAAAACCAACCGCGGCGGTCGGAAAGGCTGCTGAAAAGCAACGACCCGCCGCAAGCATAGCGGAGACACCGCACAGGAAATTAGAAAATCCCCGATGGTCCCGCGGTACGATCCGCTATTTCCGACCGCCGCGGCCGCACACTGGAGTGAATGGGAGAGCCAGCGGAGGAACAGCAGCATAGCCACTGCAGCAGACGATCCTCACAAAACATGGCGCACAATGCAAAAACACCACAACAAAGGCAAACATTGCACACAAAAAGTAGCCATGCCCTCCCAATACACCAAACACATCCCAATGAAACAAATAAATGCCAAACAGGAACATACCATTTCCAGGACAACTCCCACAACACACCTGACAGCAAAACTCCATTGGGACTCACCCACATAGCTGAGCATAAAACCAACCCCTTCACTGACCACAATCCTTTGCAACACTCCAGCAGAGAAGGGCAAACACCAGACCTGACAGGAGAGGCAAGAAAACACAGCACACACACCACCACCACCATCACACCAGCACCAACAATCCCCCAGCACATAAAACACCTAACACACAAACACCACACCCACCACCCATACCCTTGCACTCACAAACACGTTGCACACTACACACCATGGCATCACAGAAAATGCCCAAATTCACAGAGAGTGAGTTGACAGCCATGGTAAATGAGATAGTCAGAGTGGTCACTGTTTGGTAGCCTGGTCCAACAGACACCATTAGCCACAAGGACACGAATGTGGCAAAGGATAGTCCAAAGGGTCAATGCAGTAGGGAACACCCCGTGATCCAAGAAAGAGATCATGAAGTGGTGGCATGATCTCAAGAGGGTTGTCAAAGAGAGGAGAAGCAAGAACCGGGAGCTGGCTGACATCACTGGCGGTGGCCCTCCCATTACACCAAAACCATTCACACCATGGGAGGAGAAGGTGCTTGCCATACTGCATCCTGAGAGTCTCACAGAGGTATCTGGGGGAGTGGAGGCTGATAAGTACACACAAATGTTAACCAACACACTGATATGTACTTTTTTGCACAACCTAAACACCATTGCATTGTTCACCTTCACCAGCAGGTAGGTAGCCATCTTGCCTGGGAGGTCTTTGTGGGGGAGGGAGGCCTGTACCACTACTCCCACATTGTCCCCTGTCCCACCCCTAAGCAGGATGTAGCACCCCACAGTAACCCAGAAGCAGTTTGCAGCCATTGTACTGTTCACCTTCACCTAACAGGTAGGTAGCCATCTTGCCTGGGAGGTCTGTGTGGGGAGGGAGGCCTGTACTACTACTTCCACCATGCTCCCTGTCCCATACACCAGCAGGATGGATCACTCCCTCACCCAGAAGCACTTGGAAGCCATTGCAGTACACCAAACAAACTTACAGGTATGAAGCCATCTTCACAGGCTGGGTGTTTGTGGGTGGGAGGCCTGCACTACTACTCCCACCAGACCCCCTGTCCCACACCCCAGCAGGATGGTACACTCCCTCACCCAGAAGCACTTGGAAGCCATTGCATTGTTCACCTTCACCTAACAGGTAGGTAGCCATCTTGCCTGGGAGGCCAGTTTGGTGGATAGAGGCCTGTACCACTTCTCCCACCATGCCTCCTATTCCACCCCTAAGCAGGATGTAGTACACCACACCAACCCAGAAGCAGTTTGCAGCCATTGCATTGTTCACCTTCAACTAAAAGGTAGGTAGCCATCTTTCCTGGGAGGTCTGTGTGGGGGAGGGAGGCCTGTACCACTACTCCCACCATGCCCCCTGTCCCACCCCTAAGCAGGATGTAGCACATCACAACAACCCAAAAGCAGTCACCAATGAAATGCTGCCATATGCTAACACCAGCCTTCTCCATGCAGAAATATGCACACCGACCCTGCTTGACACGCATAGTGTGCACACAGGTAAGCAAAGGGAAGAGTCACAGATAACAAAGAGTCACACACCAATGGACATGCACAAGGAAGACCGTGCACAACCATGCACAGCACACACTGATGAGTGCATTGCCATGTGGCCCAATCAGCAAGGAGCATGTAAAATTAGAGAAAACATGTGTGGACTCATAAATACAAATATGTACATTACAGGTCAAACTAATGCAGTACAATACAATGGCCACTCCATGCCCAGATGTGACGTCAGCCAGGGCATACAAATCAACATTGAGAGAACCATTAAACTAATTTGTGCTGGTCCATACATGGCAACTGGTCACTGTGAACATGATCACAGCACGATGTGCATGCAATGCATCGACATATGACAACATGTACGAGTAATGTATGTACCTTTGCATCATGTCATGAGGCACAGTATTGCACATAGAAAAAGATGTGACGATCAGTCAAATGTGTACTGTACAGACACTGGATGACACACAGCTAACAGAATTCTTGCTGAGTGCATACCACTGACAATTCCCCATCTAATCCACAGGTGACCAAGAACTCACTGCTGAGGACAACATCAATGACCAGCAGAGCCAGTCTCCACCCCCCGTACATGGACTCTCGGATGTAGACTCCCAGGATTTTCTGGACGATGAGCTCGAGGCCGGCCCATCTGGTGTGCCAGGGAGCATCAGGTCCCAGGACCCCATCCTCCCCACCACCACGTCTGCTGCACTAACAACAGCACAGCAGGGCCCTGCTGTTACGGTCTGTGCGTCCACCGCCACCACCACCAGTGTCACCTGCAGCGCCCTCCCTGTCCAAGGGGATGACCAGCCCACACCAACAACTGTGGACGGCAGGGAAAGTGTGCGGTGACCCGCAGTGACCAGGCAACAGGTCCGCGGCAGCAGCGCGGGTGGGAGGGCCAAGGTCACCCCCAGACATTAGGAGGTTGGGACCCCATCCCTGGACCACTTCACCAGAGTCATTGGGGCCTACCAACAGGTCCAGGGGCAAATTGGCCGGTCTGACGAACTATTACGCAAGCTCATCCTGCTGATGAGGTCCATCGACACACGCCTTGGACAAATGGTGGACCTCATGGGCCAGCAAGTGGCGTTACTGAGGGACAGGCCTGCGTCCCAAACAACACCTCTGCCCCCCTCTGTTGTGCAGATCTTTGGACTGGGTAAGAGTGGTCTGCTTAATTCAGACACTCTGTTCATCACCGCCCCCTTTTCTGAATCAATTTGTCCACCATTAGCGTGGAAGGGTATACTCAGATGTGAGTCCCTTGCTCATTGCACCATCAGGATTCAAGCAAGCCGGGCCGACGACGGCTGAAATGCCAGAAACCGGTCCCCGGTAGCTTGTTTCCTTCCCAGTATAAGAATTGGCTTGGTAGTTTGGTTTGCCCTGTTCCCATCATGCACTGGGACAGGAACAGACTAATTTGCATGTAGCCAGGTTCTGAGCTGGGATGGTGCAGTGAGCTAAAAAATGGTGATGGATCAAGCCCTGATCTTTGGACTGGGTAAGAGTGGTCTGCTTAATTCAGACACTCTGTTCATCACCACCCCCTTTTCTGAATCAATTTGTCCACCATTAGCGTGGAAGGGTATACTCAGATGTGAGTCCCTTGCTCATTGCACCATCAGGATTCAAGCAAGCCGGGCCGACGACGGCTGAAATGCCAGAAACCAGTCCCCGGTAGGTTGTTTCCTTCCCAGTATAAGAATTGGCTTGGTAGTTTGGTTTGCCCTGTTCCCATCATGCACTGGGACAGGAACAGACTAATTTGCATGTAGCCAGGTTCTGAGCTGGGATGGTGCAGTGAGCTAAAAAACGGTGATGGATCAAGCCCTGATCTTTGGACTGGGTAAGAGTGTTCTGCTTAATTCAGACACTCTGTTCATCACCACCCCCTTTTCTGAATCAATTTGTCCACCATTAGCGTGGAAGGGTATACTCAGATGTGAGTCCCTTGCTCATTGCACCATCAGGATTCAAGCAAGCCGGGCCGACGACGGCTGAAATGCCAGAAACTGGTCCCCGGTAGCTTGTTTCCTTCCCAGTATAAGAATTGGCTTGGTAGTTTGGTTTGCCCTGTTCCCATCATGCACTGGGACAGGAACAGACTAATTTGCATGTAGCCAGGTTCTGAGCTGGGATGGTGCAGTGAGCTAAAAAACGGTGATGGATCAAGCCCTGATCTTTGGACTGGGTAAGAGTGGTCTGCTTAATTCAGACACTCTGTTCATCACCACCCCCTTTTCTGAATCATCCCCTCTGTTGTGCTGCAGGATGACAGAGCACCATACTCCCCTGTGGCCACAGAGAGGGGTGAGTTCTCAGACGCCGCTGGCCATGCAGCAGGGTCCCCCCGGCCAAGCGAGCTAGTGGGCGTCCAAAGAAGAGCCTGGGAGTCTCTGGAGGCAAAGCACCAGCCAAATGCCAGTCACGGAGCCAGCCCTGATGGCAACCCTCTTCCCCACTGCATTGACTGTTTGGACTGTCCTTCCCCACACTCCCTTGTGAATGGCACATGTCTGTTGGACTGGGTCACCACATTGATGTGGTGTCTGCTCTTTCATCTAATTTACCATGACTGTCAACTTACTGCTCCATCTCCACCATGCAGATTTATGCAAATAGTGGTGCCCAAAATGATTAAAGCAATACATTTCTTCATAATCAGATGAACCTTCTAAATAATCATGATTTGTAAACTTTGCTGACATTTCTAAATCAGACATCATAATATTAATAGACTCAAAGTCCCAATCATCAGAGAAACTGCTCGGTGAGACAAAGTCACTTAATGAAACCTTGAACTGATGTAGATACTTCAAGAGTTCAACCGGGCCATAGATGTCGTAATCAGTAGCGTCCCACGCTACACCACCAGGTATAGGAATGGCTGTGATGTTTACTGATGACAGGTCTCTTTTTTCAACATGAGATGACTTGTGTGGCTTTAGGACCAAGTTGATGTTCTGACTTAATGTGTCCATTGTACTGTATTTTCCATCAATCATTCTTCCCAAGCTTAAACCCAAAATGAGCCAGAGCAGGAGGAAAAGTACACCTAACGCAATCCACAATTCAATCCATGGTGAAATCAGATATATTTCTCCAAGCTGATGAAAGAGTTCTCTTATTTTTTCTTTGAATGTTTTGTTTGCTGGCTTTTCTTCATGTTCACTGGGATCTTCTGAAAAGTCATTGAAATTGATGAAATAGCCAGAGGCAGTTCTGTCAATTATTGGAATTGCATCAGGATTGTTATTAATCTTTGTAGTTGCTTCTTCCTTTTTCATATTAGTATAGTCAGAGGCTACATCATTGTAGACAGGTACTGTTGCAATTTGGGTTTCAAGAGGCACAAGTTCCATGGCTTTGTTGCATAGTCCTTCTTTAATCACTGCAGGTTTATCAAATGTGATTAGTCTTTCAGTTTGAACCTCTTGAATTGTAGCAAGGTCTGGTCTTCTGCTACATCTTGGGAGTCCACTGGGCCTACTACTTATTATTGGCCACATGGTTGTGGTTTTACCAGGTCGATTGATACAACTCTGTTCTCCTTTTTACCAGCAAGAGGCGGTAGTACTACTGATCTTGTTCCGGTGATTGCTAAGACAGGTACTGCTTTTCTGTAAGAAGGCCCAAATTCCTTCTTCACCGCGATATTTTCTCTTACCAGATCCCCAATCTTTAGAATCCAGAGAGGTCTTGCTGGGACAGGTGGTTTTTCTTCAGTGGCCGTTGGCTTTAGCTTTGTGTTACTAAGACTTCTTGTTTCATTTAAGTCCTGTAACACAGCCAAACGATCTTTGATATCAAAGGTTTTTTGTTCCACCACTGAAGTTTGACTATCGAGGTCTTCGATTATCATTCTAGTACCAAACAAAAGTTCATACGGAGTGATTCCACCCAGAGAATTTCTTGGCAGATTATTTAGACTACGTTGGACACTTATTAGATGTTTGACCCACCCATCACCGAACCTAATACCCTTGCTGTTATAGATTGCTTTATGTCACGTTTTTTTCTTTCCACTACCGCATTACCCTCAGGATGGAAGGAACTAGAGTACCGCAATGCAATGCCCAAGCTGGCCATGGCCTCCTTGTAAGCCCGAGAGCTAAACGCAGGACCCTGGTCAGAATATAGAGTGCCAATTGCGTATGTGCCGATGAAGACTCGCAAATCTTTTATAACAGTTCTGGCGTCAGCCGAGCGCTGAGGCCGCATCCAAATGAATCTTGTCCTAGTAGTTGTTAGGTCGCATTCGTCCATAGGGACGCCTGCGTGCAGATAGTCTAATGCTATCTAACAGAGGTGTCTGGGCTGGACTGACTGTGCTATTGTCAGTCCCCTGGTCCGGTTCATGACTGCGATCTCTGTTGCAGTTTTGACAATCCATTGCAAAGTTATACATTTGCACACTCATTACCGGCCACCAGTACTTTAGTTGTAATTCTATTAGGGAAGTTAAAATCCCTTGGTGCCTCAGATAGGGAAGTTAAAATCCCTTGGTGCCTCAGACCCACTCCCATGTGTGCTTCTTGAATCAAGAAAACTCTCAGCTTCCTGTTTGGAATTACTCTGTCCCCCACTCCAGGGATTTGAGCAAAAGGAACGGAGTTTGCATCAATTATGTATGTATTTCCGAGTGGATAGTTTAGAGGTAACACCGCATAATTGCCTTCCATTAAGGCTTTGACTGCTAGTAGCGTTTCACCCTCTATTCTTGTTTTAGAACGCTTAATTGTAGCTACGGAAGGGTATGCAACCGTTTCAACACAACTTTTACAACGCATACTGTTTCAACGCACACCATTACAATGCAGAATCCTTTACAACGAATGCCTTTACAACGCATGACATTACATAGCAGATGCTATTACAACGCATGCCATTACAACGTAAGTATAGGTATGTATATCATTTTATAAAAACATTTTTTTAATTACAATTTTTTTTAATTAATTTAAAAAATATTAAAAATAAATCAAATAAATTTATTCAAGTAATTTTATATATATAGTTTGGGTTATGGGGTACAGGGGTATTTTTAGGGTTCAGGGATGAGTTTGGGTTATAGGGTACAGGGGTATTTTTAGGGTTCAGGGCTTGGTTTGGGTTTTGGGGTACAGGGGTATTTTTAGGGTTCAGGGGAGAGTTTGGGTTATAGGGTACAGGGGTATTTTTAGGTTTCAGGGCTTGGTTTGGGTTATGGGGTACAGGGGTATTTTTAGGGTTCAGGGCTGGGTTTGGGTTTTGGAGTACAGGGGTATTTTTAGGGTTCAGGGCTGGGTTTGTGTTTTGGGGTACAGGGTTTTTTTAGGGTTCAGGGCTAGGTTTGGGTTTTGGGGTACAGGGGTATTTTTTTAGGGTTCAGGGCTGGGTTTGGGTTTTGGGGTACAGGGGTATTTTTAGGGTTCAGGGCTAGGTTTGGGTTTTGGGGTACAGGGGTATTTTTAGGGTTCAGGGCTGGGTTTGGGTTTTGGGGTACAGGGGTATTTTTAGGGTTCAGGGCTAGGTTTGGGTTTTGGGGTACAGGGGTATTTTTAGGGTTCAGGGCTGGGTTCGGGTTTTGGGGTCCAGGGGTATTTTTAGGGTTCAGGGCTGGGTTTGGGTTTTGGGGTAGAGGGGTATTTTTAGGGTTCAGGGCTAGGTTTGGGTTTTGGGGTACATGGGTATTTTTAGGGTTTTGGGGAACTGGGTTTTTTAGGGTTCTGTTTTTAAATACAATATTTAAATAAATGTAAAAAAATGTTTTAATAATTTTATTATTTATTAATAATAGTTCTTTATTCATAATATTTTTTAATATATATATATATATATATATATATTTACAAATAAATTAATTTAAAAATAATAGTATTTATTAAATTAATTAAATATTTATTAATTACATTTTTTTTAAAATAATATACTTACCTATGCTTACGTTGTAATGGCATGCGTTGTAATAGCATCTGCTATGTAAAGTCATGCGTTGTAAAGGCATTCGTTGTAAAGGAATCTGCGTTGTAAAAATTGCGTTGTAATGGTGTGCGATGTAAATGTATGTGATGTAACGTCATACATCCTTACGGAAGCCGTATGGACAGCTGCCTTTTCGGCTTTGTCAGCCAATGAATTCCCTGCAAAGTGAACGCCATCACGTTGATGACTCAGTGTATGGATCACGTGAGTCTTTCGTAGTTCTTTCTGTAAAAGAACTACTTGTTCCCATAGCTTTTTATGCTTGATTGTGCCACCTTTTTCATCTTAGAACCCGTTTTGAACCCAGTTCTGCAAGTATTCATTGTAAGATTGGACGCAGTAATACGAATCGCACACTATGAGTGTGGGGAATTCGCGATCAGCATTTTTAAGTGCCATCTTTAATGCCTGTAGTTCAGCTTGCTGAGCTGTACAGTTTCTGAGTGTTTGAGTTTTAGTGACCATTGGTCTGAATTTACCTATGCGCCAACGACCTTTTACAAATGCACATGCCGCATTGTATACTTATTTTTCCACAATCCAATGTTGCGCAGATCCGTCTGTGTAAATTACGCAGACGTACTGTTCGAGAGGCAGAATTTCGGTCGGCAGAGGAAATTTGTGTTCATATTCTAGATATTCTAGTTTTTTCATATTGAGATCAAAAGTGTGTTCAACGTCTGTTGCAGCAAGAGAATTAACCCATTGTATCCATCTTGGATGTAAAGTTTTAGCATTTGGAATGCTCGCTCTTGTTACTGCCTCTAAGGCAGGTACAGGTGTACAGGTGTAACGACTGATATGCGTTTTCCCTGTGCTAGGGCTCTTTCTTTTGCTATAGCAGTTTGAACAATTGTCAGAATTTTCTCAGTTGAAGTGAATTTTTATTTCAGCTTGTGTGTACAAGTGTGATTTGTTTCACCTTCGTTATAGGTCAGGTACGTGAATCCGCATCTTCCTGGGATGACTCGAATTACAAGGTTGCGTTCGTTTACGCGTGTTTGTAGCTTTGTTTTTGCTAACATGTCTGTTTGTATGGAACATAAAATTTCTGTGTGTTTATGAGTCCAATTAGTTTGTTTGAAATCAGGTTTTATTAATTCGTAGAGAGGTTTAACCCTCTCTGCGTAATTCACAACGTAAGTGCTTCCAAAATTCAGGAAACCTAGAATGTAAGTTTTTCAGCGTTTTTGGAGCTTGAAGAAGCGCACATTTCTCTAAGAAATTGGCTGCTAGGCTTTTCCCTTCACTTGATAATTCATATCCTAGAAATATGACAGTGAGGTGGGCAATCCGTGATTTTTTAAAGTTGAATTTGTACCCTTCAGATGCGAACCCAAGTATAATGGTGTTCACTCTTTTCAAGTGCCTGTCCAAAACATCATCTGTTAGATAGATGTCATCGACATAAGATAATGCCTCATCATCATACATTTGTAGTAACTCTGTTACTCTGGCTGAAAATAATCCTGGGCTATTCTTGAATCCCTGGGGGAGACAGCAAAATTGCCTCTGGGCCCCTATACTTGAGAAAGCGGTCAAATACCTGCTTTCTGGTGCAATGTTTTGACAGAAGAAACCACTTGAAATATCTAATGTAGTTTTATATTTTTTGCGCACGATGTTATTCATCAGTGCTGCACTTTGTGAATTTTGTACTGCAAATGTTTTGCAACAAGTGTTTAAGTGTCTGTAGTCCAATACTAGACAATATGTATTGTCTGTTTTGGAGACAGGAAACAAAGGATTGTTTATTTGCATGTTTCAATCACCCCCTGATCTAAGATCTCCCTGACTTGTTTTTTCGCTTCTTGCTTAACAGGATACTGCCTTTGTGCAGTAGGTTGATTTTTTAACTGGATTTAATGGTGAGGGGATTCCTCATCCCATCCTACATGATTTTTATATAATGCAGGGGCTTGGGCCACTGCCCATTTTCTTGCATATGTGTATTTTTTATGAATTGGAATATGATTTGAGAAGACATGCATAATCACTTCTTCGGCATGAGGGCACTCCCTAACAAATTCTGGTGGCCAGTCTTTCTCAGCTAGAAGAATATCATAGCATTTAGATTGCTCTTCCCAAAAGAGAGTTTTTATTTTCCTAGTTATGTCCCTTCTATACGCAATGTTATTTCATATAATTTATGAAGTACACTGACTCTGGTGTCTGCAGTTTCCACCTGAATGTACTCATTCGTGTCCACTGTCTCCAGAAGATACATCAGGATCTTGCAAGCTATGGTTACTTCTGCTGCGCTGTCTAACACTGTTTGGGCCCACTCCCCGTTCTTGAGTTGTGTCCTCAGGATCCTTGCTTGCTACCTTCTTTTTTGGAAATTGAGATTTTTTTACTTTCGTGAGCGGGTTCCTTGTCTTTGGACTTGACGCGCTCTTCTTTATGTTCTGACCGTCCTCTTCTTTCCGATTTCTGTGAGGAAGTCTGAAAAGATCGAGAGGGACGTGTATCAATATCTTGATATCTGTCAGGTTTTTTCAAATTATCCCTATTTCTGAGGTTATATCGTTTCTCAGAGGTCTACCCCCCCAACCCCCCCCCCCACTCTGGAGATCTATTTCTCCGTTGGGGAGACCTTCCTCTGGACTGAAACTGTTTTTTCTCTAGGAGTAGTCTGTTTATTACCCTCCCACTTCTTTTTAGGAGTTATTAAATTATTTTTAATTAAAGTCTTTTCAGGATTTTCTGTTAGTTGTGGTTTTAGTGGTTTCCCACCCAGACTATCTCTACCTAATTTTTCATAGGATTTTTCAATTATTCTGACAAGTTCAAAAGGCTGGTCTGCTATTTCTGTTTCTTTTAATTTTTGGTGGATCGCCACGGATGCTGCTTCTCCTTTTATGTTGGCTAGTAGTAGAGCCGAGACTTGCTTAAAGTCTTTCAGTAATTTCATACCTAGATTTAAAGCAGGCTCTGGACCGTATTCATTTTGAATCTGTCTTAGTACGTCTGGTATAACCGCCATAGACGGAACACCATGTGTTTTTGTGTAGATTGAAGCAAAGACTGTTCCCCAAGTGTCACAGTCCTCCACATGTGGTGTGATCCCCATTGGTAAACAGATTGTCAGAATTCTGTGTTTTTTATGAGGTGTACTATCAGGGAATACTGCCTCTATTTGAGTAATCTTTTGAGCCAACCAGAACGGAATTTGTTCCCGTTATGGGGGCAATTTACCAATAACTGATTGTATAGTCTGTGGTGCAATTTTGTTTGTGTTCCCCTGGTGAGGGGTGTGCTGTGGAATTTTTATTGCTGGTTTGACTGTTAAAGTCCGCATGACATATTGGACTAATTGTATATGTATTTTAATTAATTGTTTTAATTGAACTAACAGTTCTCTGACTGATATTTCTTCAATGTCAGGATGTGGTGTATAGCTGGCTGGAACCTGCCATGTGGCTCCTGGTCTACCTAGTGGACCGGGCCTGGTGATGTGATTTGGATGCTTTAGGGCGCCATTAAACCAGAGCTGATGCTCCTGGTAAGTTAATGGAATTTCAATGTCTCGAAAGGAACGTATTCCGCTGGAGTTTCCCCTGCTTTGTAGTAGTGGAACTCGAGTGTCACAGCATTTGCTGCTGGAAAAGTTATCCATGAATAGAATACCTCTGTCTGCCGATATTCATGTGCCTCTACCACAAATATGACTGTACCACCTCTCGATGATACACCACTATTTATTAGTTTGTAAGTTACACTCTTTCTTACATTTATCAGGATGATTATTGCATCCAAGTCATTTTCATTAAACCCTGTAACGTCTAAACCCGGTTGATTCGCATCTACTGCAGCTCCACCGGTTGTGTTGTTGTCGCTGTTAGTTGACATTGTTTAATGAAAGTTTGCAGAGCAAAGTTCAAGGAAACAGATTGGGGCCAGATGTTGGTAAGTATATTTTACCGATTCATAAATACCGAATTTTACCGATTCGGTATTTATGAATCAGTAAAATAGAAGGGGGGAGATGTAGATAGAATCGGTCATTGAATTACCGATTCTGTAAGAATCGGTATTTACCGAATCGGTAAATACTGATTAAGTAATGCCCATTGATTCCTATGGGCATTCAAGCCCATAGGAATCAATGGGCATTACCGAATCGATATTTACCAATTCGGTAAATACCGAATGTTGCAAGGGTGCAGGGGGTGTCACTTTGCACTCCCTCTAGCACCCCGATTTCAGGCATGTGGGACATGTCTGTCTGTCACATGCCATAGGTGTGCATGCACACATGTGCATGCACACCTGGAATCGGTATTTTACCACCCAATTGGATTGGGTGGTAAAATACCGATTCGGTAAGGCCTGTGGGACTCAGAAGAGTCCCACCTACATCTCAAAATTACCGATTCGGTAATAATACCGATTTGGTATTTTACCGATTTGGTAAATTTACTGAATCGTCAAATAGGCCACCTACATCTAGAATTGCCATTTACCGGTCGGTAACGGCCGAATCGGCCGTTACCGGTCGGTAAATGTCGACCTACATCTGGCCCTAGGTGCACAATATTTTGGAACACTGTATCCTTCAACGTTGAATAAACCAAAAAACTAATACGTAGGATTCTCGTTCTATTTAGTTCTGGCGGATACTAACCTTTTACCCACTCCAGACGTCTATTGGAGTTTTTACGGAAAAAGGGGTCTGTGTGAAAAGCACGACTGAGTTACTTTAGTATCTAGCGTTAAATTCTCGCCTTACCAAACGTTGGGCGCCATGTAGTGTAGTTCCTATATTCCCAATAGGCTCTGCGCATTGGAATAACATAAACAATAGTTTAGACGTAGGACTGAAGTCGACTAGGTCTCTATTGAATATGTTAGACTTAATTGGGAATGCCAGCAAGCTCAGAGGTCACTAGAAACTTTCTCGAATACACAAGAAGGGATTCGTTTCTGACAACCATATAACATGACAACTTTGTTCCCCAAGAATAAGGAATATATCTCCAGAGTCGCTGAAACAATAGATGGCTATTTCACTCAGTCAATTGTGCATGCTTCGTTTCACCAGAAGTGCTGAGAAATAGAGAGACGGGCGTTTTCAATAAAAAGGTTATTTATTGAGCAGTCTTCTTTCTCATGCAAGAGAAGTGAATTGCTACAATCGTAATACTTGCTATGAAGTAAAGTGCGTACAGTAAAAAGAGTATTATGAAATAATACTGTAAAAGCATTTATATAGTTCCTAAGCCACAAGATACTTAAAATAGATAAAATACATACAATGATAAATAATGACTAAAAGTACTCAACTGGTGCATCTAAAATACGCCTACCCCGGTGTACCTAACCTAAGTCTAGTACAAGGGAAGAAGTAAGTGAGGTGTAGCTTGAGTTAAATAGTTTCTGCCAAGAATCTATCCAAAAATTCTCTAAGGGTCTAATCAGCTCCGTACGTTGGTTATAGAATGAAGGAGGTCTTGTATCTCTCTCTCAGGACTCGATCTCCCAGTAACCCGAAAGGGTAGCAGGGAAACACTGGAGCTGGATTTCTCGGCAGGAGAAAAGACAGCGTCTCTCTCAGTGTGTCAGCAGGGAGGGTCGGCTTCCTTCGGCACTCGCATACAGCAGGGCGTCGGGCAAGTAGTTAGTCGATCTGCTCCAAAACCACTGTGTGTTTGCTAGGGCAGATGTGGGTATATTTATACTTGGAAGGTGCCGAGTTTGACGTAAGGGTGGACATAATAACGTCACTAAGAACTCAAAGTTCTTTACACACTCCAGGAGTTCTGGGACAAATCAATACTGAAGCAGGGGGAATTCCCATACTGCTGAAGGCTGGTTGTCTTCAAGAACTCATTGTACTCTAAGAGCTTAGTGGAAGTAGCCATGCCGTATTTGGACTGCATTGGCTGTGTCTAAATATGGTTATGATTCTTATGCCGATATATGGATATGATAAGTTATACCTATATAAGTGCATGAATCGGGAAAATTACACTAGAGCCCTAGATATGTTACAATGCCCTCACATGTCAACTCTGCAAATAAAATACCTTACACACTTTATTTGTGTTAGCTTTGTCCTTAGTGCATTATTTACAGTCTTCCAAATGTCCATAATGTATCTGAAAGATGTACAGTGTGTCGGCATGGATAATTTTGAGGCACCTAGGGAAACACAACAGAACAACATTCACTGGTGTGAGTGTGGCATCACAGACATTACACTACACCAACCATGTACATAAGCCAACATGCAGACAACACAATGGGCAACAAGTGTCAACAAACATGTCACCTATGCATTCACAGATGACATGTCACTGTCACATTTCCACACACAGGTGACTTGACATCTGGCCGTCTGTACCATTCGCACATAGATCTTCACGACAACAGCAATCTCGCCAGGCAATGGTCATGTTGTACTTCGTCACCCACCGTCAAGTGAAACAGGGGGTGATGAGCTGTTGACGCATGTCACCATCTTCCTCCTCCCCACTGTCCTCATCACTGGACTCAGGTTCTTGTACAGGCGGGGGCCTTGGGTCCTCATCATCATCCGTGATCAGGGGAATATCCTTGCGAATGACCAGGTTGTGGAGCATGCAGCATGCCACTACGATCTTACATACCTTTCCAGGCAAGTTTGACAGTGCACCTCCGTTTCTGTCAAGGCAGCGGAAACGTGACTTGAGCAGGCCAAAAGTCCGCTCCACCACACCACGTGTCCTGCCATAGGCCTCATTGTATCGGATTTCCGCCGGGGTCCTGGGATTCCGCAGTAGGCTCAGCAGCAATGGACGGCTGGGATATGCAGAGTCACCTAGGAATGACAAACACACATTGCAGTGTTGCACAGGCAGAGGGCAGCAAGTCACACACCCAGCACGCCATACGACTAGGCATACTCACCCACAATCCAAGCACGCTCGGGAAGCAGATTTGCCATCAGCCTGGGCACAATGCTGTTCCTCAGGATGTAGGAGTCATGGGTCGAGCCGGGGAATCTGGTACACACATGCGAGATGGTCATATCGGCCAGACACACCACCTGCACATTGATCGAGTGATAATGTTTTCTATTACGGAAAATGTGCTCACTCGCCTATGGTGGCACAAGACTTACATGTGTGCAATCAATGGCGCTAACAACATGGGGGATCTGCCCAAGGGGATAGAAGTCTCCCTTCACACCTGCCAATTCTGCTCCCCGGGGGAAATGTATGTATTTCTCCTTGTAGATTATCATGGCTGCAAGAACATCACGCAGCACCATGCTGAACATGGGTTGAGACATCCCAGCAGCGCTGGCCACGGTCTCCTGGAAGGATCCTGTGGCAAAAAAATGGAGGGCTGCCATCACCTTGTAAGTTGGTGTGAAAGCTGTTGGGTAGTGGCGACGAGGCTGCAGGTAGGGCTCCAACAGTTCACAAAGGGTCTTCACGGTGGTTCTGTTGAGACAGAACTTGCCAATGATCGCTCTATCCTCCATGTCTTCCAGCAGTTTCAAGTGACGTATCAGATTCAGCCTCCTCCTAGTTGAGATGAAATTGGACACATGTCAATGACATCCATCATGAGATGGCCACAGCATAACATGTTCAGTATGAAACAGAATGAACAAACACTGATTTGAGGGACATGTGACACACTATGTTACATGGGTGTAAGTTTGAGCCACACAGAGGGCACACCTCTCCATTTACAATACACCGGTGCATAAAACACCACATAGGTCAATGTGAATGCACATATTTTCAAGGCCACATTCCACATATGCACGCCTGGGAGCGTGTCATCCAGCCATTGTGCAACAAATCAACACAACTTTCTCATACTCATCTGCTGTACCTGTCACACCTCAATGCATCATTCAAACTTGGCACACATCCGCAACACAAGGATCACAGTTGGCGGTGAATTGACAATTGCGTGTATGAGCACACAGATAAGCGCAAGTAAGTAACAACATCATACAGTGAGACAAGCCTTACCGAGGCCATCATTGCCCCACAACACATTTATATGTGTACACATTGTAGAGTCCTCTACAACACTGTCCTACCTCACCAACCATCTAATGCATTTGTGACATGTTAGGGACTACAGACCAATGTACATCACACATACACAACCATGGCCCATGTAGGCACCTGTGGAGTCAATGGAACATTAACATTGTGTGCAAGATGTGGTGCACTTCACCATGTGGCCACTGTTCACTGTTGAAGTGCTCCTGATGGACATTGACATTGTATGTGCCACTAATTGCGGTCACTATCGTCTGGCCCCGGCGGTGTGTCACCAGCACCACCCCTTACACAAGTGCGGTTGTGCTAGCCATAGAGCCATGTCCAAATGGCTGTGGGCATGCTCCGCCACCCTACTTGAGGTAGCTACTGCCTGGCCTCGGCGGTGTGTCACCAGCAACACCCCTGACACGAGTGCGGTAGTGCTAGCCATAGAGACATGCCCAAATGGCGGTGGGCATGCTCCGCCACCCAACTCACGGTAGCTACTGCCTGGCCCCGGCATTGTGTCACCAGCACCCCTCTTCACACAAGTGCAGTAGTCATTGGCTTGGAGACATGGGAGTATGGCGGTGGGCATGCTTCGCCACCCTACTCGCGGTAGCTACCGCCTGGCCCGGCAGTGTGTCACCAGCACCACCCTTTACATGAGTGCAGCAGTGCTAGCCATAGAGACATGCCCAAATGGCGGTGGGCATGCTCTACCACCCTACCTG
Source organism: Lissotriton vulgaris (assembly GCF_964263255.1). Lineage (NCBI taxonomy): Eukaryota > Metazoa > Chordata > Amphibia > Caudata > Salamandridae > Lissotriton > Lissotriton vulgaris. The sequence continues at coordinate 1,476,877,114 of NC_141694.1, forward strand.
CAGTAGCTACTGCCTGGCCCCGGTGGTGTGTCAACAGCACCACCCCTTACACAAGTGCGGTAGTGCTAGCCATAGAGACACGCCCAAATGGCGGTGGGCATGCTCCACCACCCAACTCACGGTAGCTACCGCCTGTCCCCGGCGGTGTGTCACCAGCACCACCCCTTACACGAGTGCCGTAGTGCTAGTCATAGGGACATTCCCAAATAGCGGTGGGCATGCTCTGCCACCCAACTCGCGGTAGCTACCGCCTGACCCCAGTGGTGTGTCACCAGCACCCCCTTCACACAAGTGCAGTAGTCATTGGGATGGAGAATTGGGAAGATGGCAGTGGGCATGCTCCGCCACACTACTCATGGTAGCTACAGCCTGGCCCCAGAGGTGTGCAACCGCCATGGGGCATTGCCTACAGCCAATGGGAGAGATGATTGAAGTGGTATGATGCAATTTTGAAGATCGCGGTAGGCGTGCTCCGCCACCGCAGAAGCGGACATTGGATGCTTTTGAAAGATGCACCATCGCGGTAGCGCACCCCTGGCCCCTGTGGTGCATCACCGCCATGGAGCATTGCCTACAGCCAATGGGAGCGATGATTGCAGTGGCATGATGCAATTTTGAAGATCGCGGTAGGCGTGCTCCACCACCACGGAGGCGGACATTGGATGCTTTTGAAAGATGCACCATTGCGGTGGTGCACCACAGGCCCCTGCGGTGTATCACCGCCATGGAGCATTGCCTACAGCCAATGGGAGCGATGATTGCGATGGCATGATGCAATTTTGAAATCGCAGTAGGCGTGCTCCGCCACCGCGGAGGCAGTAATTGGATGCTTTTGAAAGAGGCAGACCTGGACAACCAATTGTTGCAACTTGGCACCTTAGGAACGACCCCAGGGGGCTATAAATGTGTGGGATTGAGCCTCACATTTCCACTGCTCACATAGCCTGCTGCCTGGGACCCTCACCTGCTGCTGCCTCCAGAGCCTGCTGCCAGAGACCCTCATCTGTTGCTGTCTCCAGAGCCTGCTGCATGGGAACCCTCACCACCCAATTCCTCCACAGGTGCTCCGTGTCCACAGGGATATCAAGGACAGAGAAGATCCGTGCCAGCCCATTCACAAGCGAGGAGCTGGAGGTCCTGGTGGACGAGGTGCTCGCACAGTACCCAAGTCTGAATGGTGCCCCAAATGCCGTGGTAAGTCATTGTAAAGGGAAGTATAGGGCAGGGGGGGCAGACATGTAGTAGTACTGCTGCAGTATATGCCTGAGGGTGTGAGGTTGTGTCATACACTGACAAACATGCTGTCTCCAGGGGTAAGGAGTGTGTGTCCCAATGTCACGGTTTTCCCTGCCTGCAGTTGTATGTCTGAGTGGAGTGTGTTACATTGTCAGCCATACAGAGCCACAGGATGTTGTACATGCAGGTGCCAGGACAGTAATTGCTTGGCTGATTGTCTTTGTGTGCCCCTGTTGTCCGACTCCAGAAGCTCTGCACAGTGCCCGCCCACCAAGACGAGATCACATCACTGCACTTACTGTGTCCTTACTCTTGTTCATTTACACTGAAATCCAAATATGCAACATCTCAGCCCTGTATAATTGCACACAACCACACTTGTGTTGATGTATATTTTGTTGGTGAGTCCATGTACCCCGATGCCACACACATGACATACAGATATGTTCACAGGACATGCTCATTGAATGCTGCCCAGTCATGCACACAGTGAGTCTACATACAGACACAGGTGGATATGTGATGTATGTAGTGGCCAGACATGCATAGGACTAGAGATGTGTGCAAGCAACAGAGGGGGTTCAGTGCAGTCATTCTGCAAGTGTGTGAGATTATCAGGGACCCTGTATGCCCTAATAAATCCATGCAATCACATCTGCTTGGCCCATGCAGAGTGCCCATGTGAGATGTACCCCAGGGTGGGATGGACAGAGATTACATTTGGTAATGAGTCTGTATCTTGCTACTGTACTGATAGATGTTGGTACATGATACTGTGTCACTGATCATTTCCTCCTCTTTTTTCCCATGCCGCAGCTCATGGTACACCAGCGTATGGCCGTGTGGAGGGCCATTGCAGCACAGGTGCAAGCCCTGGGTGTACCTAACCGACAACGCACCCACTGACACAAGAGGTGGGACGACATCAGCCGGCTGGCAAAGAAGGTGGCAGAGATGACCTTGGGGCTGCTACCACATATGGGGTTTGGCACGGCGCAGCATGACACCACTGATGGGCTGCATCTTGGCAGTGACTCATCCTGAGCTGGATGCACGTCTGAAGGAGCAACAGCAGCAAGGCAGGGGTGAGTATTTGGGGAGGGTGACTTTGGCAAGGAGCGGATGCATGTGTACCGGGCTCTTGGCAGTGGTGGCCTATGTGATGTTCGTGGGGTGGTGCTGTGCTGTGCTGTGTCATGTGAGTGGCTGCTGGGGTGGGTGCCAGTGTCATGCATTAGCCCAAACTGGCCTTACAAAGGTGATCCCCCCTGCTGTGCATTCCCAAAGCTGAATGTGTTAAGATCTACATGGTCATTCAGCATTGGGATAGTGTGGGGAATCTATTTGGGGTTGAACAGCAGTGTCCACTATCTGAGTGTGACTTCATGTATGCGTGCTTGGCATGCACCTTGATCGTTGAGGCCCACACATCTGACAACAATGTGCCCCAGAGTACAACATGGTGTTTGGCATGGGCTACTTGCCATTGTGGACTGTCATGTCCTAACAGGTGTCTGTGTTGTCCCCTCCTGTTCCCTCAAGGTCTGTCAGTGACAATAAGTGGTGTGCCCACATCATGTTCCTAGGTGTGGGCAGAGCAAGTTGTGTGTCTGGTAGACTTCATCCGCAGGCAGGGTGTTGTGCTGTGTGGCCTTAATATAGCTCAGTCATGGCAGATATTCAGGACTACAGGCACTGCTGTGGTCTATGTAGTGAGTTGCTGCAATGTGATTGCAGAGTGTGGTGGTCAACATGTAGATTTGGTCATCTTCTGTACTGCTTTGATTGAATTGCTTTGTCCTTTTGATGACACTAACCCAACCCTGCAACTCTCTCTCATGCAGGTTCACCAGTGGACACAGAGGGACAGGAGCCGGAAACCAGTGGTGGCGAGACTAGCACTACAGCTGCACAGGAGCCCAGTGACACAGAGGTCACCAGCGCATCAGAGGGGGACCGTAGTATGGAGGAGGAATCCCTGCCTGAGACACAATGTACAACATCATCTGATGCCAGCAGGGATGCATCCATGTTGGCAGGCATAGGGATTGGGGACTCTGCATCATCTTCTACCACACAGCCGCCAGTGCCCACCCTCCCATCCACTTCCTTGGGTACTGCCCGTGTCCGTGTGAGTAAGAGGGGACAAGTTACATTCACACCTGGCACCGCTGAGCCTGCACCTGTCCCCCCTGCTGCCCTCAGTGCTGAGTCTGTTGAGCTCCTGCACCATCTTTGTGTGGGCCAGACAGCCCTGCTCAATGCCTTCAGTGACCATGACAAAAAATTAGGCCAGGTTGTTGCCTACATGGAGGGAAATACACTCTGACCGTGGGCTACACCGTACTGTCCAGGCTTTGTCGTCCACAGTGACGTCTGCCTTTCAACAGGCACATACTCCCATTCCTGCTCCAGTGCCTTTGTCCACCCCCCAGTCAGTGGCCACATCGGATGATAGTGACCACGGTTCCCATGCGTTACAGTCACATACAGCACAAAAAACACCCAGCAGAAACAACCCAAGTGGGCCCACCCGCAGACACCATCCCCACAGAAGAGCAGAGCCACCCTAGAATGCAAAGAAAAGAGCCCATCAGGGAAGAGCAAGGCCGAAAAAGCAATGAAGCAGACATTATTCTCACATGCCTCAGAGGCATCACCAGCTAAGGACTCTCCTGTCCCTAAAACTTCACGCAGAGCTAGGCGTGCAGTGTCTATGCCCACTGAGGAGGTGTTGTATGGACAGGGTACACCTAGGACGGGCTCAGGGCCACATTCCCCTGCCACATCAACTCCAATTCCAAGTCCAGTAAAGCAGGTGAAGGAGGCACTGTAGGGGCTACCCCTGGCAAACAGGTGAAGGAGGGCACTGTAGGGGCTACCCCTGGCAAACAGGCGAAGGAGGGCACTTTAGGGGCTACCCCTGGCAAACAGGCAAAGGAGGGCACTTTAGGGGGGACACCTGGCAAACAGGGGAAGGTGGTCCAGAGGCGTAGCCAGACAAAGCGTTCCGCAGGATCCAGCACGTCACCAGAGGGAGTGCCAGTGTCTGCACCTGATGCGGGCTGTTGATGTGTGTGCCTGTTGTGTCATCATCAGTTCCCATTGACCCCAGTACAGGGAAGGCATTTCGAATTCCCAAGAAGTGGAACGGCACCCCTCAAACCGCTCCCACCCAATCTGTATCACAGGTTTGCATGACTCCACCTCCACATGCCACTACACCACCTGGTCCAAACAGCCCTCGAGCTTGCCAAGCCACTGATAGTCCTACATCACCTGGGCCTCTCTCTCCCCAGTCAAGGGGTCCTGCTGTCCCCGACACACAGCCGGCTCCAAGTACGCCTGACAGTCAAGAGTGAGTGATAGTCCCCTTAACACACCTGTCTCTCATACAGGTGTGCTAGTCATGCCCATTGTTTACCACCTGGGTGCGTTGCTGGCAATGGAAGGGTACAGTCAACACACTCACTGTGCAGCTTCTCATGTCCTGACTCTGCACTTTGCCATGCCCACTGGCCTTGTAATTCACTGCTGTTCTGCCCTTGCCTGTGCAGCTTCTCATGTCCTGACTCTGCACTTTGCCATACCCACTGGCCTTGTCATTCACTGCTGTTCTGGCCTGTGCAGCTTCTCATGTCCTGACTCTGCACGTTGCCATGCCCACTGGCCTTGGTGTTCTGCTGTGTTGGACTCTCCCCTGTGCAGCCTCTCATGTACTTGCTGTGCCAACTGCCATGGGCACTGGCCCTGTTGCTCTGCTGTGTTGGACTATCCCATGTGCAGCCCCTCATGTACTTGCTGTGCCACCTGCCATGGACAATGGCCCTGTTTCTCTGCTGTGTTGGACTATCCCCTGTGCAGTCTCTCATGTAATTGCTATGCCACCTGCCATGGACACTGGTCCTGTTGCTCTGCTGTGTTGGACCCCCCATGTGCAGCCTCTCATGTACTTGCTGTGCCACCTGCCATGGACACTGGCCCTGTTGATCTGCTGTGTTGGACTCTCCCCTGTGCAGCCTCTCATGTACTTGCTGTGACCCCTGCCATTGACACTGGCCTTCCTGTTTGGAGTTTACCTGTGCAGATTATCTTACATATGATCAGCATTTTGTGCCTTGCTCTTGTCTACTGTTGTTCTACTGTCACATCTGTGCACTATGTGAATAAAGACAATTACTCCTGTTGTCTGTTTTGTCAGTGTCCTTGCTCATTAAAGTTATTTTGGTGTGTGCATTTGATTGACTGTGCCCCATGCTCTAAGTGTCACTTCAATATTGCCAAGCTTTTTTGACAGTATCACATTTTTTAACAGGGGTGACAGGGTCTTCAGTCCATTCAGACACTGATACTTGGGTTATCTGTGATGTCTATTTGACCTGTCATGCAGTTCTCTTTTTCGTGGTTGGTTATTGTTGGCTACATTGTTCACATGTCAGGTTGGGGTACGCCAGCACAGGGTGTGATGCTGTGCACAGGTTTGCATGCAGGCTGGGCAATGTCATCATGTATGTGTGTTATTCATTTATGTGTGCCCAGCTGTGTATGTGTATGGTCATCTTGTGTTGGCCCTTAGTCCTGGTCCCATGGCCTACATGAGATGTGTGCTCTTGGGTAGTCAGGAAGTGTGCAGAATGAAGGGTGTGACTTTGTAGGGTGTGTGGATGTGAGTGTGCCCCTGGATTGTGAAAAAGACACACATGTGTCACCCAGGAGCTATGGGCCTGTTGTTTGGATTGTTCTGCCCTGTGGATATGGTTGTGTGCACATGTGTGAGTTGTCTGCTGTGCACTGTGCAGTGTGTTGGTGTGTCCGTGCTGTTCTGTCTTACTCCTACTTGTTGTTTTTGTCACTTATGAGTGGGCATAGTGTGTGACTTGCACATCAGTTTTGTGTTTGTTTGATCATCCATGTGTCTTGATAGTGTTTGTGTTGACTGTGTAACCCTGCTGCTCCACACTGCCATTGTGGTTGTGTTTCTCCTGCATTGCAGGCACATGGTGCCTTTTATCTTCCTGTATGGCATGGTGTGTATGGTGTAATGCCATCCCCTATGTGTGCCACTTATGCCTGCCCATTGTGAGTCTGCACTCCCTCTATTTGAATATGGTACACCCCTTACATGTCGACTACTGACATGCAAGACAGTTCACTTTGATGTCAGCTGTCCCCTTGGTTTACATGTGTGTGTGCCTCCCCATCACTTCATTTGTGACACTGTCCTTTATGGTTCAGTTCTTGGGCCAAGTGTGATATTCCATTATGGACATTGCCCCAATGGTTTATGTGTGATGTTCTTGTGCTATTAATCAGTGAGGATTGCTCATGTGCACTTCAGCTGTGTGGGCTGCCCAGTGCTCTGGTCAAGATGGTTCTGCTTTTGTATCCCAGAGTAGTGCATCTGTTGTTGTTGTGTTGGATGTATGTCTGTTGGCGGTGGTATTGCTTCACTTCCTGGGTGTGCTGTTGTGTTTTTGCTGTGCTGATTTGTAATGTGTGTGTTGAGGTTGTGTCAGTCATGTCTATGTGTGACCCTTCTGTTTGGTGTGCACACACTGCTTGTTGTGCATACAGTGCTTTGTGTATGTGGCCTTGGCATTGCCCGATGTGCATCTCCGGATGCCCTGTCATGTGTGTTCATTTTTGATTTCATGTGCATCTGTAGTTGATTTCATGTTGCAATGTAATTCTGTGATGGTGTGATTTGTGGTATGTCGTGTCTGTTTTGGTCCTGAGTGATGAGTGTTAGAATTGGGGGTCTCTGGTTGGCACAGGTAAGCACTTGTGACAAGCAGGGACCCTCTCCTCTAGTCAGGGCGAGGGACTTACTCTTTAGAATAACCCCTGCTCATCCTCTAGGTTGCGTGGGGCGAGCAGACAAGGCTAAACTTCAGGGCGTTATGGGTTAAGCATTTATGATTACACACAGTAATTAGTTGACCCACCACAAATGGACACCAGTCTAGTGTTTGTATTAAAAATAGGTTTCTTTATATATTGATTTAAGCAGACTTATACAAGACCAGAATAACGTTTTAAAAATAAGCCACAAGGTTATCTAGGCAAAGCGTTCTTGAAAAAAATGTGTAATTCTCTTAGTGTGCACATTGCGCACTCCGGTCCGACCTCTCACAATGTATCAGCAAAGTAAAAAAGGTGCCACACAGGCGTCGCGGACTTCTTGAATGTGAGAAGTCCGGCTAGAAGAGGGACGAACGGGACGTGAAAGTGAACAAAACCAAGGCTGGTGGCTCCTTTGTGAGGTGGGCCCAGGCTGCTGTCGGCGTCTCAGCGAGAGGAGTAGAGCAGGGGGGCCTCGAGGAGCTGTTCGAGCTCAGAGATAAGCGGAGACACACGGGCAGGGCGGCCGCAGCACGGGCTTTTACGGCAGGGTTTGCAAGGCGCACTTGGCAACGACCCTAGTGGGACACGACACAGGCTGTCCAGCGGCTCTTAGGGAAGGCAGGAGAAGAGCCCAAGGGTCCTGGGGCTCAGTTTAGGGGGCAAGCTCACACACAAGCCCTTGGAGATTGTTTCACAAAGCACAAGTTGAGTCAAAAGTCACTTCAGTCTTTTCCTCTCCTTCTTGCAGCAAGGCACCCACCACAGGCCAGTCTCCTAGGTCAGAAACAGTACTCCTCCATGCAGCTTTTCCAGGTCCTTCCCGTTGGGCAGAGGTTCTTCTTGGTGGAAACAGGATCTGATTTCTTAGGAGCAGGGCTCCTATCTTTATACCCAAAATCCTTTGTTCTTTCAGGCCAGGGGGGACTTTGCTTAATCCAGTCCAGTTCCTGAGCACCTTGTTTTGGAGACTCTGTCTTTTCTTTTAGTGTGCAGGGCAGAGACATCAGACGCTCCCCGGGGGGTGGAGCCAGCATTGAGGTGGCAGAGCACAGCCTATTCAGAGTCAAGGGGCACTCCTCCCACTCATCCTGGTGTAATCTCTCTATTCACCACCTGGAAGCCCAGACTGTCTCCTGGAATTCCCCAGCCCTGTCACTCACACAAACCAGACAGCAGATACACATAAGAGTAGAGGCGGGCTGAAATGGCTAGGCAAGCTAACACCAGCTTTCTAAAAGTGGTGTTTGCAAACACAGGATATTAAAATAAACTTTACTGAAAGATGTATTTTATTATGCTGAGTTCAGGCATACCAAACTTGACTTTCTACCATGTTCCCTGAGCCTGCTGGGATTCTAGAGTGTAACAATTCCAGCAGCCCATTCTGGCCTATGAGAACAGGTAGCTTTCCAATAGTGAAAAACTAAAATGGCTGTAATTCACTATTAGGACATGCCACACACATAAGGGCTTGTCCTACCTTCTGCTTACAATGCACCCTGCCCTTGGGCCTACCATAGGGGTGACTCACATGAAGTAAAGGGGAGTTTTAGGGGCTGGCAAGTGTGTGCTCTGGCCTAGCCAGCATGACAGTACCAGACTGCTCGCAGGTTCTGAAATGGCAGACCCTAGACACATTTTACAAGGCTGCTTCTGTGGATGGCACAACCAGTGTTGCAGGCCCACCAGCAGCTTTTGGAGTTACAAGCCCTGGCACTCCTGGTGCACTTTACTGGGGTCTGACAGTAAACCAAATAAGCCAATCATGGAAACCAATCACATATACACTTTTCATAGGGAGCACTTGCACTGTGGCCCTGATTGGCAGTGGCAAAGTGCTCTGAGCAGCTAACACCAGTAAAAACACTTAAGGCACATCAGCAAAAAGTGGAAGGGAGACTCACGCCAAGGTGCCAGGTCTAACAATGAGGTTGTGCACTCCTGTTGTGTCTGTGCTCCCATTGCCTTTCAACAGTTTTGCTGACAGGGTATGTCTGTTTCTGATGGGGTTCTGTGTGTGTTTCTGTAGTGCTTTGTGTTTGTGAGAGTCTTTTGGGCAGACATCTGTACAGGCATCCCTGTGTGTGTGTTATGTTTGTGGCTACACCCAGGGTGTGTGTTTGTTTGTGTGTGTATTTGCTGGCAAGTATTGGCAGCCTTCAGTGTGTGCGGCACTGGTGTTGTGTGTTGTGTGTTCCTTTGCAGCCACTCTTGCAGTGGCTATCTCCATGGTTGTTTGTTGTGTGGTGCAGGGTGTGGTGTGCACCTGTTTCAACGCATTTTTTACAACGCACTACTTTTACAACGCATCCATTACAACGCGGATACTGTTACAACTCATGTTTTTAAAACGCATTTTTTTACAACGCAGGTACCCTTACAACGCATACCATTACAACGTAAGTATTGGTAAGTATATGGTTATATTTTAAATGTTATATGTTTGGGGTTAAGGGGTATTTTTAGGGGTTAGGGTCAGTTTTGGGTTTTAGGGTTAAGGGGTATTTTTAGGGTTCAGGGTCAGTTTTGGGTTTTAGGGTAAAGGGGTATTTTTAGGGTTCAGGGTCAGTTTTGGGTTTTAGGGTAAAGGGGTATTTTTAGGGTTCAGGGTCAGTTTTGGGTTTTAGGGTAAAGGGGTATTTTTAGGGTTCAGGGTCAGTTTTGGGTTTTAGGGTAAAGGGGTATTTTTAGGGTTCAGGGTCAGTTTTGGGTTTTAGGGTAAAGGGGTATTTTTAGGGTTCAGGGTCAGTTTTGGGTTTTAGGGTAAAGGGGTATTTTTAGGGTTCAGGGTCAGTTTTGGGTTTTTGGGTAAAGGGGTATTTTTAGGGTTCAGGGTCAGTTTTGGATTTTAGGGTAAAGGGGTATTTTTAGGGTTCAGGGTCAGTTTTGGGTTTTGGGGTAAAGGGGTATTTTTAGGGTTCAGGGTCAGTTTTGGGTTTTTGGGTAAAGGGGTATTTTTAGGGTTCAGGGTCAGTTTTGGGTTTTTGGGAAAAGGGTAAAAATAAATTAAATTTAATTTTAATTTAAATTATTTATTAGCAAATAAATTAAATTAAATTACTTTGCATTATTTTTGGGGTTGTGGGTCAGTTTTGAGTTTTTGGGGTACAGGGGTACAGGGTAAAAATAAAGTAACATTTATTTACATTAAAATTAATTTACGGAAATTAAATTATTTAAAATTACATTAAATTATATTTTTAAAATTAAGTTACTATTATATTATTCTAATTAATATATACTTACCAATACTTACGTTGTAATGGTCCGCGTTGTAAAGGTACCTGCGTTGTAAAAAAATGCGTTGTAAATACATGCGTTGTTACATGACCCGCGTTGTAAAAACTGCGTTGTAACAGTATGCGGAGTAAAAGTCCGCGTTGTTACATCATACATCCGGTGCAGGGTGTGGATTGAGCTTGCTTGTTGCTGTGCTTGTTGCTTGGTGCAGTGCATGGGGGTGCACAGGATGGGCACCTGGCCTGTGCCTTCATGGGGTGTATTAATGTGTGGTGGGGGGAGGTGTGTCCCTGTGGTCTTTGTGCCCTGCCCATGCCTTGGACTGGCCCTGCCTTCTGCATTATGTGCATGTATTGACCGCTGCGGTGACGTGACCGGGAAGTTGCTGCAAGTTTGCGGTCGATGTGTGTCCAGGATGCAGTGCGGTGACTTGGTGGCAGGTGGGTCATGTGTGGGTGCCCTTGTGGATGTGATGATGATGCCCCCAGCAGGGTGTCTGTTGTGGATTTGGACCCTGTGTCAGCCCGTGTGTTGTATTTGTGTAGTTGCGTACCTGCGGCGGTGCCTGTGGCGGCCCATGAGATGATAGTGCTGTAGCAGGTACAGCACCGGGAACACGGGTAGGGCAGGGTCCATGGCGGTCGTGACCGGGTGGGGAGGACCGGGACAGTGGTATTGCGCTCCGCTGTTGAGTTTCTGCCGTCTAGGGTTGAGCGCTGTGTCCGCTGTGGTGCGTCTGCTTGTTTGGGCCATCCTAATTTGTGCACAGCTGAGAGTCTCAATTGGCTCCCACCGCCGCAGTGGCGGACGCACTTTGATGGCGGTGCCTGTCGCTTCGCGGAGACGGGAATTGACCTGTGTTTTGCAATACTAATATGGCGGACGTGTTTCCCGCTGCTCGCGGGCGGAAAAAGACGTTTTCCCGCCCCGCCAGCACTGCGGTGGTGCCACCGCCTGACATCCTAATGGACCCCTAAGTGTTGCAGTTAGGATTATATGCTGGCAATGTATTATTCCTTCTTATACTTGAGTTATAGCTCTCTGCTACTTATCTGAATACATAACATACCCTGCTTATACTATTGTATATATGTGTTCTAATGCTCTAAAGATATGGTGAGTTGGCTCACTGCACGAACCAGGCTTTCTTGTCAACAATGTATTAGATGAATATATCTACTACTCTGCGACACATACTTGTCAATATTGTATGCCACTATTAGGCCATATATCGTCATATGCCTGTAATGTAGCACTCCCTTAATGTATACGCCCTCGCCCTGAGTTTTTTATCTTGAGTATGTAATGTATCCTGCTATACTATGACACTCTGTGTGTTTTTATGTTTAATGTTCTGATGTAAAACCACAAAATAAAATAAAAAAATAAAAAAGTATATACTAAAGTATATACAAGAGGTCTCGAATGCTTGACCTAAAAAACCCTGCTTTATTTCAAAGCAGTCACAGACATGGTGGTCTGCTGACCCCAGCAAGCCATCAACCCTGGGAGTGCTAGCCATTCCTAATGGGGTCGCAAATGTTGCTTGCCTCATGAGTATTGATGAGGCATTGCAATTTGCGAACCCATTGGGAATTGCAAACAGTGTCTGAGACACTGTTGTACATGCACTTTTGCAAGTTGCGAATTGCAACTAGCAAAAGTGAATGGTCGTACATCTGGCCCTAAGTATGTGCTTGTTTTGGGGGAATGGTCTGGTGTGGGAAAAAAGTAATTTAATGTGGGATTTGTGCCTTGGTAGAATATTGGCATCAGAGACCCTCCTGCATTGTTTCAGTTTCAAGTTGCCGATAGGGTTGCTATCCTAATCAGTATTTTTCCAGCATGGCCAGTATATATTTATGTCAAGACCAGTAAAAAGAAAAGTCATCAGAATATGGTATATTACCCTTTCCAAGCAACAACTTACACCAAAACAATAATTGTTGAGCTTCCTACACCTTACAATATTAAAGCAAATAAAAATAGAATTTCCATGTTAAGAAAGTATTTAGCAAAAACTCTTTCTACCACAACAGCTCTTGTCTTTTACAGACCTACAAAACAGAACAAATGGTTTTAATATTTTTCTATGAAGAAAGAGGTAACTCTAGAACTTGCCATTAATGCAAAAAAAACTGCTTCCTTACTGGACATTAGATTGTGCTTTGTTAGCGTCAGCCCTTCACTTGATAATCTACCCCCTACAGACAGACGTTGTTGCACCAACTAGGGACAGATGGGGCCAGAGTGATGTGGAGTTCCAGGAGCACTAAGCAAGCAAGGTGGGCAGAAAATACCTGGGCAGCTGCCAACTCCAAGGCTCCTAATTCACAGGCTCACTCTGACCTCGAGCCAGGCTGCTGGTGACCATGGAGGAGTCCAGAAACTGCTTACCTGCTGGCCTATCAGACAACAGGGAAAGACCAGCCCACTCCGTGCACGTTTAGTTGCTACAGCACATGAGTGGGCCAGGCAGTGACTTTGCGCCGGTGACCATGATGTGATGCCACCCGACCACCAAGCAAAGAAAAAATGATGGGCTGGGCTCGACCCAGAGTGATTACCAGTGGCTGAGATTAATTCAAGCAAACCACTTGTTCCTTTTTTGTTTCCTCTGTGCGACACCAAAGTTATGAGGCATATGCCCAGATCACAGTCTCATGCTCACTGTCCATAGGATTCAAGATAGTCCCTACTGATAATGCCCAAATAGACCAAAAACGGGTTGGGGTTTATTGTGTTGTGTTCCTGTTCAGTGGGAACCTGTCTTAGCAGTTTGACCTAGAATTTCCAGTTGGAGCAGGCCCAAGACTAATTGGGTATGGTTGATTCCTGCCTGAAGGGGCGGCATGGTAGGAGAAAACAATGGGCTGGAATGTGACCCATAAAAATTACCGGTTGCTGAGATTAATTCATACAATCCATCCATCCATCACTTTTTTGTTTTCCTCAGTGTGATGCCCTTATTGCAATGGGTATACAAGTTGTGTATCTCATGCTCACCGTGCCATATGACTTAAGCTATGCCATAATGATGGTCAGAATCACTCTGGGGTTGCCTGTGTTCTCGGGCACATGGGACCTGGCCCAGCTGTTCAGGTTAGACTGCTCCTACTGTAGCAACACCAAGATTAATTTGTACATGGTTGCCTCCTGTCTGAGGTGTCATTATGGGCAAAAACACAATGGACTGGATTGCGTGCCAGAGTAATTATCTCTGGCTGAGTTTAATTCAAGCAATCCACTTATCTCTTTTTGTTTGTCTCAGCGTCACACCCGAAGCGCAATGGTATGCGTAGGCGTGGGACCCATTCTCACTGTGCCATGGAACTCAAGCTACACCCTACTAACGAGGCTCAAATAGACCAACACTACTCTTGGGATTGCGTGTGCTCCCACCGAGAGGGGATCTGGCCTGGCACTTTAATCTGGGCTGTTTTGTATGACAGATTGACCAAGACTAAATTGCATTTGGCTTGTTCCTGTCCTAGGTGGCATAGTGGGGGGAAGACATAGACTGGGTTGCGGCCCAAGTAATTGCCAGTGGCTGAGATCGATCTAAGAAATCTTCTCTTCACTTTTTTTCCTCCAGCAAAGAAATGCCTTGAACAAGGTCGGCGCCGGACATGGTTGCAAAAATAGACTTCAGATCCAAGTCATTTTTCAGTGGGCTTACTAACCCTAGTTGCAGTCCAGAAGGACGTCTAGCTGCAAGAGGGACAGAACAAGACTCCGCCACCAAAAAAGTGCCTGTGGAGCCCACTGACAGCCAACAGCACAAATTAATCGCTGGAGATTAGCCAAGGGATCTTCTGCTTCTTGGTAGCTGTACTGAGAAAATAATGCTTAGAAGTACTTTTCCGAGCTGTTTGTGGACAGAAGGCCACACAAATTGAAGAGGTTCGGTCTTTGTCTTCAGGAGTGTGAGCTAGGACTTACCTGTCGTGCAGGCTGCCCTGGACCTCGGTTGGCAGGAATACAGTGGATTTCACCTTCAGTCATTATAATAGAGTACTTGTTACAGAGGCTAATAAAGGTAGATGGGGCAGGATACACATCAGGGCTAGGCCATGAAATGATGAATGCTTCCTTGATACTATGCCTCCCCAGAATATATCCAGCTCGGATGTGTTTCTTGAATTAACCTTTGTGATACTGAATGCAGCAACAGTAACATTGTATGGGGCTTACTTACAAGCCCGTTGCATCGTTCGTGCCTCACTTTTTGTGACATTTTGCAGCCCATATTTACACTGAAGGTAAAAGCCACCCTGCATGGCATTTCCCATCTTTGTAAATACTGCCCCTATGCACGCAGCACTTTACGTGAAAGGAGCATTCCATGGGTGTTGCTGTGGGTGTTCCCACGCAACACCCATGGAACCTCACACATTTCCAGATTTACGAGAAATCATGAACTTAGAAATGCATATAAATTCTGTGCCTCCTCAGGGGAGGCGTAGGGAGGCGCAACAAGGAGAAATGTATTCATTTGTCCTCCTTTCTTTCCTCTTCCTATGCGTGCTGTATTCTGCAGCACACACAGAACGAGTAAATCAACTCTTGTGATTATTTATGTGCAGGAAGGTGTCCCTTCCTGCACATAAACAATCATCCTTGTGACACAGGAATCCTTGCTCCATGGTGCAAGGATGCCTGCTTTGGCGCACGGCAGCCAATTGTGGGCCATCGCAGGGGAAAGCACAGAGATGCAACATATTATTGTAAATATGTCGCATCCCTGTGCTTTGAAAGTGCCGCAGATTGGCACAGCCAAAGGGGTTACGGTTCCACGCTGCGGCACTTTCTTATAAAGGAGGCCCTCCGTTTTTCATCCATGATGGTAGATGTTTTGTATAGAGAGACTTGTGCATTTTCCCAACCCAGGATGGTGGCTGACTCCACGCAAAATGTTGAATCTCTAATGACAATTATCATGGATAGTGGCTGCCATTTTTTAACCTCTAGTACATCAAGATGCTTACCATGGAGGTGCTTGAAGGCAGTTTCTTCTACGTTGAATCAGTGTCTCTCATGTTCTTCACTCCAGGTCTGGGAGAATTTTCTTCAGTGATGTTTTTTGCCCAGAACTTTATCCCCAGTACTTGAAAGAATGTGGATGTTTATATAAGAGCAGAATTTTGTTTCTGAGTGCTGACTACTTGAACAATTCTTGTTGAACTGAAAAGCCTCATGTTTTGACATTAAATACCCTTTTCTCCTTTAAGGCACTGAACTAAGACATTGGGTGTGTCTACACAGCCATGCTGCAAGCTGCATTTGTTATCCTTTTCAATGTCAGGTAATTTGGGTGACATAAGTATGTATTTAGATATTGCATTCATAATAAATGTACAGTATAGAAAGGTTTTGAATCTGTGGTAACCATAGAATAAAATGTTACAGGAGAAGTACTTAATCTGCATAAAGCACACATAGCTCCAGAGAGCTGCAGAACGCTAAAACGGTATATCATAATGCAATATTCTAATGGCAGTTAATTCCATTAGATTGCTGAGTTAATGTTTTTCCCACTTCTTGTTGGACCAGAGATTTTTAAACAGCAGAGTAGGAGAAGAGTAGTAAAATGTATTACTTGATTAATTAAATCATTACAATGTACATATGCAAAAAACAATGCTTAAAAAAAGAAAATCCAAATCAACTCGAAGAGCCGGGCAACATAAAGTGCTAGTGCAGATAGATTAAGAAGCCTCAAAAGTCATGGGTGCCATTTTTTTGGGTCTTCCTGATTGGAACAATTGAACCCATTTGTTGTTATGTGTGGAGAATGAGCATTACAAAGACCAAGCAATAACATCCAAGTCAACTCATAGAGCCAGGCCAAAGCTCTCTTTGGTCATCGTTCCCACTAATATTCTTTTAAGTAAGGGAGAGGACAATAGACAGTCCAGTCTGCATCATAAAATACTAGTGTAAATAAAATGAGCAGGCTCAAGAATCGTAGGCTTCCCTTTTTTTAGGTGTTGCCGATCGGACCAGTTAAGCCCTTTTGTTGTTACATGTAGGCACAGAACATTAGAAAGCGGTTTGACGCGTTCTTTATTAGAATTACCTTAGTGATGTGCGGCCCCTAATGTGTGGGCTCTAGCTTGGACTAAGACATAAAGTGCCATGAAAGCAGCTACCAAAAGCTAACTAAAATCATTGTGGCTCAAAAAAATGCTAATGCATAAAAAATAGATGGCCAAACCTGTCCTCTCACAGGTCAATGAGCAGTATTGAGGCACTGTAAGGTCTTGAGAGTTTCTAACTGTACCAACTATTTAGATACATGTACCTAGCTGCCTTGTCAGACGGTTGAGTTATGGGCCGTTTAAGACAGCTACAAGTAGTAGGATAATTTAATTATACCTTAATAAGGTGCTGGTTACATCAATGAAAGCGTTGGGATCTAATTTTATTTATTTATTTAAGTATTTCTAGAGCGCATGGCTGCCCGTGAGCGTCCCAGCACTAATGATAGAGACAAGCGAAGACAGGTAAGGGAAAGTTAAGGGAACAGCCAGGTCTTTCAGGTTTTACGGAACAAAACAATATTGGGTTGTGCCCGAAGGTCCAATGGAAGTGAATTCCACAGTTTGGAGGCATCATACGAAAAAAGACAGCCTCCAAATCGAGCCCTCTTGATCCTGGGGACCAAGGTCAAATGTGAATTTGTGGACCGGAGAGTTCTGTTAGTAGTGTAGGGGGCAATGAGGTCTTTGAAGATGGGTGGAGCTTTACCGTGCAAAATTTTGTGGGTAATACAAAGGGCCTTAAACTGCACTCTTTCACATATTGGCAACCAATGGAGTGCTCTAAGGGCCGGTTTGGCCGAGCAGCGATCGTTGGTGCTTGTAAGAATCCGAGCAGCAGTATTTTGCACTACCTGCAGTCTGGCTGTCACTTTCTTTGGTGCACAAAGGTAGAGGGCGTTCCCATAATCCACTCTGGACAATATTAGGCCCTGAACCAGGAGCTTCCTGGACTGCGCAGGGAGTAGGGTGGAGAATTTTGCGGGCGGTACGGAGAAGGCCATAGCAGGCTCCAGCCGTCTTCCTTGCTTGGGTGTTAAAAGTGAGCCCTTGATCCAACCAAATCCCAAGACTTTTGATATCAGTCTTAGGGGTTGGGGGACCCATGCAAGGAGGCCACAGAGTCTCCGCCCGTAAGAGGGACTGGTTGCCCAGGACCAAAATCTCTGTTTTGTCGCTGTTCAATTTTAAGTGAGATCTGTTCTTCCAACTGGTTATGTCTCCAAGACAGGCATACAAATCGATGGCAGGGTTGTCCTGTTGGCTTAGAGAATGGAATGGAATGGAATGGAATTGGATTTATAGAGCGCATGGCTGCCCTTGAGCGTCCCAGCGCTAAAACAATTAATAACAGAGCGAAATGAGGAAGAAAAGTTTAGGGAGCTTTGGGGAAAAGGAAGGTTTTAAGTGACTTTCTAAACTTAAGGTATGAAGGTTCCTTCCGTAGGTCCCTGGGCAGGGCATTCCACTTTTTTGCTGCATTCAGCGAGAAGCGACGACCTCCCGTGCGGGCCTTCCTTACTCTAGGAGTAACGGCCAGGTTTTCTTCATCAGATCGGAGGGCACGAGTGGCTTTGTAAGGACGGATCAATCCCCTGAGGGCTGGGGGGCCGTTACCTTGGAGGGATTTATATGCAATACAAAGTGATTTGAAGGAAATTCGCCCCTGGATTGGAAGCCAATGCAAGGCTCTAAGCAGGGGCTTGGCTGAAACCCATCTCGGGACTCCCATAAGGAGCCTGGCTGCGGCGTTCTGGACCCGCTGTAAGATGTTAATCGTGGCCAGGGGTGCCGCCAGGAGGAGGGCATTGCCATAATCCAGTCTGGCCAGGATTAGGCCCTGAATCAGAAGTTTTCTTGATTCGAAGGGGAGCAGGGGGAGGACCTTCCTTACGGCCCGCAATGATCCAAAACATCCTCCAGCCACCTTCTGCGCATGGGTCATAAAGGTGAGTTGGGGTTCAAACCAGACCCCAAGACTCTTGACTTTCTCCTTTGGGGGTGGTGGGTCCCCCATACAGGGAGGCCAATGGTCGGAGGACAGAGATGGAAGTGGGTGACCCATGACCATGATCTCGGTCTTCGCTCCATTGAGTCTAAGTTTGGAGGCAGTCATCCAGGAGAAGATAGCTGACAAACAACCTGACAAATCAGATGGGTGTCCCCTTTGTTGTGACAGCGAGACGATGAGTTGCGTATCGTCCGCATAGCTAACAGATTTGATCCCGAAGGGGGCTACTGCCTCCTCTAACGGGGCCATATAGACATTGAACAGTGTGGGGCTCAGGGAGGAGCCCTGCGGCACCCCACACTGCAAGGGGACAGGTTTGGACATTGAGCCATTCTCCCAAATCCTGAACGATCTTTTATCAAGGAAGGACTCGAGCCATCTAAGAGCCGACCCTGTAATGCCAACTTTGGCAAGACGCTGAAACAGAGAAACAACGAGCTGGGTGTCGTCAGCGTAAGTTAGCAATGTAATTCCATAAGGGGTGACCCTTTTTTCGGGAGGGACATATATACATTAAAGAGCGTAGGGCTCAAAGATGAGCCCTACGCTCTTTATTATGCTGTTATAACCGTTCAAACAGAATCCAAGTTGTCTTACAAGACAATTTGATTGAGTGCCCATTTAAAAGTGCGATAACTGCAGGGCGACAGGACCTAATTTGAAGTGCTCTCAAGTCCAGCCTAAACAATTTTCGCCTAAGAGACACTGATAAAATGATGAATACGCCTTGGGTATAACCACATAAGCGCAGTGGTTTTTAGGCAATACTTTTATTTATTTTTATTTATTTAATGCGATTTTATATAGCGCAAACTTTACCTGAAGGTGTCAGAGCGCTTTACATAAGAACCAGTTGCAAAACATAAGGACTAAGGATTACATGCGTTACATAAAGATACAAACAGAAAAAAATGCAAATCTACAAGATGTAAAGTCACACAAGAAGAGACTGGTGATTAGAGTTATCTCTATATACATAGGGAAGGGCTACGGATGGATAGACTCTAAGAGTCACATAGGAATGGTATAGAGTACAAAGGTCTTCTGCATATACTAGTGATTAGAGTTATCTCTATATACATAGGGAAGGGATACGAATGGATATACTCTAAGAGTCACAGGAGTGGTAGAGAGTACAAAGGTCTACTGCAAATACTAGTGATTAGAGTTCTCTCTATATACAGAAAAGCAGAGTTCCATTAAGTGGGGTCGGAGGGGGGATGCAGTTGGAGGGGGGAATGCAGTCAAAGCACCAAGGTAGGGACAGAGAAGGGCAGGAAAGTGAGACAAAAGAGAGAGGGAAGCAGATAGTAACAAGTAAGACAGCGAGGAGTGTGTCAGAGGCAACAGGAGAGACAATAGAAAGGTCGCTAGGACAGAGGGGGAGGTCAGAGATCGCTAAAATGGCGGAGAAGAAAGGTAGAAGAAGAAGCGAGTCATAATAAGAAAATGTCGGGGAGCACAAAGGTCCAAGTCTGAAAGTCCAGGAAGAGGGCTGCCATAGCCAGCAAGTCCGGGGGGAGAAAGGCAGTCCGCAGCAAAGTCATAGCCTCATTGCTTCCAAGTGGAGCCAAGTCCATTGAGGGGAATACGCCGAGGTAAATGAGCAACAGAGCATGTTTAGGACAGCTGAAAAGTGAAAGATCAAATAGGACTGTGGGCTCCAAGATGAAAATGATGGCAGGATTGCCCACATGTGCCATTTGTGGACAAACTCTGCCTTGTCTGGAATACATGATTGAAGCTTTGCGGATTTGTTGGTGACTAACCTGAAAGTTGCATATTCCATTGTTGTATTCCAGACTTATTCCATTGTTGTATTCCAGGCTTCCTCTAATTTTAGAGCTTGGAGCTAGGGAAGAGGTGTGGCGCATCGGCCAGGGCGGCTGCCTCAGGAACCCGGGGGCTCACATTTCGATCCCTGCCACCGGCGGCAGATCAGCCCAGCATCATGTGACTCTGGGCAATAGCTTGCTTAATCTTCCCTATGGACCGCAGCGCCTTGATGCCCTTGGGCAATTGTTCGCGCTTTAAAAATACTGGACATTTACTGGGTGTCATCATGTTGCAGGATAGTGGGCTTTCAAGATTTATGATGAGGCTGCTTCTCCATTTCCAGCCAACACAGGTGCGCCACTGTGTCTGGAGAGGCTGCTCTTAGCTTCCAGCACAGTTTAACAAGAGCCCCGGTTCCCACTGATCCCTGGCGAAAGAGGCCAAACTCTGGTTTGACTTGGGATTGCGAGATGTATTGTAGTAGAGCAAATCATTTTTTGAAAAAGAGCGACTGGACCGAATTTAAGATGGTCACATTGCACCCCTTCAACAATTCAGAACCATAAGTCATTGATGGCAAGAACTTTGCACTGATGACCTAAAGCGAATGGTGGCACGTGGTTTGCATAGCTTTTCTTTGCAATGCTTTGAATGCAAACAGGAGTTTGTTCGCCGTTGCTCTTTTAGATGCAAGATACTCTCTGAATGTTATAGGAGAGTCCATGCATACTCTTATTATTATTTATTATTTGTATCTGGCGCACGAATCATCCCGAGAGGGATCTCTCGGCGTCCAGGATGCAGACTGCCATATACTAAGTCAGAGTGCTCAGAACAGCCAGGTTTTTAATTTCTTTCTAAAGGCCGAATATGTGGAGCAACTCCGGACCTCCAGAGGTAATGCATTCCAGTGTCTTGGGGCAACATGGGAGAACGCACGTCCCCCCATCCTGGACTTCTTAATTCTAGGAATTTGGAGAAGCTTATGTCCCCTCGATCGTAGGTGGCGAGACGGGGTACACAAAGATTCTTATACGATTTCACCAATTCTAGCGCTTGGCCGTTTGCCCACTGGGTATTCACTACCTTTATTTTGCACGAGGAACTCGAAGAGCCCTTTGGTTTTATTTTGATTTAGTTCCAGCCGCAGATTTTGGGTGGATCCTGTCAATGAGGTGCCATAGACCAATCGACGTTTGGATCAGCATGTCTTCATCGCATTGGAGACATGTTTTTTGTCCCTGGGCGAGCTTAGGGGGATCACTCACCACTTGGGTCAGGTGGCTATCAAGGTCGGCCATGTAAATATTGAATAGGCAAGGTGCCAGGATACACCCCTGCTTCAGGCCTGTGTGGGTGCCGATATTATGTGTGGTTCTCCTACCATTGCCGACCGTGATTTGTACCTAGGTGTTAGTATATACATTGATGATCGCATCCAAAAATAGCTTGGGTGGCACCCCTTAGCGAGCCAGTTTTTCCCAGAGGCACCTCCCAGGGACCTTGTTGAAGGCCAACATCAGATCAGCAATTACATTCCTTTGCCTTTTCTGCAAGAAGTGTGGCTGCTAGCATTGTTGTTGTTTTATTCATGCTGGCTCTGAAGCCAGTCTGTGTTTTTGGGAGGATGTTTGCCTTGTTAACCCAAGCCTCCAGAAGAATCCACACCAGGTCCAGACAAGAGTGGTACACAGCATGTGTGTCTTTTCCCAATTTCCTTTCCCTTGTTTCATCGGGTCTAGCCCATATTATTCGTTTTGTTGTAGGACAAGGTGGGTGACACAGCACAGCATTCTGACACCCCCGTAGTGGAACCGTGAGTCTCATATTGGGATTTTAATCGAATTCCTATATCGGGTAAGCAAGGTTTTGGGGTGGGTTAGGATCCTGAGTTGTTGACAGAGGGGAAAGGTGTATTTGCTTTATGATCTGTGGTTTGGACTTACTTTTACACATCCCTGGGAAGAAAGGCTGGTTGTACATTTTGCAGGTTGGTGCTGCTTAGCGAAAGGCTTTGCGCGCTGGAGGACGCACTATTCCCAGAATGACAATTCAGAAACTACCTTTCTCATAAAGTCATAGAACTCTCAGCATATTTGGAACTATCAGCAAGTGTAGTAAGTATATGTTTCCACGACGTCCATAGCGTTCTTGCTAGGCAATCAAGATACTTTGTCGCTGCTACCTGGACCTTATTACTAGACCTTGCGAAAGCCTTGAACATTGTTTGTTTCCCCTTTGGAAGTGTGTTTGATGTTCAAGCTGACTACAAAGACTTATTTTAACCCCTTCGCTGCAGTGGGAATTCCGCCGCAGCGCTAAGGGGGCAGGGGGGCCGAGCAGCGCTCGCATGCTCGTGACGGAGCCGCTCCGTCATGAGCCGCGGTTGAGCTGTGCTCATGACGGAGCGGTTCCGTCATGGCCCCGCCCGCTCAATGGAACGTCCAGCGCAGGCGTGGAATTCGCGCTGCGCAGGCGCGCCGAGCGGGCCATGACGGAACCGCTCCGTCATGAGCACAGCTCAACCGAGGCTCATGACGGAGCGGCTCCGTCATGAGCATAGAAGGGGTTAAGAAATGTAATCGTATTTTGGAAAAAACCTTGAATAGCTTAAAATACACTCTTAGACTTAGACCTGAAGAAGTATAAGCATATATTTTTGTTGCACCTATCAACACTAAGCTACCTGAGAAATGAAAAGATCCTCATCACCTTTAAAGACTTCTGATGCTTCCACATTACGCATATTGTATTTAAATTAGTGGTGTGCACTCAGTCCTCTTATGAAATTATAAGCACAGAGTATATATATGTATAAATTTCGCGAAGATTCGTCAACTGGCGTCAAAGTTATTCCAAATAGAATGTTGCAGATTTCCTATGGATAATAGGTCCTAACTATAGCTACCTACTGGCGACCGCCAGTAGGTAATTCACTGAAAAAAACATAGGTTTTAGGGAAATTTATAGTTAGTTGGACATTTCACTCGTACAAAACCAGAGAAATTTCCCAGCTATAGTTAGTTCAGCTAACTATAACTCAAGCCCCCACAATGCACTGCTGATGACGTCACATATTACATCACTCATGACATAGTCAGTGACATCACTGATGACATCACTGATGACATCTCAAATGATATCGCTGATGACATTGCTGATCACATCATCCAGTGACTGTGTGTTTCTGTAAAGTTTAAATATGTTTAATATATATAGGGAAAGGCATATTGAAGAATGAGTGGGTGTATACGTGTCTGAATGGATAATTTAGTAGGTGCATGACTGACTCTATTAGTGCGTGATTAAACATTTCTTACTGAATGCATGGGTTAGTGACTAAACTGTGTGAATGTCTGTATCCGTCTGTCTGTTGGTGTGTAAGCGGCTACATGGGTTTGTGAATAGCTACATGAGTGTCTATATGGGTTATTGATTGGTTGTCTGAGTGTCTGTATGGGAGCCTGAGTGTTTATGCGGGTGGGGTGTGTGTGACTCTGTGCATAGATGCGTGAGTGGGTGATTCACTGGGTGCATGGTTTCAAGATTGCATCTGTGATGGACTGTATGGGTGGGTGAGTGTGTGTATGGGTGTGTTAGTGAGTGAATGTATATCTCAGTGGTACATGTGTGAGTAACTACATATGTGAAAGGCAGTATATATGTGTGTTGGAGTATATATAAATGGCTATAAGTGAGAGTGTGTGATTGTGAGAGTGGCTTTATAGATGAGTGTGTGCTTGTATCAGTGAATGTATAAGAGCATAAGAATGTGCTAGTATTTGTATGAGTGATTGAGCTGGTGTGTGTATAACTGTATAGGTGAGTAAATGGCAGTGTGATTAATTATTTGCATGACTGACTAGGTGGGTGAGTACCTCTATGGATGAGTGGCGGTGTGTGAGTTTCTATATAGGTGTATGAGTGCATATGATAGTCCTGTACTGAGTGACCATAAGTATGAGTGACTGTACGGGTGAGTGAGTGGATGTGTGTGTAAACCTAAGAATCAGTGAGTGTGTTTGTAGTTATTGCTGTTGGAGTGTCTATGGTTTTGAGAATGGCAGTCTGTAATTTAGAGTGGGTGTATCAAAGGTTATATTAGGGTGCAAGAAGATGCATCAAATTATCACATGGATGATGTCATCAGTGATGTCATTTGAGATGTCATCAGTGATGTCATCAGTGATGTCACTGACCATGTCATGAGTGATGTAATATGTGACGTCATCAGCAGTGCATTGCGGGGTCGCGAGTTATAGTTAGCTGAACTAACTATAACGGGGGAATTTCTCTGGTTTTGTACGAGTGAAATGTCCAACTAACTATAACTTTCCCTAAAACCTATGTTTTTTTGTGAATTTCAAAGGTTTTTTGAATGCTAAATTCTAACTATAACATGCCTGAAACCTATGTTTTTTTCAGTGAATTTCAAAGGTTTTTCAAATGCTAGTTTCTAACTAGGTAGGACATGTGAAGAAAGAAGAAAAAATGCACAGAAAGAAGCAAAAGAGATGCAGAAAGAAGCCACAGAAGTCCACAAAGATGAAAAAAATGCAGGAAGAAGCAATACATGTGCAGAAAGAACCAACAGAGGAGCAGAAAGAGGCCTTGTTTTACAAAATCATCCTGTGCCCCCAACTTTCTCAGACAGGTACTGGTGGTAACTGACTCTGACTAACCAGGCCTAGAGCCAGTGCTATGGTAAAAGACACTTAGAATACAGTGAAAACACCTACATACACTAGGGAACACTATGCGTTGGGGTTCTTGCAGAGGAGATCCAAAGAACATGAAACCAACCGGGTCTTGCCGTCTAAAGATCCAAGGCCTGTCTATAAGCCAAGAAGTATTCTCGGTGGTGAGCTGTTTAACCGGATGTTTCCGCTTCTGGTTAAACAGCTCACTACAGGGAATACTCCATGGCTTATAGGCAGGCCTTGGAACTTTAGACGGCAAGACCCGCCCATCCACACCTTCACTTATGCCCGATATTTGAGTTCCTTAAACATTTGTTGGTTTTTCTTCATCACCCTACTGGGACCGGGTTGGAATTATCACTGGTCCACCGATACGGCCCGTTTCTCACTTTTTTTTTTTAGTCAGCCCTGAAGAGTCACGGGTTACTACCCATTTTTGACGAAACACGTGTCGTCTGGTTTCATGTTCTTTGGATCTCCTCTGCAAGGAGAACCATGATCACCTATAAAAGCAAATAGAAACTAATCACTTGTGGTCGATCCTATCTTATTGCATACTTATGA
The DNA here is from genome assembly GCF_964263255.1 of Lissotriton vulgaris. Classification (NCBI taxonomy): domain Eukaryota; kingdom Metazoa; phylum Chordata; class Amphibia; order Caudata; family Salamandridae; genus Lissotriton; species Lissotriton vulgaris. The sequence continues at coordinate 1,476,902,526 of NC_141694.1, forward strand.
TTACATATCAATCAACTCTGTACGTGTGCTCTGGACCTTGTTTGTAGAAATTTTGTAGTGGAGATCTAATCCCACTATTTCTCAGGGGTTTTGGGTTTCCCTTGACCAAGCAGCACCGTTTCATTTCTCCTTTTTTTCTTTTATACTCTCACCGCTACCTGACGAGCGCCATTTCTTTCGGAATATTTAAAAACCCCACAGACTTTGCATACTATGCATTGGGGTACCCCTATGATTAGCATGACCTCCTCTGTAAGGCCCTAGTACATAATAGGGTTGGGGGATTAAAACTACCCCTTAAAATGCACTACGGGCATGTTTGCACGGCGGTGAAGCTCCCTGGCGCATACTGGAGGTACCTAGTGGGCTAGTTGGCCCCCAGGAACCTTCAGTATTCAAGGGAAATTAATTCCCCAACTTACAGTGCTCCAGGGGGTGTGTTTGCACAGTGGTGAAGGGAGGGGGCGTGGCCTGAGTTGACATTTGTGCAAACACGCCCTGTGGCGCGTTTTATGTTGTTGAATTAATTCCTCTTCAATCCTGAGTGACCCTGGGAGCCAACTAGACCACCAGGTACCTCCAGTAAGCGCCACTGCAATGCGTTGCAGAAAAGTGGCCCAGGCCACGCCCCTTTTTACACCACTCTGTAACGCAGCTCTGTGGCACCACCTCTCTGCAACGCAGCCCTGTGGCGCTTCCTGAAGGGTACCTGGTGGGCTAGTTGCCCCCCAGGGACCCCTAGTATTGAAGGGGAATTAATTCCCCAACTTAAAATGTGCCACAGGGCGCATTTGCAGAGTGTTGCTGGGAGGGGGTGGGGCTTTCGGCACAATCGCAAGTTGTTTTTTAAATATTTTTTGGGAAGGGGGCTGTGTGGCCCCCCTTCTTTTTACTGTTTTTACCACATCCCCCAGGGCCTGACCCCCATTAAAAAAATATATATACATATTAACAGGAAGGGGGCCGCGTGGGCCCCCCTCCCGTGGCCAGCTTTTGGCCTCGAGGACCCAATCCCCCGCGGCACGGCCCAACTTAAAAAAAAATATTATTATGGAGGGGGCTTCGTGGCCCCCCTACTCAGGCCATATATGGCCCTGGGGACCCCATCCCCCCGGGGCCGGCCTTTGCGTATTTTTTTATTTTATTTATTATTGGGGACGGGGGCTGCGTGGTCCCCCTCCTTGGCCACTTCTGGCCCCGGGGACCCCATCCTCCGAGGCCTGGCCTCTCGTTGGGGACCATGGGGGGAGCCCCAATGCCCCCACGGTCCCAGCCGGCTCCCCACCTCCTGTAGGAGCCGACATTGCTTTTCCACACGAGGAACTGCTAAGAGGCAGCTCCCTGTGTGAAAAAGCAATCTGATTTGAATTTTGGAAGAGAGAGCAGGTTTCCTTCCTGTCCATCCGGGGGATTAATTAAACGAAGCGCTGCAGTCCGTGCTTCCTTTTTTTTTCAGCCGAATTCGCGCACCCAGCGAGAATTCGGCCGAAATTGTTTTTTTAAAAAAAAGGCTTTTTTGGGCCCTGGGGTTCCTTGGGGGACCCCCTGAGCCGGCCTAGGGGTCAGGGTGTTTCTACCCTGCCACCTTATCTTGTTTTTTGTGTTTGTTTTCTGTTTTCTTTCGCCTCGGTTACCGAGGCACAAGATGGCTGCCAACACTTCCTGGTCTCGAGTATTGACAGCCAATTAGCATAAAGCTTGTGATCTGGAGGGTGCGCGGATCCTCTGTGCCTCTAAATAACAAAACTTTTATTTTTGATTTTCTCAGCAACTACTGAACGGATTTACGCCATTTAAAAACAAGCATTTGCAATGCAATAGGTCTCGCATTAGGAAAGTTTGAGCTGTTGGTATTGTAAATGACAAATTTTATATTTATCTGTTGGTTTTGAAAATAGTGAAATTAATAGCTTTGTCATTTACAATGCCAATATTTTTAACTTTTGCAAATGTGACACCTATAGCATTTGTAATGCAATATGTGTTGTATTTACGTGACTTAGATGTATTGATATTACTAATAACAATGTAGCATAATTATGTGACAATGAGTGGTATTGTGTGGAGTGTGTTGCATTCAGTAGAGTGTAATTATGTGGCGTGTAATTATGTGGCACTGAGTGGTATTTGGAGTGTATGTTGCATCAAGTGCAGTGTAATTATGTGGCGTGTAATTATGTGGCACTGAGTGGTATTTGGAGTGTATGTTGCATTGAGTGTAGTGTAATTATGTGGCGTGTAATTATGTGGCACTGAGTGGTATTTGGAGTGTATGTTGCATTGAGTGTAGTGTAATTATGTGGTGTGTAATTATGTGGCACTGAGTGGTATTTGGAGTGTATGTTGCATTGAGCGCAGTCTAATTGTTTAGCATATAATTATGTGACACTGAGTAGTATTGTCTGGAGTGTATTTTGTATTCAGTAGAGTCTAAATATGTGGCATGTAATTATGTGGCACTGAGTGGTATTGTTTGGAGTGTATGTTGCATTGAGTGCAGTGTAGTTATGAAGCATAATTATGTGGCACTGAGTGGTATTGTGTGGAGTGTGTTGCATTCAGAAGAGTGTAATTATGTGGCGTGTAATTATGTGGCACTGAGTGGTATTTGGAGTGTATTTTGCATTGAGTGCAATGTAATTATGTGGCATGAAATTATGTGGCACTGAGTTGTATTTGGAGTGTATGTTGCATTGAGTGCAGTGTAATTATGTGGCACTGAGTGGTATTCGGAGTGTATGTTGCATTGAGTGCAATGTAGTTATGAAGCATAATTATGTGGAACTGAGTGGTATTGTGTGGAGTGTGTTGCATTTACTAGAGTGTAATTATGTGGCATGTAATTATGTGACAGTGGTATTTGGAGTGTATGTTGCGTTGAGTGCAGTGTAATTATGTGGCGTGTAATTATGTGGCACTGATTGGTATTTGGAGTGTATGTTGCATTGAGTGCAGTGTAGTTATGAAGCATAATTATGTGGCACTGAGTGGTATTGTGTGGAGTGTGTTGCATTCAGTAGAGTGTAAGTATGTGGCATGTAATTATGTGGCACTGAGTGGTATTTGGAGTGTATTTTGCATTGAGTGCAATGTAATTATGTGGCATGAAATTATGTGGCACTGAGTGGTATTTGGAGTGTATGTTGCATTGAGTGCAGTGTAATTATGTGGCACTGAGTGGTATTCGAAGTGTATGTTGCATTGAGTGCAATGTAGTTATGAAGCATAATTATGTGGAACTGAGTGGTATTGTGTGGAGTGTGTTGCATTCAGTAGAGTGTAATTATGTGGCGTGTAATTATGTGACAGTGGTATTTGGAGTGTATGTTGCGTTGAGTGCAGTGTAATTATGTGGCGTGTAATTATGTGGCACTGATTGGTATTTGGAGTGTATGTTGCATTGAGTGCAGTGTAATTATGTGGCTTGTAATGTGGCACAGAGTGGTATTTGGAGTGTACGTTGCATTGAAATTATGTGGCGTGTAATTATGTGGCACTGAGTGGTATTTGGAGTGTATGTTGCGTTGAGCGCAGTGTAATTATGTAGCATATAATTATGTGGAGTGTATGTTGTATTTAGTAGAGTGTAATTGTGTGGCGTGCAATTATGTGGCACTGAGTGGTATTGTTTGGAGTGCATGTTGCATTGAGTGCAGTGTAATTATGTGGCTTGTAATGTGGCACAGAGTGGTATTTGGAGTGTACGTTGCATTGAAATTATGTGGCGTTTAATTATGTGGCACTGAGTGGTATTTGGAGTGTATGACTCACCACTACAAACACAACAACACAACACCAGCCGTCAGTGCACGCTTTCACCGGGGCCAAACACCACCAGCCATCAATGCACTCTTTCACCAAGCACAAACACCATCAGGCGTACAACACCAGGCAGCCGTCAGTGCATGCTTTTACAAGGCGCACTCACCAGCAACCGTCAGTGCACGCTTTCACCAAACACACACACCATCAGCCATCTGTGCACGATTTTACCAAGCACACACCCACCAGCCGTCAGTGCACCCTTCCACCAGGCACACACACCTCCAGGCGCCAGTGCACTCTTCCACCAAGCACACACACCACCAGCCATCAGTGCACGCATCAATTGTTAACGCATCCACAATTAACTATTGTAGCAATCGCAGTATGGTACACTTTACTTTTAAACATATTCATCTAAAGCACAGCAGGCCACCATTGCTAAAATTACAATCCAACCCACATAATTCCACTACACACCACATGCACAATGCCATTAGCTCAAACTCAAATAAATCCGAGCCCGATTGCATTTCTAATGCTTGTTCCTTTTGCCCGGTGTTCGTCTTTTCTTGCCCTGTGCACTGAATGGGCTGTGCATGCTCATTAGCAGGCATTTAAATGTGGAAGATATGCCCCCGACCATCTCCGGTCGATTCTTCGGCGTCCTGGGAGACGACTGTTTGAGGCAGAGGGTCATCGTTTTCAGGTATGCTCACTGGGGTTGTGAGGAGTTTAGTTTGCATCGAGTTTTGGGCGGTGCGCGGTCTTTGACTTACGCGCTACTTGGGAAAGGCGTCTTGAGTACTGCTGTGAAAAATGTTAGGCATGCGGGCTCTCTCGCCATAACGTTTATGCTATGCCCGTCCCCGGTCGAATGTATGTTTTGCATTTTTGCCGGGACTGGCTCGTAGTGTACCTTACTTGGGCAGCATACTTTATTAGTGCGCCTTGGTGATAATTGTTAACAGATACGGGTAATGCAAAAACTTTAGCGTGTGTGTCTCGCTAGATATATATACCCGTTTTCATTCCATGCGGTATGGTCACAATCATAATTTGTGCTCCTCCCTGTCTCATATGTTCTCTTTGCAGATAAATGAGCACACATTCAGAGCTTCGATGTTTAAGTTTTTGGCTTGAATTAAATAAGAAACTTGTGTTCACCGTCAATCAAAGCCTCACTTTTTAACACGTAAAAAAACAAGCAAACTCACCGCCGCAGCCTGGCTTCAACAGGAAGCCAGGCAACCTTTGTCGGGACGGGGGCGGGGCCGGACACGCGACCGGAGCTTTCCAGGAGGCAGGCTGCAGTGGCTGGCGCATGGCTCCGGTGCAGAGAGAGGAGAGCCCTGCGTGCAGCCGGCGTCCGCCCGGGAAGCCAAGGAGCGGAGTGCCGGTGTCCCTGTGCCCGTTGACGTCGGAAGAGTCCTGCGGAGTAGAAGTCCCGGTGAGTGGGGCTGCAGCGTGTGTGTGTGTGTGTGTGTGCGCGCGCGCCTGTGTGTGCGTGCATGCAGAGGGGTGGGGGCTGGCTGTGTCCCGGTGAGTGGGGCTCCTTGCTTGCGTGTCTGTGTGTATGCAGGGGAGTGGGGGTGGGGGGCGGCAGCGTGTGTGTGTATGTGTGTGTGTGTGCGCGCGCCTGTGTATTGTGTGCGTGCATGCAGAGGGGTGGGGGCTGGCTGTGTCTGTGTGTGAGCAGGGGCTTTGCACCGCGCATGCGCAGCTATCAGACGCTCGCTCCCGAGGTGAAATCCGACCTCGTTAAAGCGCGCGTCTGGTAGCTGTCCACTCTCCTAAATACGGGCAGCATAAGTTGTCGAGCTGATGCATTCATGCTTCGCATGAATGCCACATCAGCTCGACCTAAAAAGGGTGCTTTCTGAAGGAAGCACTCTTTTTTTTGCCAAATTTGGTGTAATTCCGTTTTCGAGCTGTAGCCGTGTCTAAACTTTCCTATGGGGAATGCATTTTACAACCACTATTTTAGTACTTTCTCCGAAACTACTGAACGAACGGATTTACACCATTTAACAAAAAGGGCTCTTTCTGAAACAAGGGCTACCTGTTTGCCAAATTTGGTGTAATTCCGTTCAGCAGTTCGGGCGGTAGCCGTGTGTAAAGTTTCCTATGGGAATTAAAATGGAGAAAACACTTTTTGGAACCCTCGTTTTTCCTTGGTCCCCCCTTGCAAAATCACCTCGAAACTTCCAAGATAGGAGCTGACTGGAGCGGGCCATACGTTCTGAAAATTTGGCGAAGGTTCGTCAACCCGCGCCAAAGTTATTGAGGAAACAAAAAACACTTTTCCTATGGAAACTAGGTGCTAACTATAACTACCTACTGGCGACCACCAGTAGGTAATATACATACATACATACATATATATATATATATATATATATATATATATATATATATATATATATATATATATATATATTCAATGAAAAAACCATAGGTTATAGGCCATATATAGTTAGGAATTAGCATTTACAAAACCTTATTTTACTCGCATAAAACCATTGAAATTCCATATATAGTTAGCTAACTATAAGCGCTAACTATATATCGCGCACCCGCAATCCACTGCTGATGATGTCACATATTACATCATTCATGACATGGTCAGTGACATCACTGATGACATCACTGATTACAACATCCAGTGACTGTATGTTTCTGTAAAGTTAAAATATGTTTCACATATTGAAGAATGAGTGGATGTATAAGTGTCTGGATGAAGAATTTAGTAGGTGCATGACTGACTGTATGAGTGAGTGATTAAATGTGTCTCACTGAGTGCATGGGTTAGTGACTAAACTGTCTTAATTCGTGCATCAGTATGTTTGTTGTTGTGTAAACTGCTGCTTGTGTTGATCAGTAGCTATAAGAGTAGCCATATGGGTTATTGATTGGTTGCCCAAATATTTGAATGGGAGGCTGAGTGTGTGTGTGGGTGGCTGGGAGGTGCGTGACTCTGTGCATAGATGTGTAAGCAGTTGATTCACTAGGAGTATGAGTTCAAGAGTGCATGTGGAAACAGCTATATGAGCGGTTGACTGTGCATGGGTGTGTTGGTGAGTGAATGGATTTCTCATTGCTACATGTGCAAGTAAGTACGTATGTAAAACACAATACATGTGAGAGTTGAGATATATAAATAACTGAACATAAGAGCCAGTGAATGTGTGAGTGGCTGTATCGATCACTGTGAGCTTGTATCAGGGATTATATAAGAGAGTAAATATGTGTTATTATATGTTTGAATAAGTAAGATGTGTATAACTGTATAGTTGAGGAAATGGAGGTGTGATTGATTCTTTGCATGACTGACTAGGTGTGTGAGTAAGTCCATGGATGAGTGACAGTCTGTGAGTGTCTGTTTATACTGAGTGTATGTAAGGTTATATTAGAGTCTGAAGAGGTTCATTGTATTATCACATGAGTGATGTGATCAGTGATGACAAATGAGATGTCATCAGTGATGTCATTTGAGTTGTCATCAGTGATGTCATTTGAGATGTCATCATTGATATCATTTGAGTTGTCATCAGTGATGTCATTTGAGATGTCATCAGTGATGTCATCAGTGATGTCACTGACCATGTCATGAATGATGTAATATGTGACATCATCAGCAGTGGATTGCGGGTGCGCGATATATAGTTAGCGCTTATAGTTAGCTAACTATATATGGAATTTCAATGGTTTTATGCGAGTAAAATAAGGTTTTGTAAATGCTAATTCCTAACTATATATGGCCTATAACCTATGGTTTTTTCATTGAATTTTCAAGGTTTTGTAAATGCAAATTCCTAACTATATATCCACTATAACCTATGGTTTTTTCTGTGAATTTCATTGGTTTTTTAATAGCAAATATGAAAAGCTTTAAAATGTCAAGTACGTGATAGATAAAAACATTTTCATATTTATGCACGCTGATGTGCTTTGAACGCTGCCCCCCCCCTCCCCTCTTTTGCCTTTGTTAGTACTCTCTCTTTGCAGATACAGAAGGGTAGTTAACGCAGGCCTTTACCCCCGTTGTAATCCGTCGTACCTCCTTGTCTCTCCATTTGATTGTTTGTTGTCCAAGCATTTACTGTTTTAGAATTGGTTCTCTTTGGATCATTCTCTATTTACAAACAAGCACAAAGTCGCAATACTCTGTTTAGTCTTTGCAGATAGTGAAAAATCGTGTAAAAAAATAAAAGTAATCGAGCAAAATCAGTAGGCCACTAATTGGATCTCTTTTTGACCTCGCTAAAATAGAAATATTAGGAACAACCCTTCTTGAGAAATACGAAAATAGTGAGATGAACTGAGCTCCACACCATGAGGGCTGCAAGACAGCTCGGCTCCATCACCCATCCCGCACAAAATAATGACAAACCCTATGCAAATATTAAAAATATAGACAACACACCAGCAAAGAAATAGGGTAAAACATTTTATTAAAAAACTATTTACATAACGTTGGTTTATAAGATGATGTCAGTAGTGGACCGATGTGTGAATAGATCGAAAACAGCACAAGGCTCCAAGATCCGGATAGCAAGCTCCTGGATGTTGGGTGCCATAGTTTAGAGTTCTGAATTTCAGCCTTTTTCGATGCCTGTGCTTTGTTGAATCAAAATGGCGGCTTGACACAAAGCTGACTCAAGCGTTGTTACTGATGCTATGCAGACCAAAACTGGTTTTCAGTTTGTACATTTTTCTAGATTTTTCATTCCAAGTTTGGTTGACTTTGTAGAACGATGGCTTCAGATTTTCAACATACGGTGTGGTGGCGCTGACTGGGAGGGGGCGCTTCGCTCCTGCCCCCTCCCCAAGTAAGATTTTCATACGTGAAAGTACGTTAATGGTTTTGGTCCCCGAGATGCTTCGATGTCACTACCATTCTCAAATAGCATAAGTTCTGGATGTTGGGTGCCATAGTTAAGAGTTCTGAGCAGCGCTTGTAACACTGTCTGAAGCTTATTTCCTCCTACTGCAGCTTCACTATTCTCAAAGTAAGTGAGTGTCGTTTGTGGACCTGACTGCATTAGAAAACAATATGATATGTTACCTTCCTAAACAGCTTGACGGAGGCCCCTGAGGGGCGCTGTGATGGCCATGGACTCGGAGAAGACGCTTGGCTCCGACACCCTCCCCAAGTCTTATAGCACTGGTGTAGCCTGAGATCGCCCCCGACATAGGCGGCCGGCTCCCGGGGTCCGGCGGTACTTTTTGCCTTTTGATGACTCTTCAATTCTGGACCTTGTCCCACAATCCGTTTGACCTGAAGACAAGCTGTAGTGAGGCGCCCCTTTATCGTTTTAGTTGCCATTCCGCCCGCTTTTGCTACACTGTGCCTCTTCCGCCATTCAGCTGTTTTCCGCCCGCTCTTGCGACTACAGCGTCTCGCTCACCATGTAGTTGAGATGCGCCCGCTCTAGCGGTGCAGCGATAGGCGGCTGCCACAGGACTCTCAAAATGGCGGCCGGCTCTTCGGTTTTGGGCCTGGTCCACTAAAATGGCCCTGGGACACCTTGGAACTCGGACGCTTGTCTGCTAGGGCTTGGATCCCATTCTCGAAAAGCGTCCCCTCAGCCGTGAAGATTCTACAAAAGTCATGGGGGCCTCCGACTCCCGCAGGCTTCTGGTGGGGAGCGGCTGCCATGATTGCTCGTGGAATGGCCACGACGGAGCTACGAGATGGTAGTGGTCTCATGCTGACGCCAGCTTTAGTCTGAAACATCCAGAAACACTGTAGACTACCAATTCGATCAGTTCCGGTAGCGCCCCAACATGACCCGGAAGAGAAGAACTTGCCCTCCCCTCTTTGACTGATGGTTCTTGTTGCCTGTCCCCTCTGTTGTCATTTAACAGAACTTTTTGGACTGCTGAAAGGGGTTGTGTTCTGAACGCTGGTTGGTGGAGACATTTAGACTATATTCTTGACCTACGTTGTCGCGTAATGCGTTTTATGACACGCCGCGTTAGCGCACCCAGAAGTGATCCGAGGCGCGGCGCGCAGCGCGTAACGTAAGCATAACAGGTCATGTGACTTGTTAATAAAACTTTTCATTGGTTCATTTTACTTTTGTTAATTTAATGATGAAAAGCTTGGTCATATGACCTAAAAATTACGCTTTTTATTATTTTCGAACAATATTTTTTTTTCAAACATATGTTATAATATTCCAGGCTAATGTACTTTCCCGGAAAATTTACAACTGTCTGGCAAGTAAAATATATTCCTTTTTCGAGAAAAAGGGCGTTTCTTCCTTCCATGACGGAGCCGTTGAGTAAAAGAGATTCGGCCTGCTGTCTTAGTCGCCGATGCGCCTGATTATCAGATTCTTATCGATCACTTTATGTTGCAGACATGAAAAACACAACTGCCCTTGACCATTTATCTTTACTGCGTTCCTACATATTATACCTTTTATCCGTCATGTAATTGGACTGCTTTATTTCACTTGCCTTTTACTGATTCGAAAACAGTCACTAAAAGTAAAAACTTTACAAATGAAAATACTACTACCGTGTTTTGTTTTAAAAACCTTTATTGTGAAAATGTCAGTATACAAATACGGGCCTATAACCACGTGGGCCGGCCACGGAGCAAACTCAAATCGTATATGATGAGGAGACATTTACACTGTAGAAGAACGTAACGAGCGGGCCATTAGGTGACAAGAACAAAGGTGTCTAACAGTTGCGGTATCGGTGGACGTACATTTTGTAATTAAAATACGACAGGGCCACTTACAATAACATTTTCTAGATATACATTTGCGGGCAAAGAGTTACGAGTCCCATTTATACCGGCGCCATTTTGGGCGAGGCCGGGCAGGTCCAAGATATAGTCAAAATGTCTCCACCAACCATCGGCCAGACCAGAACCCCTTTCGGCCCTTTATGTTACAAGATGATGTCTTCCATTCAGAAAATATTGGTGGCAGCATTTTGAAAGGAAACAAAAACAGCCGTTCTCCTAGTGAGTTTCACATTGTTACATTTAGGAAGAATGTTGAAGAGTAGTATGTGGAAAATCTGAAGCCATTTTTCTACAAACTCTCAATCAGACTTGGATGGAAAAAAAAACCTGAAGAATGTACAAACTGAAAACCAATTTTTGTCTGTATAGCACCAACAGTAACGCTTGAGTCAGCTTTGTGTCAAGCCGCCATTTTCATTCAATCAATAGCGTCCCCCTGCACACATTCAGGGACCTGGTCGTGTCTTTAGATGAAACGCATTGTAGGAAAAGAAGCAGAAAGGAAAAGGAAAAAAGTTCCGCCGGACCTAGTGAAGCTGCAGCAGGTGCAAATAAGCTTCAGACAGTCTTACAAGCACTGCTCAGAACTCTCAACTGAGGCACTCAACATCCAGGACTTGCCATTCGGATCTTAGCGCCTTGTATTTTTGTTTTGTTCTTGATGGAGGGGAAACAACAAAAAACAGGCATTGAAAACGGCTCAACTGGAGCAAAAAAAAAATTACTTCTTGGGTGCATTAGGGCATTTATGATTTTCGAATGCCGTATTCATCAGGTTGATGCTCATGTTGCCATAGGACAGCATAGCACCACAGTGTATACAAGTTAACTTCATATGTTCAGATGAGGCAGGTGGCATATTTAGCATTCACCTTCTTTGATCCAGGAAGGATGGAGAAAAACTGCCAGATGAAACTTGAAACTTGGCCATCCAGATCTCGGCGCGTTCGACTCACTGTACCGCAACAGTGACCGCAACTCAGCTGGACACGCCGTCTTTCGGCGCAGCATTGTAGGATGGCCACACCAGTGCGGCAATTTGCTAGACACCACCTCGGTGCCATCCGGATCTCGGCGCGTTCGAGTCACTGTACCGCAACAGTGACCGCAATTCAGCTGGACACGCCGTCTTTCGGCGCAGCATTGTAGGATGGCCACACCAGTGCGGCAATTTGCTGGACACCACCTCGGTGCCATCCGGATCTCGGTGCGTTCGAGTCACTGTACCGCAACAGTGACCGCAACTCAGCTGGACACGCCGTCTTTCGGCGCAGCATTGTAGGATGGCCACACCAGTGCGGCAATTTGCTGGACACCACCTCGGTGCCATCCGGATCTCGACGCGTTGTGCTGCCTTCGGCCTATTCGCACATCGGTCCGCTACTGACAGTGACCGCAACTCAGCTGGACACGCCGTCTTTCGGCGCAGCATTGTAGGATGGCCACACCAGTGCGGCAATTTGCTGGACACCACATCGGTGCCATCCGCATCTCGACGCGTTGTGCTGCCTTCGGCCTATTCGCACATCGGTCCGCTACTGACAGTGACCGCAACTCAGCTGGACACGCCGTCTTTCGGCGCAGCATTGTAGGATGGCCACACCAGTGCGGCAATTTGCTGGACACCACCTCGGTGCCATCCGGATCTCGACGCGTTGTGCTGCCTTCGGCCTATTCGCACATCGGTCCGCTACTGACGCCGCCTCACGTGCCAACGGATTTTCTACGCTTTTTGTAGCCCTATGCCGCAGAACAGGTCATGTGACTTGTTTATAAAACTTTTCATTGGTTCATTTTTCTTTTGGTTTCCTAAAGATGGAAGGCTTGGTCATATGACCTAAAAATAACACTTTTCATTGGTTTAGAACATTTTTTTTCCCAAACGATGAAAGCCCCACCTTGTTTCTGGATCATTCAGACTGAAGCTGGCGTCAGCATGAGAGCACCACCATCTCGTGGCTCCGTCGTGGTCATTCCGCGAGCAATCATGGCAGCCGCTCCCCACCGGAAGCCTGCGGGAGTCGGGGGCCCCCAAGACTTTTATACAATCTTCACGGCTGAGGGGACGCTTTTCGAGAATGGAGCCCAAGCCCTAGCAGGCAAGCGTCCGACTTCCAAGGTGTCCCAGGGCCATTTCAGTGGACCAGGCCCAAAACCGAAGAGCCGTCCGCCATTTTGACAGCCATGTGGCAGCCGCCTATCGCTGCACTGCAAGAGTGGGAGCAACTCCACAACATGGTGAGCGAGACGCTGTGGCCGCAAGAGCGAGCGCAACTCAGCTAGATGGCCGCCACCTGGGGAGGCCCGTTCACGCCGCCTCCCCCCCCCCCCCCCCCCCCCCGGGCCGCCGCACGCCAATTTTCGGAGCAGCATTGTAGGATACCAAAACCAGTGCGGCAGTTTACTGGACATCACCTGGGTGCCTGTCGTACATGTTGTGTCAGCCATGTGACACTGGACACAGACCGCTACTGACGAGGCCTCCCCCCGCACCACCCGGGACGCCCCACGCTGTTTTTCTGTGCTGCATTGTAGGATCCCTAAACCAGTGCGGCACCCAGGCGACATCACCTGGGTGCCGTCCAGAACTCTGCACGTTGTGCTGCCTTGGGACTATTCGCACAACAGACCGCTACTGACGAGGCCTCCCCCCGCCCCACCCGGGACGCCCCACGCCAATTTTCGGAGCAGCATTGTAGGATCCCTAAACCAGTGCGGCACCCAGGCGACATCACCTGGGTGCCGTCCAGAACTCTGCACGTTGTGCTGCCTTGGGACTATTCGCACAAAAGACAGCTTCTAACCATTGTTGCTTTTTGTGTTAATAAATGTTTAAATGTTTTTAGTTTTTGTTCTGTTCATTATCGTTAAAAGTTAATAAAGTTTTATAACCTTACTTTGTTGGAGTGTTATCTATTTTTTGAAAAACGGGTGAATGGGGCCTTGAATCGGGTTATTGTCATGTGTGGGCTTTGGAAGTGTGCTGCTGCAGGATCGGACATTTCAAACTCAAATGCACGTTCTTTTTCTTACCTTTCCGAAGCATGGAGCGCAATAGCAAGCAGAGAAAGGGTGATGCACGTGTTGAACACTACCTGACCTGGCAAGTTGCTGGCAGTGCCCCCCCGCCCGCTCCTGAAAGAGGGCACACACACACCGCCGCCCCGAGTACTTCAGAAATCTTTAAAAGACCATGCGCTTGTTCATGAGGCTTAAATGGTTTATCACCTCTTCTAGAACCCCTACATCGACCCTCTGACGTTTCATGGAAAAATTACCATGTAACACAATACCAAGCCCTATCAGCTGAAACCCCCAAGGAATCGTGGGGCATATTAGCAAGGGGGTTTATCTCCCCTTTTTTGGCTTTAAAAACCATGAAAGCGGAGATAAAATTATTTCCCTATTATCAAGCTGTCGCTAACACCAGTTAGTGACACCTAAAAGGAGATAGCGACCATCTTGGGCCCGGCTTTGCATGTCAGTGATACTTATCACTAATGACATGCAAAGTGGCGTGCCAAGATGTTAGCGACTGGAAACAGTCCCTAACATCGCTACCTTCTATTACCAACTTTTGGAGATATTCGCACTAAGCGCGAATATCTCCAAAAGCTAACACCTGCCCTGAGCAGGTCTTAGCCATGTTATCCAATGGGAGGTGGATAACATGGCTAAGAGCATTAGGTCGATAATACATGAATATCGCTGACTTTTCTGCGATAATAGCAAGGTTTATCTGCGATAAAAATCGCCGATGTGCGGCGATAATTTTTGTCTCTAAACAAGTTATAGACAAAAATTATCGCTAGTTGTTAGTAATATGCCCCCGGGTTTTTGCTTGCAGAAATCGGGAGGCGGGAGACTAGCACTGAAATCAGTACTCACACGCCTGAATCAGGAGGATTGGCATGTCTGAATTCTCTACAGCTGGGGCCATAAACTACATCCGCAGGGGTAGGTGATAGCCTGGGACCAGCCTGGCATCTAAAATGGCTGCCGTGCACGACAAAATTGTGGCATTCGAAAAAAGGCAAGATGGAGCAGCCGCTGGAAGAGATATATCAACATATATCAGCCTCCTCAGCCACCCTCAGGAAACATAGGGGATTAGGATATGTCTCCCGCACCCCCTTATACCTAGTACTTTAATTAACGAAGCACAAAATGGCGAATTCCCGTTTCGCTACCAGTTTGCGGCCCAGTTCGCGGCCCGTGAAGCGCTTCTACCGTGAAAAATCATTTTTTTTTTATTTTCCCCACGGGACCCTTTAATAACCCCAACAACATTCCTAGGGGGTCAAGAGGGGGATACCTTGCCCCCTTTCATTAAATTCCCCCTTAGTTTTTCACCTTTTCTTCTCTCTCGATCCTACCGAGAGACAAGATGGCGGCCGCTCCGGACTGTCACGCAGCAAAAAAAAAAAAAAAGCTCACGCACAGCCGCTGGAAGAGATGTATCAACATATATCAGCCTCCTCACCCACCCTCAGGAAACATAGGGGATTAGGATACGTCTCCCGTACCCACTTATAACTAGTAATTTAATTTACGAAGCACAAAATGGCGAATTCCCGTTTCGCTACCAGTTTGCGGCCCAGTTCGCGGCCCGTGAAGCGCTTCTACCGTGAAAAATCATTTTTTTTTTCTTTTCCCCACGGGTCCCTTTAATAACCCCAACAACATTCCTAGGGGGTCAAGAGGGGGATACCTTGCCCCCTTTCATTAAATTCACCCTTCGTTTTTCACCTCTTCTTCTCTCTCGATCCTACCGAGAGACAAGATGGCGGCCGCTCCGGACTGTTTAGAATGTTGACAGACACCGGAGAGCCAATCAGCTTTCTGCGCGCAAAGTTCCGATAAGCGAAAAGTAAGCGGACCGGATCGCTGCCCAGAGCGCTGTTACAGATATATATCTTGATTTAAACGTTAATTTCTCAAAAACTACTGGAGCACATATATTGAGACCTAGCAAAGGCACATCGGGCTAACAGTCCCTACAATTTTGCCAAGTTTCGTGCAAATCCATTCAGCCGTTCGAGCTAAAAGTGAGTCCAACCGCCCTATGGAAAACTCAATGCAAAAAACGCGTTTTGGGACCCCCCTTTTTTCTCAGCCCCCCCTTGACGAAACCCCACCAAATTTTCAGGAGCTGCTCAGAAACAAAATGTGCCATTTTCCTGAAAATTTCAGCCGATTCCATCCACAAACGCCAAAGTTATTAGACATAGAATTTTCAAAAGTCCCATAGGGAATTTATCCTAACTATATATACCTACTGGCGAACGCCAGTAGGTAATATATATATATATATATATATATATATATATATATATATATATATATATATATATATATGTAGTTATACCAATTGCCCAAGCTATGAGAGGGAACACGACCGTGCTCCGCCATCCGGCAGTAAAGATGCAGCCTGCATGCACTCGAGCTGATTACTTTTTCGCCAACGCGTTTCGAGGTCCTACGCCTCTTCTTCTTGGGCTGCTCTTGAGAGAAAACACACTGAGGCATCACATGGGGAACTGTTTCCGGTCTATTTATTCTTCATGCACGCCCTCTGTTGGCGTTTGCTTGTGAGCAATACATGGTGCATGATGGGTGTCTGAGTTCCTGCTTGCGTGCATAAATTATTTCCTTTCAGTAAGTTCAGTACTTCATTTCCTTGTTTTAAGAGCATTCGTTTTTTCAATGTTTTTCAATCCTTGGTAGGGGTTCGAGTGCTCTGCAGGCTTAATTGGCATATGTGAGGACGGTGCTTATGAAGGTCTCGATCCGTTCGAAACCAAAAAAGCCTCTGTCAGCTGGGTTTACGTTTCTTCTCCAACTGAAGATGGTTCCCCTCTCCACGGCAGGACGGCCGTGTGAAATGTAGTTATACCAATTGCCCAAGCTATGAGAGGGAACACGACCGTGCTCCGCCATCCGGCAGTAAAGATGCAGCCTGCATGCACTCGAGCTGATTACTTTTTCGCCAACGCGTTTCGAGGTCCTACGCCTCTTCTTCTTGGGCTGCTCTTGAGAGAAAACACACTGAGGCATCACATGGGGAACTGTTTCCGGTCTATTTATTCTTCATGCACGCCCTCTGTTGGCGTTTGCTTGTGAGCAATACATGGTGCATGATGGGTGTCTGAGTTCCTGCTTGCGTGCATAAATTATTTCCTTTCAGTAAGTTCAGTACTTCATTTCCTTGTTTTAAGAGCATTCGTTTTTTCAATGTTTTTCAATCCTTGGTAGGGGTTCGAGTGCTCTGCAGGCTTAATTGGCATATGTGAGGACGGTGCTTATGAAGGTCTCGATCCGTTCGAAACCAAAAAAGCCTCTGTCAGCTGGGTTTACGTTTCTTCTCCAACTGAAGATGGTTCCCCTCTCCACGGCAGGACGGCCGTGTGAAATGTAGTTATACCAATTGCCCAAGCTATGAGAGGGAACACGACCGTGCTCCGCCATCCGGCAGTAAAGATGCAGCCTGCATGCACTCGAGCTGATTACTTTTTCGCCAACGCGTTTCGAGGTCCTACGCCTCTTCTTCTTGGGCTGCTCTTGAGAGAAAACACACTGAGGCATCACATGGGGAACTGTTTCCGGTCTATTTATTCTTCATGCACGCCCTCTGTTGGCGTTTGCTTGTGAGCAATACATGGTGCATGATGGATGTCTGAGTTCCTGCTTGCGTGCATAAATTATTTCCTTTCAGTAAGTTCAGTACTTCATTTCCTTGTTTTAAGAGCATTCGTTTTTTCAATGTTTTTCAATCCTTGGTAGGGGTTCGAGTGCTCTGCAGGCTTAATTGGCATATGTGAGGACGGTGCTTATGAAGGTCTCGATCCGTTCGAAACCAAAAAAGCCTCTGTCAGCTGGGTTTACGTTTCTTCTCCAACTGAAGATGGTTCCCCTCTCCACGGCAGGACGGCCGTGTGAAATGTAGTTATACCAATTGCCCAAGCTATGAGAGGGAACACGACCGTGCTCCGCCATCCGGCAGTAAAGATGCAGCCTGCATGCACTCGAGCTGATTACTTTTTCGCCAACGCGTTTCGAGGTCCTACGCCTCTTCTTCTTGGGCTGCTCTTGAGAGAAAACACACTGAGGCATCACATGGGGAACTGTTTCCGGTCTATTTATTCTTCATGCACGCCCTCTGTTGGCGTTTGCTTGTGAGCAATACATGGTGCATGATGGGTGTCTGAGTTCCTGCTTGCGTGCATAAATTATTTCCTTTCAGTAAGTTCAGTACTTCATTTCCTTGTTTTAAGAGCATTCGTTTTTTCAATGTTTTTCAATCCTTGGTAGGGGTTCGAGTGCTCGCAAGCAGGAACTCAGACACCCATCATGCACCATGTATTGCTCACAAGCAAACGCCAACAGAGGGCGTGCATGAAGAATAAATAGACCGGAAACAGTTCCCCATGTGATGCCTCAGTGTGTTTTCTCTCAAGAGCAGCCCAAGAAGAAGAGGCGTAGGACCTCGAAACGCGTTGGCGAAAAAGTAATCAGCTCGAGTGCATGCAGGCTGCATCTTTACTGCCGGATGGCGGAGCACGGTCGTGTTCCCTCTCATAGCTTGGGCAATTGGTATAACTATATATATATATGTATGTATGTATGTATGTATGTATGTATATATATATATATATATATATATATATATATATATATATATATATATATATATATTTATTTTTATTTTTTTGCTCCTTTTCCTCTCTGGTTCCCAAAGAAAACAAGCACTCGCGAGAGGAGGGTCAAACAGAGTTTTATTTCTGACCCTCTGAGCACCAGACGCGTTTCGGCTGAGGGCGGTCAAGGCGCTGGGGGCGAACACCTCCAAGGAACATACAAACACTCCTTCTTTACCAGATGGAAAGAAGCACGCCGACCAGGCATCAGGATTCAAGGTACTGGTTTATTCAGGCAAAGTGGCAGCACTGTATGCAAATGTCAAATCCACTCGTTTGGGCTTTGGTCTGCCATGTAAGCACTTCATGAAAGGTTCTAAGGCACAATGTCCAGACGCGTTTCAAGAACTCCTCGTTCTCTTTCTCAATGGCGTTTGTGCTGACTAGAGTTCGTGTTCCCACCCATTCACTTTAAAGGTCCTGCCCCGAAGTGGGCGTGGCGCATTGCATCTTGGGACCTGTAGTGCAGGGTCTGTCACACTCACCGTTAATACGTCGAACTCTAGCACAATGTCTCATTTCAACACCCAGTGGTTACACGTTAAAGCTTATCTTGCAGCATGTCGACCAATGTCCTGAAATTTGCATCCATTTCACGCTTACATCCTTTTTGGAAAAACGCTCGTCTGCCTTCAGCCAAGTGTGAACCGGTGCCTTTGAATTGATGCTGAACGTGTCGCACGCTTGTGCTCCACCTTCCCACGCCCACTACTTGCAAGCCCACAGGTGAGCACCTGTGTCCTGCTCTGCGAACAAACGTGTGGCAAAATTTCTTTGAGAAAAGGACCAGCCTGCACTTGCCTGGTAAGCGGCACGGAGTTTACCAGCAAGCACGGAGTTTTCCAGCAATCATTGCGCCACAGTGCAAGCTTCCTATCCAAGGGCGTGGCATTGTCTATTTAAAAAGAGGGTGTGTCAGGAAATGCACATTCTGACCTGTCGGTGCCTCTGAGGAAGGAGTTTTCACTCTGAAACGCGTCAGGCGAGAACGACAGGAAAGCTGCTAAAAGGGACGACATACTGGTCTTTGCTTGTACTCAATAAATACAGCTTTGTCTGCAGGTGCTGTTTGAGTGCGTCAATATCTGTTGGACAAACTTGGAGCTTTAATATATATATATATATATATATATATATATATATATATATATTCTCGCTCCCAGGTTGTCCACCTTTGAGTAGCACGCGAGCAGCAGCTTTATTTATGTGTAGGTAAGGACGGGGATCCGCTTGTAGACGCCGCTCCGTAATGGATCTTCCCAGAATGCACAGTCTCA
The DNA here is from genome assembly GCF_964263255.1 of Lissotriton vulgaris. Classification (NCBI taxonomy): domain Eukaryota; kingdom Metazoa; phylum Chordata; class Amphibia; order Caudata; family Salamandridae; genus Lissotriton; species Lissotriton vulgaris. The sequence goes on from NC_141694.1 coordinate 1,476,922,028, forward strand.
TTTGAGCCTCCCATCGGTGGGTGTGTTATATATAAAATGGGGAAGTGGGTCGGCGGTTGCGCACACCTTTCCGTTAAAGCACCTGAAGAGAAGCATATGGAGCTTCGAAACGCGTCGGGCAGATCCCGTACGGAGCGGCGTCTACGAGTGGATCCCCGTCCTCACTTATACATAAACCAAGCTGCTGTTCGCGTGCTACTCAAAGGTGGACACCTTCGAGCATTGATTTATACGCAGCCGTCCAGCCACGGAGTATGCACCACCCCGGTATCCTGGGGGTCACGAAAGTGAAGCAGCAGTCGTACTTGGAATCGAGGACGGGCCCACTTGTGGAGTCCATACAGGACTTGATTGTGTGCTTCCCGGACCACACTTCCCAGAATGCACAGTCTCATTTGAGCCTCCCATCGGTGGGTGTGTTATATATAAAATGGGGAAGTGGGTCGGCGGTTGCGCACACCATTCCGTTAAAGCCCCTGAAGAGAAGCATATGGAGCTTCGAAACGCGTCGGGCAGATCCCGTACGGAGCGGCGTCTACGAGTGGATCCCCGTCCTCACCTATACATAAACCAAGCTGCTGTTCGCGTGCTACTCAAAGGTGGACACCTTCGAGCATTGATTTATACGTGGCCGTCCAGCCGTGGAGTATGCACCACCCCGGTACCCTGGGGGTCACGAAAGTGAAGCAGCAGTCGTACTTGGAATCGAGGACGGGCCCACTTCTGGAGTCCATACAGGACTTGATTGTGTGCTTCCCGGACCACACTTCCCAGAATGCACAGTCTCATTTGAGCCTCCCATCGGTGGGTGTGTTATATATAAAATGGGGAAGTGGGTCGGCGGTTGCGCACACCGTTCCGTTAAAGCCCCTGAAGAGAAGCATATGGAGCTTCGAAACGCGTCGGGCAGATCCCGTACGGAGCGGCGTCTACGAGTGGATCCCCATCCTCACCTATACATAAACCAAGCTGCTGTTCGCGTGCTACTCAAAGGTGGACACCTTCGAGCATTGATATATATATATATACTGAGAAAATGAAATTGGCGAATTTGCACATAATATATAGTATGCACGAAGTCACTTTATTTACTGTGTCATGCATTTGCACTTTATAATTTCAAGGGGCATATATTATAACTCCCAAGTACATTTTGTCCATAACCAAGTTGCTGTTACCTGTTTGGGTTTGATTTGCCACTGAGATGATGCACATTTGTGAAACATAACATGTGAAAATATAATGCTCAGCAATTATCCTGACCAGGCTAAGATGGCGGTCATAGATATATGTTAAAACGTTACAGCATAGACGGTGTCCTATCTCTCTGTTTATGAAGCGCATTTGGGCGTGGTAACATGCAAACCTGTGGTGTATCAATTAAAAATCAGTCAATCCTTGTTTCCGTCAACAGTGAGCAAGGGCGTTCACGCCCGAAACGCGTCTGTTCGACATTTCCTTTTTCCGTTACCTCCTGCACTTTATCTGATGGAATAAATTGGAGATATCACTAAGACTGGCTTTGACTACGATTTTTGTGTCTGCGCGCTGGGGAAAGTGCCTAGGTGAGGTACCAGAACCGGTTGGAGGAGTATATATATATATATATATATATATATATATATATATATATATATATATATATATATATATATATATATATATATATATATATATATATATATATATATATAGGTATACATAATATACATAAAATATATTTACCGGGATAAAGACACAGGAGCACCGATACTCACAAGGGGATATTGACATTAGGATAGTAACACTGACATGGCTATTAACACGTAAGGAAAGCTTTGGACTTCAGAGGGGTTAAAAATGACTACGCCTATTTCAGTCTAAGCAACAGTAGGGAAAGTATTGGACTTCGGAGGGGTAAGATTTACTAATCGAACTCCAGTCTGCGCAGCAATAGGGAAAAGGCTAGTGTTAAAAAGTTACTTGAAGTGAAGTCTTCAATGAAATACGCAGGTCTTGTAGTTTCATAGGTAGAATTTATTGGATGCAAATCAGGAAGAACAGCTCAGCCACCCAACAAGCTCTGCCTAAGGAACGGTTTGAATATATACATTCTATTGCCAGCACAGGCTGGCAAGGATTCTGGAACTTCTATGTGAGAAGTTGGCCTGGTATATGATGTCCACTATTCTAGTGGGCACCCTGCACCAGACCAAATGACCCTTATGATGATTATTGTAAAGTTAAACTTATAGACCAGCTATCCTAGTGGTAGCATGGACAAAGCAGTCTTAGGCTAAAACTTCAGAGAGCATGTAAAGCCTGCTGTTTTACCAATTATAATCCCTTGAATACCAAATGAAAGGACACCACATAAGGTATATATAAAATATATATGTATCTATTACTAACACAACCCCTCTGAACTCTTTATGAGGTCATAGATCGAGATACAGTACCAGTTACTCAATAAGCATACTTTAAGTTGCACAAATACAATTCTGCCCTAGGGGCCTCACGAACTATATACTAAGTAAGTGATATAAGAACCACTTCAGGAATAGTGAAGAGGCCTAGGGCCTAGGGAATCGCTGAGGCTACACTGAACAACCAAAGGTTAGGAAGTAGGGTCCCACGGGAGGCGTGTGCAGTGTCTAAACACACACGCGAGTTACCATAGAGTTAGAATGAGAATGTAAAAGTTACAAAGTAGTTGATTTTGGACACTTCCAAATGGACTACGGTAAAACCCTTTTAAACTAGGCCACTTGGATAGTTAACACCCACGGGAGCACCGGAGTTCTCGAGTTACCTCACCCAGGGAAGCCGGGTGCATAGGTATTCTTTCGTGTCGGGTTTCGTCGCTATTTCCTATGGAGAGCTGCAGGAAAGTGCTGTAGACGACCAGAAGAAAAGTGTCCAGGTGGATCCAAGAGTGGATCGGAGTCGTGAAGAACCTGATAGCAGAGGGGACAGAGTCTGGGTCACTAGCCAGTGACCAGGAAGGAACCAGGAAGGAACCAGGCGATATTGAGATGCAATCAGGTGAAGAGGTGAAGCTTGTCTCTGCAGCCATGAGGACCAGGAGGCATTGACCACAACCAGGCGCTGGATTCGAGCTGTCTCACAAAGAATCTTGTTGACTGCGGTGACAGTATCCAGATTGGACCCAAGAAGCCTTGGCAAACGCAATCCACGCAGGATGGGAAGATTGGCTTCAGGTCAGACCAGCAAGCTCTGGGGAGCTTCTCCTTTGCAGGGAAGCTGAAGCAAGCCCGGAGCAACCAGGCAAGCAGTATAGCCTCAAAAGGAAGTCTTTGTAGGGCTCACTAGCCAACAGGCTAGCAACCGGGAAGACGCGCCAAGCTGAAATGCAGGCACAGGCCCCACGTGGCACTCGTGGAGTGTGGAGGGCTGAGCTTCAGTGCAAATGCTGCTCAGGTCTGGGGCTTCTCAAACCCCAATGCACAACTTTGAGGGTACCTCAGAAGCTGCACGGTTAGCAAAGAGCAGGTAGTCCAGGGTGTCCGGTCCCACGTCTCTTGTGTCTGCCACGGATCTCAGCTTTGCTGTGGATGTGGTTTAGAGTTGGAGAAGTCTGGAAGTCCAGTTCCTGAGTCGCGGAGTCTTCGGGTTCCGACGGGAGCTTCGACAAAGCAAACAGGCAAGTTACTGTTGGTGCCTGTTTGCACAGGGTGGTCACTCCTTGACCACAAGGGAGATGTCTTCAGTCTTCCAGTCGATATGGAACGTCGAAAGTCCAAGAGTTTCGTTTCAGAGTTTCTTTCCAGGATAATCTAATCTCTCTAGACACAGCTCCTATCTTTATACTAAACTAAGGGGCTGGATTACCTGCTAGGTCCCTCCTATGGGTGGAGCCTGGGAAGGGGGTGGGTACACCCCTTTCCCTTTGTCCAGTTTCACGCCAGAGCTGGGGCTGGAGTGCCCCAGCAACTGGTTTGAACCGGGCTATGCATGGAGCACCTTGTGTGCCCAAGGCAGTGTCTGGAAAAGCATCTTTCCATTGAACCCACCCTGCCCCAATATGCTACAGGCAACAGGAAACCTATTGTCCAGGCCTCCCTTGCCGGAGTTTCGTCCAGCTGCAGGAGGTCAGACTCGTGTCTGTGGCAGCAGCATCCATTTTGTGATGCTGAGGCTCTGTTTAACTTTAACTGGGTAAAGAAGTAACTACATGTCTTCTCCCTCTAGAAGGGTGGAATGCTACCCCCACCGCCAGGACTGGTGGGGGGCGGGGTAGTATTCCAAAGTGTTTGACACCTTACACGACATGTTTTGATAAAGCCAAACCAAAGATAGCATTAACCGCGAGGATTATAATGCACTTAAGAGTATATGGTATGGCTATATCATAGAACAGCTATAAGGACATGGTTCCGAAAGTTGCAGAAGGGCTCAGCTCATGCCAGAGCACCCTCTCACATAAAACCAAGCACTCTGCCTTCAGGATTGTCAAGGCCTGTCATAGGAGTGACTTATAGGTATATATGTGTCTATATATAAGGTTAGATATAGGTATACTATATCTAAGCAAGGGGTGATTTCACCATCTTGCCCAAGCGGAGTGATCAGCCTGTGGTGTCAGTTTGGATGGCCAGCCAGGGGTGGCATAATACATGCTGCAGCCCCTGGTAGGCCTTGGATGCACCTGTGCCCTGGGTATCTATGGTACACTATACAGTGGCTCACAAAGGTGACTCAATTGCCAATTAGGTATGTACCTAGAGTACATGGAGTCCATTTTACATAGAGAGCAAATAGCCTGGGGGCCTGAATAGCAGGATCCCAGGCCAACTAAGTAAAAAACCAGCTAAACACTAGGCAACAAGTTGGGGTAACCATATAGTCAGATATCCACCTTCCTACATTCAACATGTGATGTCATGAAGAGGCAAGGTGGAGGCACATTACCACACATCTCCCTTAATAATACAAAAGCAAACAGTAAAATCATTAAAAGAAAAGGCAGATAACAAGCGTAAAAGACTAAATACAGGTAATGCATAACATTAAAAGCAGGTTACACAACAATTGAATGTAATAAAAAGAATGCAGGAAAGTATTTACACCACATAGTCTTCAAAATGTAGATGACATCGTGTTGTTCTTTCTGATTTTCTCCTCAAGACCACATCACGTTTATTTCCACCCTCAATACCATCCTCATCTAAATTAATGTCACAACCCACCTTCCTTCCCTTGCACACAACAACTCTGCCAAGATTCCACACTCTATGATCAGAAGTTTTGACTGCGTTGTTAAACAATTTAATAACCTTCAAGGGTTTGGTAAACTTGAAACCAGTTGCACACCATCCAGGTTTTTTAATTACCACAAAATCACCTACTGCAACCTGTATGTTTTAGACAGCATGCCTTAAATCATTTTACATTTTACTACTCAAACACTTTTCATCTTCTCTTAGTTTCCAATTTTCTATATCTGAGTCAACACACAAGAAATGTTTTCACCCATGGAGGTTGCCTTCCACGAAATGGGAAAAAAGGAGATGCACCCGTAGTCATGTGAGCAGTAAATCTGTGTACTCCGACCCTTTTTAAAACCTCCTCTTTCCAGTTGAGACAATTATTTTTAGCCAAGGAGATCGTCTCCTGTAGGACACGATTAAACCCATCTACAGTTCCATTTGACTCAGGATGGTAAAGAGCACATTTCTTATGTATAACTCCACACCCCATAATTAATTCTTCCATTTCTTTTGAGACAAGCTGTACTCCATTGTCAGTCAACAGTGTCTCTGGTAACCCTTCTCTGCTGAACAAAGTTTAAGAAAGTTGATTACATTTTTAGTATCTACAACTCTTGATGCACTAATCTATGGCCACCTAGAGTAAAGATCCATAACAACAATGACATAAGTGTCCAGGTCATCACCCTGAACAGGACCCAAAATGTCCAGAGCAATCTCCTTCCATGGACCACTTGGGAATGTGCGAATTACCATGAGTTGGGTTCTAGTTTTCAAACTTTTTTCACTCAGAGAACATTGCACACAATCTCTTACTAGACGTTTAACTTGTAGGTCCATACCAGGCCACCAATAGGTAGACCGTAATCTCTCTTTGTTTTGGAAATGCCAAATGAGATTTTATGAGTCAATTCCTTTAATTCCTCATGTAAGATAACCGGAGGCACAAGTCTATGGCCGCGCCACAATAAGCCTTCACTAGAGGATAGTTGATCCCTCACACACCAGAACACATTACAACATGCACCTCGTTGTTCTTTATTACGCCAACCAGAGCCATTGAGTTTCATAATATTCTGAAGAACTTCATCCTCCCGACAAGCTTCATGCCATTGTACCCTTAAAATAGTGTCATACTCAATTTCATAAACAAAATCAGAAGATCTGTTGAAAGATAGATCATTCTGTTCAGTATCCAAATGTGAATCAACATTTGTTACAGGAACTAACCTGGAAAGTGTATCAGCCACGATATTTTCAGACCCCATAATATATTTCACACAAAAGTCATAAGCCTGCAGAATTATAACCCAATTGGAAATCCTAGGTGAAATGAAATCCATTCCTTTGCTCGAAAAACTTTGCATTAAGGTTTGTGATCAGTCTTGATCTAAAAGGTAGTGCCCCGCAAAAACGTCTTCAACTTCTTAATGGCCCAATGAATCGCAAGAGCTTCCCTCTCAATGACAGAGTACTTACTTTTGGCCCCCCTCAGACTCCTGGAAATGAACATTATGGTGTTCTCTGGACCAAAACCACCTTGATATAAAACAGCACCCAATCCTTTGAGACTTGCATCAGTGGCAATGATAGAGGGGTTGCTTGGATCAAAGTTGTGAAGATTGGGTGCCTGAGAGAGTTTTGTTTTAATTTGACAGAATTCACATTCACACTCATCATTCCAGTCAAACTTAGCCCCCTACTTTAATAAGTGTCTCATGTTATAAGTGATTTAGGCAAAAAAAATGTAAAACTTGTTGTAGGACTCTGCCATCCCTAGAAAATGTAAAAGTTCTTCTTTAGATGACGGTGAAGTTAAGTTCCTATCTACCAGTTCAGTCTTAGGTACTACACCATCACTAGTTATGGAATGCCCTAAATAGTCTATTTTATCGAGACCAAACTTACCTTTCTCTAGTTTATAGTGAGATTGTGAAAATTTTATCTTTCTAGAACGTTTCTGACTCTTCTGTCATGTTCAAGCCCATCACAACCATAGACTAATATATCATCTTGATATACACAGACTCCAGGAAGACCGTGCAGAACTTTCTCCATGGCTCACTGAAAAACTCATGCTGCCGACACCAGACCAAAAAGCATTCTTACAAATCTAAAGGTGCCAAAAGGCGTGACAAAAGCCGTGAGATCCTCAGATGACTCAACCAATAAAATGATGTGATGATATGCAGAAAACAAATCTACAGTGCTGAAAAACTTAGCACCACCCACCATCGTCAAAAGCTCTGAAATATTAGGCAGGGGATATTTGTCTACTAAAACACACTTGTTAAGCTATCTGAGGTACACTCAGCGAACCATCGGCCTTCCTTGCAACTACAACTGGAGTCAACCACGAAGTCCTCCCAACTTCCTCTATAATACCTTGAGACTTAAGCTTCTCCAATTCATTACACATCTACTTTCTTACTGTAAAAGGAACATTACGGACTTTACAGGAAAAAGGAACAGAACCTGGTGCAAGTTTGATTTTGTGACAGTAACCTTTAAACAACCTAGTTTTCCACCAAAAACTTGAGGAAATTCTTCCTTCAATTTTTCTTGCAAGGAGACATCATGCCCCACAAGTTTAACAGGTTGTATATTCTTAAGAATAATAGGGGGATCACTATTGGGATCTAACATGACATCTAGGTCTTTTTGGTGCCACCAACTCAAGATGCTGTCACCTTTTTTGAAACATAGATCTTACCAGAGGTGTAACAACCCTCATATTCCATCAGACCTAAGAAATACCCCCGCAATTCAATGGGATCACCTCCATAGGCATAGGGACTGATGTCCGGTTTGCATAGTTTGACCTTTCCTTGTAACTTGTGTTCAAAGAATGTGTTGGCAACAATAGGAATTTTCGCACCTGAGTCAAATAAAACTTTAGTTATTTCTCCTTCAACCCTGATAAAGTCTAAAGGCCCATCCTCTCCAACCTGCAATAAAATTTGCCCACACTAAAATTGATGCGAATTTTCATCCAAGTCACATTCAACTTCACTCACCCTTTGTTTAAGTCTTCTCATTCTACACACCACCGCAAAATGTCCCTTCTTTTTACAAAATGTACAGACAGACTTATGTGCTGGACATGACTTGTCGTTTGCTAGATGACCCACTCTATCACACCTAAAACATTTTCTTTCTCTCCAACCTTGGACCTTGGTAGCTTCCTTTTTATGTGGAGTAGCCTTCAAATTTGTCTCACCACCTTTGGAAGCAACATTGTCTTTCGAGGTTAAGTTTAAACTTACAGCAGATACTTCTTTATTGAGTTGCTTTTTGATCGCCTCCACACCCTTCCGGGAATGTTCAATCCGTTTTGCTACCACTAAAACCTCGTCCAAACTGGGTTCATCTTTGAGCCATAGTTCCTTACATACTTTTTCTATTTTACAGCCTAACATAAATTGGTCTCTGGTCCTTTCATTAATTAAGGTACCAAGTTTACAGGAACAGGCCAAACGTCTCAGGTCTGTGACATAGTTTTCGGTTGATTCTCCTTCCCTTTATAATCTTTTACCAAAATGATATCGTTCTAGAATGGTGCTTACTTTGAGTAGATAGTAGACATCCAGTTTATGCTTGCAAGTCTCATATTCATTAAGATTCACTGCAATACTATCTGGAACATCAGGAAGATGATCAAAAACGTCTTGGCCTTCAGATCCAAGACAGCGTAGAAGTAAAGCTGTTCTCCTCTCTGCACTGAGAGAAGTACCACAAACACGAGCATACCTTTCAAAAACTTTTTTCCACTTTGACCACTTAATGTGTGGATCACCAGGAAATTGCAGAAAAAAGGGAGGAGCAGTAACAGTTTGCATAGTTAAGGTGCACAAGCTAAGACCCAAAAACTAAGCTAAAACAACATTTGTGGCTGTGCATGTCAGGGATGAGCAATACCCAACAGTGGATACACGGAATTGCTGTGTGTGTTGGGAAAGCTTAATTTATAAACAATAAAATATGTTGAGGTGCACAGCGAGGAAATGTAACTAACAAGCGCCTTGAGACCCTCCGGGTAAGTAGTGCGCTCTATAAATGTCTTTGATTGATTGATTGATTGATTGACAGCTGACGTGCAGAATAGCTGTGTGTGTCAGCGAAGTCGTGATCACAAGCGTTTGATTATACCCTGACACACAGTGTCGCAGCTGTGGGTCAGCGAAGTGCTGTACTCAACAGCTGACACAAAGAAGTGCTGTGCGTGTCAGCGAAGCTATAACTGCAAACTTTACAATATTTAGTTGACACGCAGTAAGGTGGCTGTGCGTGTCAGCGAAAAACTGTATAAAACAGCTGACATACAGAATTGCGGTGGGTGTCAACGAAACCGTGATGTCAAGCTTTAAGGTGTTTGTTAACACGCAGTATCACTTATGTGCGTGTACCTTTCTCGGTATATGTTGACACACAGTAATGTAGCTGTAGCGAATCCAGGCTACACGTAAGAAGTTAAACTTGACTTTTATTATAAATCGGCCAGACAATGAACATCAAGAGCCTCCAGAAGTCAACAGGTATCTTACAACTGACTCCTGGTCCGTTAACATTCAACGGTAAGCATTTGTAAACACTCTAATTCTACCATTTCCTCATGGAGTCTCTGAGGCACGAGAACCTCCACGAGGAAAGACAAGCATTTGCAATGCAATAGGTCTCACATTAGGAAAGTTTGAGCTATTGATATTGTAAATTACAATTTTTTATTTATGTGTTGCTTTTGAAAATAGCGAAATTAATAGCTTTGTCATTTACAATGCCAATAGTTTTAACTTTCACAAATGTGACACCTATAGCATTTGTAATGCAATATGTATTGTATTAACGTGACTTAGATGTATTGATATTACAAATAACAATGGCTTTAATTTATTTTTAATAATCAATACTCAAATAAAAGTTATTGTAATTTATAATGGCAATAGCTTAAACTTTGGTAAATAACTTTTGTGAAGATTATGTTCAGTGTATTTTATTGTGACTAAAATCCAAGATCAGAAGTGAAATATTAACATTTTTTTGTGACATTTGTAATACAGCTTGAAACATTGAGAGAACATATTTGAACCAGTTGTTCTTGAATGGTTGCACAGATTGATGCTGTGGTGGCGCTGATTGATGTGGTGGCATCGAGTGATGCTGAGGCTTTCAGTGATGCTGTTGTAGAGCATAGTAGTGATGTGGTGCCCCTGAGTGATGCTGTGGTGATGCTGAGTGATGCTGTGGTGGTGCTGTGTGATGCTGTGGGGATGCGATAGAGTGAATGCGATAGATAGATAGATAGAGGGAGGGAGATAGATAGATAGATAGAGTGTTGGCGATAGAGTGAGTGCAATGGATAGACAGGTAGAGTGAGTTAATAATTTTCTGCTGTGGGCAGCGTGCTCCTCAGAAGCATTCCCAGGTAAAGGGAGGCTTTGTGTGAGCCGCATTCCAGGCAATTTAGCGTGACAGTATGACGAGAGAGGCAGAGAATGTGATGAGACTTGCCGAACTGCAGCCCTTCATTTTTGCTGATGCACATGAATCTCAGTAATTAGTCTACACACAAAGTGATAAATGTATCTCCCTTAGCCGTAGCCGTTGAACCACAGGCTCTATGTGTTGCATGCATGCGTTAACGTGGCAGTCTATTTTGGCCAGCAGGTGCACTCACAACACAATGAAAATGAACTACTATTGCCCATTGTAACAGTACTCAATTCATCCACCTTAGAAGCTGGAAGTGTGAGTTGGTCCTGCCAGGATGTGAACTGATGACCTATATTACATAACTGAAGATGTCAGCAGCGAGCGTTTAAAACACAGAAAAATCTTGCTGTGAATGTGTGTGTGTGTGCGTGCATGAAAGAATTAGCACTAAATAGCATGTGTGTGAGTTGGTCCTGCCATGATGTGAACTGATGACCTTTATTACATAAGTGAAGATGTCTGCAGTGAGCATTTAAAACACAGAAAAATCTTGCTGTGAATGTGTGTGTGTGTGTGAGTGCGCGTGCATGCATGTGTGTGAAAGAATTAGCACTAAATAGCACGTGTGTGAGTTGGTCCTGACAGGATGTGAACTGATGACCTTTATTACATAACTGAAGATGTCAGCAGCGAGTGTTTAAAACACAGAAAAATCTGGCTGTGAATGTGTGTGTGCGTGCATGTGTGTGAAAGAATTAGCACTAAATAGCACATGTGTGAGTTGGTCCTGCCAAGATGTGAACTGATGACCTTTATTACATAACTGAAGATGTCAGCAGCGAGCTTTTAAAACACAGAAAAATGTTGCTGTGAATGTGTGTGTGTGTGTGTGTGTGTGTGTGTGTGTGCGCATGTGTGCGTGCATGTGTGCGAAAGAATTAGCACTAAATAGCATGTGTGTGAGTTGGTCCTGCCAGGATGTGAACTGATGACCTATATTACATAACTGAAGATGTCAGCAGCGAGCATTTAAAACCCAGAAAAATCTTGCTGTGAGTGTGTGTGTGCGTGTGTGTGCGTGCATGTGTGTGTGTGAAAGAATTAGCACTAAATAGTACGTGTGTGAGTTGGTCCTGCCAGGATGTGAACTGATGACCTTTATTACATAACTAAAGATGTCAGCAGCGAGTGTTTAAAACACAGAAAAATCTTCCTGTGTATGTGTGTGTGTGTGTATGCGTGTGTGCGTGCGTACGTGTGAAAGAGTTAGCAGTAACAAACAAACCAGATGTGGACAAGCTTGGGTGGGCGCTGACTGCCCGAGAATTATAGATGGTGATGTACACGAAAAGAAGCATGTGGCTGACATCACTGGCTCCTCCCAGCTCTCACAGCCTGAGATAGTTTTTGGCCAAACTTAACCTGGCAGTTGGCTGACCTTACCACTCCATGCCAGCACGGAGCTCTTCAGTGTAAACCCAAAGCAACCCTAGCAACCATTAAAACCGAACGTAAATATAAACGAGGGTAACAATCATGCAAAAATATTTACATTAATAGGGAGATCTGGATCTTGTATATCATCATGATTTATGTAGTTCACTTTGAAAACAAAGCTTTATATAAGCCTGGTTTTTCTGCTTTAAACTTATTTAGGTTTTTGATAGCAGAGATCACAAACTTTACCTATTTGTCAGTGTAATATGGGTATACATAGCTTAGAAAAATTAAAGGCCACGTACTAATAGGACGTTGGGTGAGATGGATCAAGGGTGCCACGGTGCTTAGCAGAACATAAATAGGGGCAGTGAGCGGGGGGGGAGGGGTATTTAAGCTTGGAGCTGCAGACGCGGTGCGGAGGCTACTTTGCGCAGTTGAGGGAGGGGACTGGTGCGTGATTTTGATGGGCGTCATGCACGGGCCTTTCATCCTTCTGGGGCCGATAGGAATGGGGTTTGGTGCTGCAGGCGCTGAGGGGACAATGCCGGGGTCGGGCGTGGTCGGGAAAGGTGAGTGCAGTAGAGGATGCGGGGATGGCCGAGGGCGGGGGGCGCAGGGGGCCGCACAGTCAAGTGCCCTTGGGTGAGGCACGTGTGGGAGTGCTGGGGATCGGGAGGGGAAGGGTGGATCCTGTCATTGAAGGCGACGGAGACAGCTCGGAGTGAGGCACGCGTGGGAGCGTGCTGGGCGATTGGGAGGGGAACCTGTCATTGAAGGCGACGGAGACCGCTCGGAGAAAGGCGTGCGGAAATGCATAGCGCGCTTGGGATAGCAGTCTGGGAGTGGGACAGGCACGGACCAGAAGAGATGGGCTTTGTTTGGGCGGCAGATAGAGTTTCAGGAGGGCCGTTAGGCCTGGCTGATGAGAGGCTCAACAGGGGGATTCCACTGCCCCCCCCCCCCCCCCCAGGGGCGGCTAGTGACATTTGAAAGTGGTGGGGCGTAAACTAATTTGCATATTGCACCGCAGCGAGCGAGCGCAGCAAGCGAGCCGGAACCACCTTGCATCCATCCATACATCATTCATGCATCCACCCATCCATCCACCCACCCATCCTGCATCCATACATCATTCATTCATGCATCCACCCATCCATCATCCATCCTGCATCCATTCATGCATCCACCCATCCATCCATCCATCCTGCATCCATCATTCATTCATGCATCCACCCATCCATCCACCCACCCATCCATCCTGCATCCATCCTGCATCCATCATTCATTCATGCATCCACCCACCCATCCATCCTGCATCCATCATTCACTCATGCATCCACCCATCCATCCACCCACCCATCCATCCTGCATCCATTCATGCATCCACCCATCCATCCATCCTGCATCCCTCATTCATTCATGCATCCACCCATCCATCCACCCACCCATCCATCCTGCATCCATCCTGCATTCATCATTCATTCATGTATCCACCCACCCATCCATCCATCCTGCATCCATCTTTCATTCATGCATCCACCCACCCATCCATCCTGCATCCATCATTCATTCATGCATTCACCCATCCATCCATCCATCCATCGTCCATCCTGCATCCATCATTCATTCATGCATACACCCATCCATCCACCCACCCATCCATCCTGCATCCATCATTCATTCATGCATCCACCCATCCATCCACCCATCCATCCTGCATCCATCCTGCATCCATCATTCATTCATGCATCCACCCACACATCCATCCTGCATCAATCCTGCATCCATCATTCATTCATCCATCCACCAATTCTGCACCCATCCTGCATCCGTCGATTCTGGCGCTATATAAGAAATATAATAATAATAATAATAATAATTCATGCATCCACCCATCCATCCATCCTGCATCCATCCTGCATCCATCTTTAATTCATGCATCCACCCATCCATCCATCCATTCACCCATCCATCCTTCCACCCATCCATCCATCCATCCATCCATCCATCCTGCATCCATCATTCATTCATGCACCCATCCATCCATCCATCCACCCATCCATCCTGCATCCATCATTCATTCATGCATCCACCCATCCATCCATCCATCCATTCATCAATTCTGCATCCATCCTGCATCCGTCGATTCTGGCGCTATATAAGAAATATAATAATAATAATAATAATAATTCATGCATCCACCCATCCATCCATCCTGCATCCATCATTCATTCATGCATCCACCCATCCATCCATCCACCCATCCATCCATCCATCATTCATTCATGCACCCATCCATCCATCCATCCACCCATCCATCCTGCATCCATCATTCATTCATGCACCCATCCACCCATCGATCCTGCATCCATCCTGCATCCATCATTCATTCATGCATCCACCCATCCATCCATCCATCCACTCATCCATCCTGCATCCATCCTGCATCCATCTATACTACTATAATAAAGTAGTAACTTTCAGGCTTTGAGGCGGGTAAACCCGCGAACCACAGCGCCAATCTACACACCCGATACACCGTTGAAATCGGCAGGGTGTGTAGATGGTTATAGGCTATATACATTAAAAAAAGAAACCTTATTTAAAAAATGTATATTTTTTAAAAAGTAGTCCGTCCTAAGTAACGCCGGCCGCGACGTGCGTGGTCACGTCAGGAGCGGCGTCAGAGCGGCGTCCGAGGAGCGGTGGACTTGGCGCGGGGGAGGAGCGGTCAAATTCAGGAACAGCGGACAGCGGCGGTACCAGCAGCAGAGAGGCGGACATGGCGCGGGGGAGGAGCGGTGGCGGACAGGCAGTGAGGAACAGAGCGGCGAGGACCGGACCGACGGCAGAGGTAAGGCTCGAGGACAATGTAGGGGCAGGCGGGTGTCTGCCCAGGCGGGGGACAGGGCAGGCGAGGCAACGGTGAGGATCAGAGCAATGTCTGGGCAGGCGGGGGTCAGGGCAGGCGGGGGTCGGGGCAGGCGAGGCAACGGTGAGGAGCAGAGCTGTAGGGGCAGGCGGGTGTCGGGCCAGGCGGGGGACGGGGCAGGCGAGCCAACGGTGAGGAGCAGAGCAATGTTGGGGCAGGCGGGGGTAGGGGGTAGCCTGAAAGCTCCCGGACAAGGTCGGGGCGGGCTGCTAGTCATTCATAAAGGGGTGGGGATCGTGGGGAATAAACATTGCATGTAACACTGACAAACACAAATGTTGCAGAAGGGCAGCAAAACGAGTGTAAATGACGGCAGAAGGGCAGCAAAACGAGTGTAAATGAGGGCAGCAAAACAAGTCTAATTGACGGCAGAAGGGCAGCAAAACGAGTTGCAGAAGGGCAGCAAAACGAGTGTAAATGAGGGCAGAAGGGCAGCAAAACGAGTCTAAATAAGGGCAGCAAAACGAGTCATTAGCAGTTAGATTGCCGACAAAGCTACACTCATTTGTAGCAGCGCGCCAAAAACCGCCATTCCAAGTGCGTGCATAACGACGTTACTTCCTAAAGTGTTTCTTTAATGAGTTAATCAGGTATTTACTTTTCTATCACCACATTTCATAAGCAAACCTGTGCTGCCTAACTGGCGATTGCTACTGCGGCATAATTTAATAAATAAAAATCACTCGGCATCTATATTTCTCAAGGTCGGATTTCACTTTCCGTGTACACTACACTACTACAGTGAACCCGTTTAGTAAACAATGTTCCTTCATAGCACTCTGATCATACCTGAGCTGGTGTGAACGCCGGGTCTCCCTGGCCGAGCGGTTCCTTCGGGACTTGACGTTCGCAGTGTCGCCCTCTCAAGTATTCCTTTCTGGGTCCGGTCAGGTCAGGTCTGAGGTCAAGTCTTCCATCAAACGAACCCCATTAACAAACAGAGGCCGCAGTACGAGGGAGGGAGAGAGCTCTGGCCCCCCAGACAGGGGGTTATGTACCCGGGCTAGGTATTGGCCAGCCAATCCTGGCGCTGTATGGTGCCCCCCCCAGCCAGGATTGGCTGGGGGGGCACCATAACTGCTCGCCCAGTCGCCCTGTACAACCCCGGGGGCTGCCGCCCGCCCCCATGTCCTCTCTCTAAAGGGAAAATCAGGGGGGAAACAATCTGCGCATGCGCGGGCATGTTTGTGCCCAAAAGTCGATATGCGCAGCTTTAGCAGGCCCATCAGGCCCCCACCCCCCTTGCGCACTCCGGGAAAGTCGGGTGTCTCCCGGATTCCCGGCCGGCAGGTAGCGCGATTTTAAAAAAAAATTGTATGTGGTCTAGTGGCGACGCGGTGGGTCCATGGGGCTTAGTGGGGCTACGCCCCTGCGCCCCAATGGACGCACCGCGCCTGCCCCCCTCCCCGTTCCATCGCATGGGGTTGCTTGGGTCTGTGGGGCGCGGTATGTAATGGATGCGCTGGGCCAGATAGGCCAGAGTGCCGGCGGGGATGGTGAGAGAAGAGCAAGGGTCACGTTGCATCAATTAACGTAACAGTTGTCGTAATTTGCATAAGCTGCCAAGGTTTCAGATTGCTTATGTGTAAGTATTTTCACATTGACAGTGTGTTGCAGCGACTAGGAGGGGCAATTTTTGCAACAAAAAAAAAGAATATACAGGGATAAAGTTTCCAACAAGGCGTATCAGTAAATACAAAGTGTTACTTACATTAAAAAAATGGGGACTGGCTGCTACTTACGCACTGTGCCCCGCGAATGGCATTTCCTCACTGATGTTACAATTCAGCTGACCCCTCACGTCTCACAGCCAGCTAGGGTGCTGTTATTAAGGGCACGAGAATAGCATTATTAAGGGACGTCCGGTATAACAAAGATGAAGGCCAAGGCTCAGGGCCCACTGGTATGTAGAATAGCTTCGGTAGGTATGAGGTGGGGCATTAAAGGAGGCCTCAGAGAATAGCGAGAGGGAGTCAGGCCAAGAAACATCTACCCCACCCGCCAGCCAACAACAACGCCAGGGAAAAGCCAGCCTTCTCAGGCCTCAAGAGCGGGCAGATCCGCAACAGGCACCTTGCACTGTGGGAGGGATATCCTGAAGTGGCTGCTCTCAGAACTTTTATTTTATTTATATTATTTTAATTATACAAGTTTATATAGCGCAAATTTTACCGGAAGGTGTCAGAGTGATCTACATAAGAACTGGTTGCAAAGTATAAGGATTTAGGATTACGTGCGTTACAAAAAAGATACAAAAAGAAACCAGATAGCAACACAAGAGAGCAGTAACAACGGGAGGAGGGCAGGAAGAGGGAGACGGACTGCAGAGGCATGCACTCTTTCAGAGTGCATGCTAAAAAGTGAATAAAAAAAACAAGACGGAGGGCATTACTGTGGGGAGGGGGGAGGAGAAATGCGACACGGCCGCAGCAGGGGGCGGAGCGGGGAGAGCGGCGATGAGGGAGAGACACGGCCTGGTGGCCGTGAATAGTGTGAAGCAGCAGGGGCCTTTGAAGTGAAGCTAAGCTTCACTTCAAAGGTGTGGGAGGAGTGCGGCTGAGGCAGAGCACACGCTGGGGGAAGCTTGTGGGGCGGAGCGGGAAGAGCTGCAGGGGAACAGATGGCTGGCGATTTGATGCTGTGCACGCGCATTTTAGGTCAATGCGCTTGCGCATTGACCTAAAAGCGCACGGGCACAGCATCAAATCGCCAGTCTAGGTAAACCTCTGTTTAAGCCCCTATAGTCTAGCTCCACTCAATGTGCATGCTGTGTGTGTCAGCAAAATGCCGCAGTACAAAGGAAACACGGAGAGCTGGAGCTTGAAGACTCTTATTGTGACGGAGCTGTGAGATCGGTGCTCAGCAATTGTCAGGCATCAAAGCAAGCCGTGACAAAATGCCAAAAGCACCAGGCCAACCAAAGCAAACACTGAGAAGCGGAGCTTGAAGACGCCTTCTATGACGTGTAGCGCAAAGGAGCTGTGACATGTTTACGCTGCCACATGACGTGCTGCAATCAGTGACGAAGATAAAGTGAAATGCACAGAGGTTCTCATTGAAACGATCATCACAAGGTTCTTTCACTCACGCAAGTTAGAAAGACGGGTAAGCCTTCAAGCGTATTCAGTAAATTAATAATGTTAGTAAAATCTCAGCAAGGCAGAAAAAAATAAAAAGTTAAATTTGCTCACCCAAACGATCTTCGCACATGTGCTGCAAATCTTTTTATTGATTTAATCTGAACCATAGTTCAGTGGACAATAATTCAGAATAATAACACCCTTTGTGTATAAAACAATAACATAAGCCATATGTGCACCTGTATCCCATAAAGCACTGACTCTAACAGGTATCAAAATAATAGCATTGTCTCTGCTGTCTAAGAAAAGAAATCAATCACATACTAACTTAAAAAGTATTAATTTATCAATAATAAATTAAGCTCGCGCTACACCACGTGCATTCACCGACAGCTTCTGACTCGCGCTACATCACGCGCGTTACGTAACAATACAACAACTCAAGCCCACCGCCTGTCAAAAGTTATGCTTTACTGTAACCCTGACAACGGCGTTGGTCGGCCATCTTCAAGCCTTTGTCCACAAATTCAGCGATAGGCACGCTTTACTGCCTACCATGTATAATATTTCACACATTCAGTGATAGGCACGCCTTACTGCCTACGACGTCTATTTCACAGAGCAACAAAGCATTTATAAATACAAAGCTTTTTCTTCAGCGATAGGCACGCTTTACTGTCTACCATGATTTTCTACTTTTCAAACAAGCATTTATAAATGCAAAATTTCTCTTCAGCGATAGACACGCTTTATTGTCTACCACGTTCATTTACAATATAACAAAGCATTTATAAACACAAGGCTTTTCTTCAGCGATACGGTACAAAAGGGGGTGGTAATGGACGGAGCATCTGAATCATTCAAACACTCACACCCAGTCAAAAGATCTGGGTTTAATCCATCACCGTTCTTTAGCCCACCCTGCCACCCCAGTTCAGACATGGCTATATGCAAATCATTCTGACCCTGTGCCTCATGGGAACAGTCCAACCCGAACTGCCAAGCCATGTCTTCCCTGGACCGGAAACAAGCTTCCAAGGACCGGTTTCTGGCATTCCAGCCGTCTTCAGCCCGGCTTGCTTGAATCCAGTGGCAAAGTGAGCAAGGGACTCACGTCTGAGCTTACCCTGCCACACTTATGGCGGCCAAAAGCGGAACAAAAGGGGGTGGTGATGGACGGAGCATCTGAATCAATCAAACACTCACACCCAGTCAAAAGATCTGGGTTAATCCATCACCGTTCTTTAGCCCACTCTGCCACCCCAGTTCAGACATGGCTATATGCAAATCATTCTGACCCTGTGCCTCATGGGAACAGTCCAGCCCGAACTGCCAAGCCATGTCTTCCCTGGACCGGAAACAAGCTCCCGAGGACCGGTTTCTGGCATTCCAGCCGTCTTCAGCCCGGCTTGCTTGAATCCAGTAGCAAAGTGAGCAAGGGACTCATGTCTGAGCATACCCTACCACACTTATGGCGGCCAAAAGTGAGTCCCTTGCTCACTTGGCCACCATATATAAAACCATATATAACAAGCATTAAAAATGCATTAAAAATGCAATAGATCTCTCCTTTCATTAAGGTAAAGCCATTTGCTTTGCTATACAATACCATTAGCAAAGCAAATGGCTTTAACTTAAGCAAAGGCGAGACCTATTGCATGTCAAGCTGACAGCTTCCAAAAGGTGAGCTTTTAAGAGACAAACTGTTATGTGAATCTGATGTCTCTGTTTTATGTACTTTAAGTTAATAGGTACATTACATGAATACAATATTTTCTCTATAGAGTCTTTAATGTGAAGTTTTCGTTTTTTTGAGTTGATTCATTTTTTTCTATCTTTTGAAACAATATTTAGGAAAGCTTTATAGTAATTTCCTTTCAAAAGCAAATCAATATTATTGCGATCTGTTGTCACAGGCCCCCCTAAAGGGAGTGGGGCCCATAGGCCATGCCTACTTTGCCTATTTGTTATTCCTGCACTGTCGGCAACCCCTGATTCAGCAGACCGTCATTTAGTGGTGACGTGTCACTGACGGTTGATGTCTCCGACGTAGTGCAGGGTTCCGAAGAACACCGACTCAAAGGAGTTACAGATTCAAAACAGCTTTTTGAAAAATGCATCAAATTGTCGAGAAATAACATCCTGGGGTTTCAACCTTTCTTTTAAATTTAGTAGGAATGTAGGGCTGGTCTCCTGAAAAATAGCTCATCTGTACTGCTGCTCTATGGTTTTCATGGGTGACAGGTGACCCGCACTTCTCTCAGCATGAACAATTTCCAATTCCACTGTTGCCCGGCGCACTGTGCTCTGATGCTGTTTGTCGAGGGCTCCTATTGAATTATCGGCCCTGGTACGGGGCCCCGTGGCTGCAGCAAGACTGCAATGTGGTGCTCGGTGTATGTCCTTTCTCTAAAATGCCTGCAAAGTAGGATAAGCAGCCCTACTTCCATATATTATTTGCAGATCTGTAATGTACAGCGGAACTATGCCCGGTCTCAGATCACTGACCACAGAAATTATTACTGAAGATAACTGTAAACGTTTTATTGACCTCGCAAGGATAAGCAGCAGAGTCGTCCTTTCTCCACATGATGGGCGGCAGTGAGGTTGCCTTAGAGGTTGTGAGGATGGGTGGCAGAAAATTGGGCAGTGCCGTGGCAGAGATGTACCGCACCAGGTGCTATATCTTGTCGTGGGTTTGTAAAACGATAAAAAGCTGGCAGAAGGGCAGCACTGAAGGTCGAGAGGGCACATGAGAGCTATACCCACGAAGCTAGCTGGTTATCTAATAACAATGCAAAGAGCTGCATAAAATACTTATATTGTGCTGTAACAATATTATGGATGCTAACACAACAGATATAATACGTTTCATGAGCAGGAATACAAAGTACAAAACGCGTGTCATGCTAATATTGGTGTACGCCGCGCACTTGATGACACACTGAGGCAGCGCTCCTTGCACCAGTTAGGGTGCGGTCATATACAGCCCCTCGAACAGATGGAGAGAGAGTGAGCGACATGGTGCGCATAAAGCGATCGTAAGGAAGGGCGTCAAGAAAGGGAACTGCTGTCACATACAGCACCTGAGAAGGAAGGTGAGAGCAGGAGAGGTGCTGGCACAGATAGCGCCTTGAAATTAAGAAGAAGGAGAAAGGTGAAGGGAGTAAAGTGGTAGGATGAGGACAGAAAGACAGGGAGAGAGATAGAGATGTAGCCACATAAAGCACCTCGAAAGGAAGGTGAGAGGAGGAGGGAAGGAGAGCTGAGGAGCGAGAGAGATGCTGCAACATACAACGCCTTGGAAGAAACGAGAGAGGCGATGTCACATATAGCGCTTTGCAAGAAAGGAGAAGGAGAAAGTTGCAGGGGAAATGGTACTGGCACTACAGTATATCAAGCAAAGAAGTGGAGGGGTAGGCGTGGAGAGAGGTGCTGACACCGACAGGGCCTCAGGAAGACAGAGGGGGTAGAGAGATTGACTCGCTGTCATATTCAACAAACGGCTGCCGTTGTCCCAGGTCAATAAAGAACAAGCATCGATCTCTTGTCTTTATGGGGCCATGTGTTTCTAAATAGCGTGGAGGCGCACACTGCCCCGACCTCTCAAAGGAAAAAAATTCTTGAAATATCCAAGATTTTTTTCCTTTCACAGTTCGCTCCTCCACGCTAATTAGAAACATATGGCCCCATAAAGATAAGAAAGTGCTTTGTGACAGCAGCAAAGAAGACGACCCAGTCCGGATCGGAGGCGAAAGGGCGTCAACAAAATAAACCTCATTTCCAATGGCAGGCCACTGTTTAGCATAAACGGTGACGCAAGCCAATGGAAATGAGGGGCGGGGCTTCGAGTCTCTTTCTAAAAACTCCTCATCCACAAAATCTCTCGCCAAGCGAGCAGCGCTTTGCGCTGCAACGCCTTTGCGAGACCTAAAAAGCAGGGAATCAGCAAAAGCAACTAGGAGACCTCTATCCTGTTCTGACTGGTGGCTTCTTGTCTCTCCAGGCAAGCCACCAATATCAAGACACAGGCTGAACTATGGCGAAGGAATCTGGAACTAAGCCCTGCTTGTGAGAACAAACTGTAATGTAGGAAAATAAATCATATTGACATATGATTGGTGCTTTGAAGTAATATCATATACACATTCAGATCTTCATACAGATACCAATTTGAATGAGTTTCAGCTGTAAAGTGTCATTAGCAATCAGAAAATAAGCCTGTTTGGTAGGCAAGAGAGAATGCAGCTAGTCTGAGAGGCAAACTGTCACATACCAGTGTTTTTATTGTGCTCCTGTTCATTCCTTTTACATTTTGGGGCTTTGTACTGTGTTGTTCCCAGACATTATCAGTTCACTCGACAGTTATGTTTACATTTTAATGTGTTGTTGCCCACATTATGTGAAAGTTGTGAATTGATAATATACAGTCAGGATTGTTGTAAGACTGTTTCAATTCAACTACCAAGTTAATATTTGATTGTCTTCTGGTCTTCTTTGGGCATCCGTCAATTCACCCTTCTCATATTGGTTGTGTGGCCCAGGGGGTCGTGCAATTTGATGCCCCTGAAATTTACCTTAATAGAACGCCCACACGGGGCCGGTTTTAGCACTGGTGGTGCCCAGTGCGATTATGGGCCTAATTATGATGTCCAACCGACACCGTTTCAAGGAAGGATCTGACAACCCCATTAGGTCCCGAACTTCCATTTTTCAATGGGAGCTTGTGAGGCGGGCCTTAACCGCACAAGCACCCATTGAAAAATGGAAGTTTGTACACATCCCTGTACCGTGTGGCATGCACCCCATGGTGCTGGAGGGCCAGGGTGGAAAGGGGCCCTGTTAGAGGCCCCCAAAGTCAGATTCCGAAAGCCAATCCATGTTGAAAAGGCTGACATGGATTGGCTGTTGGAAACCAACATCATAATCCCAACAGCAGAAACGCCGTCCTTAAAGGGATTGTGAGCACTTTCTGACTGGCTGGGGGCTCCATAAGCCTGTTGAAACAGCATCGAATTCCCACGCTGGTTTAAACACCGACCATCGTCATCATAATTGGGGAGAAGATGTGGCCTTCTGGCTAGAGGTGCCGACTTTGGAGCTGGAGAACCGGGTTTGAACCTCGGTGTCAGCTCAGCATCCTGTAATTCTGGGCAAATCACTTAATCTACCCGGGCCTACCAAAAAAAAAAAGAAATTAATGTGTCATTGTGTAACGTAACTGGTGCTCATGTAAAGCTCTCCAATACCTACGGGTCGAGTTTGCGCTATATAACTCTGCAAAAAAAGAATAATACGGCGGTCACACTTTAAACCTACCATGTCGGTCAGAAAGCCGCCAATCAGTCGTCGGAGGCTATCTGACCAACATCATAATTTGGCCCTATGTTTTTTGGCACCCCCTAATGACCTACTGCTCCCTGAATACCCTCACTATCACTCTTTAACAGTGACCCTCAAGTGTACATTACCACTCTCTTTCACATGCTTTTCTTTTGTTTTATAGTGCCACTCATACCAGTGTAGCGTGTCAGAACACTTTACATCATGCACATGTTACACAGAGACAATGAATGACACGTGTGTAAGTGTATAGGAAATGTTACATAAGACAGAGGCCTACAAGGAAAGGAGCCAGATGCAATCCATACTGTTAGGCAGTATACATTGAGAGTGCTAGATCTGGAGATGCACAAAGTCAGGATTTAAAAGTACTACTATGGTTGGGAGTTGTCTGTAATAATAAGAATTGATTCCTACCCAACTAATCTTTTTTTCAACAGTAAGATAAAAGACTGGAGCAAACATCATAAAGGCCTAACCTATACCTTCTAGTTTCTACACAGCTCTTTGATGACAGTTAATAGCTCACTGCGCTATATTTTGATTTTAATTTATAAAATGCACGTAACAAAAGGATTTTATTTACAAAAGCAGTAACCCACTGAACTATGTACCTTATATGCACTTCTGTGATCCGCATGCTAAACGTGCTTTGCACCAGGCATATTAACCCTCTGAGCTACTTTAGGATGAGTCCAAACCTCCACTAGAAAAAACTCGATTCCTCCCCAGCAAGTCTATTAATCACCAGAGTTATCTTGACATTTTATTGTTGCTTGAAAATTGCTGGAGGAAAGGAACACAGCAATCCCCAGAAGTCAGCGGGTGTGGTGGCATCCATCGCACCGCCCTAAAGCTGGCCCGGCGCTCACAATTTAATGAATCAAAGACAGTGTTAAACCTCAGTTTTATGAGGCAGTATGTCACCAAGATGAAGCACCTCCACAATTATCAAAATAGTCAAAATACAGTCAATTAAGTAAGAGCACTCAATCAATACCTGGGTTCTAGATCAGTGAAATAGTTTAAATGATTTATTACAACAATTCATAAGAAATGCCATACAGAATCAATGCCATTAATGATCACAGCAAATAAAGTATTAAAGAGAAATATACAAAAAAAATATTGCATGTCCCAAGTGTGCAGCAAAATCAAATGAGGGTTTTCACAGATTATTTTCACACATGAAATCACTAAAACTACAGATTAATCGCGATGTGATTTAAATGTTACTTCCTCAGCAATCAGAGCACCTTACCACCTAAGCACTGTCCCACTGCTGGTACTGATGCTGGTAGAACAAACTAGATACATGAACAATAGTAAGTTATTATGAATGAATAGGGTACAGTGAGGTAGCAGAAGAAACTTGAAGTAAAGATTCAGTTTTGTTACTGAGCCAGGGAAGATGCATTGAGAACTGCTTCAACAATGACAATGGAAATAAACAACCTCCCTGTTTGAATGTGAGCCGCAAAAATAATAAATAGTGAAATGTGCAGGGAAAAAAAACTGAAGACACATCCATTTTGTAAAACATGCCTGATTAGGCCTAGTTAGCAAGAGTCAGTTAAAGACACTTCAGTATGTCATAGAAAGTGTGTTTTACAGTGTTATATCGGTGTGTATTTGGGTAATTGAGTAATTGAGTGTAAAAAACATTTTGAACATTGCTGATTGTGCACAAAAACATAAATGATTAAAAGCCCTTAACCATTATCCCTTAGGAGACTTATGGTGGCGGTAGGGTTATCACTTGGGTGATGTGATGGTGCTTGTCCCACCTTCTGGAGTCTTAGTGTTGTGGCGTATGGTTCCAATATTTTTCACTGTTTAGATTACCATGTTGTCCCTTTCATGAGGGACTTTCTGGTGTAGGGGAGAATGCCACGCTGAGATGGGTTGGGATTTCATATGCTGGGCTTTCAGCCTAACACGACAGGTAAAGCGGACAACTGCAGTGAATCACACTAAAGTGCACTTTGTTGTGTTGTTTTGGAGTTGTTCTTGAAGGTTTGAGTTTCTCAGTGCAGGTGTGTAATACTGTGTTTGTTATTCTGTTCAACACAACTGCACACTGACCACAGAAGATAACTCATATTGTGCTACATATGTTACACCCTTTGCAGCTCTATATAGCTAGATCTAACACTGGTGGATAATAATGTGACGCATCAGCTGGAATGTGCAGGGGCTTAATAATTCTAAATAGACCAGAAGTAAACTGGCACATATAGGTCAAGGGGAGAGGATGTGGCTGCTAGGGCAGTCAACCTCGAAGTTGGGGAACCAGGTTCCAGTCTCGGCAGGAATGCTCAACATCCTGTGATTCTGGGCAAATCGCGTAATCTCCCCATAAAGCGCTCTAATGTAAATGTAAAATGTAAATGTATTTGAGCTTATATAGCGCACAGCTACCCGCAGTGGGTTTCCCGGCGCTTGCTTAGGGAACCCGTCCTGGTATTCCCCTGTGAGATAACCCCGGCAGGGTATCCACAAGGTGAAAGCCAGGCATCCCGCCGCGAGGGGCCGTTGTGGAGATTAAGCAAGCTATTGCCCAGAGTCGCAGAGTGTGAATCCGTGAGTCGAGAAGGCACCGGAGCGAGAATTATCGAGTCTGTGGAATTTATTGAGCCCAAGACCCGCCGAGGCAGGGAATTGAACCCTGGTCCAGGGCCGATCTCAGCTTCCGGGTCTGCCGCCTCTAACCCCTGAGCCACACTTCTCCACTTAACCTAATACCTTCAGGTCCAATTTCGTGCTATATAAAACTCACCCCCCGCCCCCCAAAAAAGATTGTAATGCTACAGGAAACTACCCTTGCTCTGCTACAGAAACACAAATTGCCATCACATCAATATTTTGCCTCATATAACACTAAGTCCTGGGTGGGGGCGTGGCCAAGCAGGCTAGGATGGCGGAAGCGCTCTGCTGAGACTCCGCACTCGGGCAGACCAGAGGGCAGCACCATCTGGTTGTTTTTGGTGATAAACCGACCCAGCTGGTGTCGGAACTGGGTCCGCACGCAGGGGTGTCCAGACAAGCTTGTCACCTGCAGCATCGGCGGAGAACGCTGTAAAAATCTCACCCTGGGGTTCGGCAGCAAGATGGCCCCCACCCGCATTCAAACTTGACTTCCAGGAGCGGAGTCACTGGGCCACACGAATCCCAGCACCAAGCTTACCTGGCGGCTATCCCGGACTCAGTAGAGGCGAGGCGTAGCCCATACGGTTGCTTCCACAGCCCAGCGCGGATGCGCCATACAGCGGAGGGGACCGGGAGCAGCCAACGGACACTTGACGCGTCTTCGCCCCAGGGGCATCACCCCCGGGATCGGAGGCTGTGCGCGACTACAGGGGCCGGACATTGATGTATACAGCGGGCGGACTCTGGGGATCGGAACATTAAGGCCTTCTCCTCAACTCATTCCTCGGGACAGTCCTCATGCCAAAATCTGCCTGGTCCTAAGATGGCGCCCGTGAACCCAGACACCCGCGACCATCAGACAGGCCCCCCAGGGGTCTGTCCTATGCCGCTACAGAAATTGAGCAGCCAAAACATTTATCCTTTTATGTTGGCCCTGACCCGGCAGCCCCCGTACCCGCCGCAACGACCAGAGGACTAGACCACCGATGCCTGACCTTAAAATGACAGCAGCCAGAGAGGCTTAAACTCAGCAGACAGGCCTCCGCCACGCCACCACTGTGCCCACAAACATAGTGGATAGATGCCAAGATCACCCTTGAGGTCAGCAGTAACCACTGCGCTGCCAGGGAGGTGTGTACCTGCCAGCCACCAACACTGCTGCCCCGGGGAGACAGGGACCCCCTGAACGCTCTGGACTGGAGCAGCGTGCCCCAGAAGACACACGCTCAAGACAGTGGGTACCGGGTCCGTAGGAATGTAATCACTGCAAGGGGAACCTACCGCGAGCGTGACTGGCGGCGCAACTGAGCAAGCCCCACTGGGTGACCTGCGGGCGCATTACACCCCATATATCAAGCGGTCAACAAGAGGGGAGATCAGATCGTGAGGAGATGCCAAACTGCACACACTCCCTCCACCGGCAACGCAGGGCAAGAAGGACTTAACCCCAAGTGGTACAATGGGGAAGCCCAGAGCCACACAGCAGACAATGGTCCCAGAAAATGCGCCAGAGAACCAGCCACACACTAATACACTGACCAAGCCGCCCACAACCCAATCTGAGCCAACCATCTCAGATAAAATGGACCAGGTGTTGGCGACAATAGAACTTTCCAGAGTCTCTATGAAGGAACGGCTCGGCACTCTTACCAAGGACATAAGTCTTCTCCGGGATGACCATAGGAAACTGGCCGACAAGGTGAAGGACGGGGAAAAGTCCCTCGCCGACCCACAGCCCACCATGAATGCACAGCAAAAAACACTCCGATCCGTCTTGGGCCCTCCTAACCACCGTGGAGGAGCGCATGGATGATTTCGAAGGCCGATCGCCATGCTGCAACATCCGCGTTCTGGGCCTTCCGGAGGGAGTCGAGAGGTCGCACTTAATCGCTTACATGGAAGCCTGGGTCAAATCTTTTACCCCAACCACGGACCGTACAGCTTTCTTCTCAATCGAGCGAGCTCATCGGGTCCCAGCCAACAAACTACCACCCGGAACCCCACCTCGGCCGGTGCTTGCAAAATTTTTACACTTTCAGGACCATGACGCGGTACTACGAGCCGCCAGACGCACCGGCCCTCTACAGGTGGAAAACAAACACGTCATGATCTTTCCTGACTATGCACGGGCGGTGCAGAAACAAAGATCGTCCTTTCTGGAGCTGAAACACCGGCTGCGGGCGATTTAACATGCAATACTCGTTACTGTTTTCAGACCGACTGAAGGTCATCCATGCCGACACTACCCACTTCTTCTCAAGTGCTGCAGACGCGTGTGAGTGGGCAGACCACCACTGCATACAGAACTCCGCAACAGAGGCCCCGCGTGAGAGGACACAAAGAGCACCACGCAACAGGAGACGCAACTCGCAGCTAACACAAAAACAGATGCGGCAGGGTCGGAAAGGGATTACGGAGCACCACGCTGTAGAATCACTGGACCTGGAGCAAATCATGCAGAACAGCGCAGAGCCCTGCAGGCTGTGACAGAGTTAATGGACCGCTCCGACCGAGGAGGACATCGAAGGGGCTCCTCACTTTTTCTCTTCGGAAGGAGAAGATGATAGTAATGAGACTCAATCCATGGCCGACTCCATCACATTACCCTGGGTCATCCCACAAACTGCCAATAACCTACACTAATGGAAATGCAAGAGAATAACCGGACGTATCCTGTGTGACTAGGCGGACATGGGCTTCCGTGCCCAAATGGAACACGCCTGCATCATACATCACGACTTGCATGATGAACCACAATCCAGACGACGAACATTGATCCTTCGAATGCCCTGATGGGACCCCGCCTCGCGAGCACGAACTGCCACCCCCATGTGTTAATTGTTTACACTCCAGTTCCATGAGAGTTGGTTTGGGCGTATCAGCGCCGCCGATAGGCCCCTGGTATTGGGACTGTTTCCCCAACCGGTTCCTTGTTTTACTGACACGGTTTACTCTAACCCTTTACCCCGTAGGGAGCGCATACACCAGGGCATGCAGCACACCTGGGTGGACAACACAGTCCTCCATGTCTGATAACCACACAGCTAGGACACCGCTAGGCTCCATGGCCCCACCGCCCATCATCACTCAGCAGGGCAGGGGTAACGATCACAAGACACCCAAATGCAGAGTACGAACGTTAGTTTTCTAACCTTAAACGCACGGAGTCTTCACACGCCACGCAAGCAGTACACAACATATGCACACATTAAGCGCCAGCGGTCACACATTGCATTCCTGCAGGAGACGCACCTCACAGCGCCAGAAATCAGCAAGCTACAGGCCAGATGGCGTGGAACCATGTGTGCCACGTCATACTCGGCGTACGATCGACGTGCTCTGATCTGGGTCCGCCTGGGCACCCCTTTTCAGGAGCTGCTTAGGGTTGTAGACAAAGAGTGTAGGTATGCACTGTTAGGGGGGCTGTTAGATGGGAAGTCCGTTCTCTTGGGCAGCATATATGCCCCGAATATTGACCAGGACAGGTTCTGGGAGTCACTCACTGGGATTCTGGCCCAATTTGCATCTCTTCCATGGATCCTTGGGGGCGACTATAACTGCACGCTCAATATGGCATAGGACAGATCTCACCCACCGCCACCACACTCTCCCGCACTACAGCAGACGGAGCGGTTTCAACTCTGGGTCAGCCATTGGGCCTTAGCTGTTGCGTGGAGAGCGCAACACCCCCTAACAAGGCTTTACTCATTCCACTCCATTCCCCATGACCTACGGATCCGATTGGACAGGTTCTCATGCTCCCCGTCACTGATTCCCAAATACCCACGTGGCGCCTCCCACTGGACTGTTTGACGGACCAAGTGTTCAAATACGACAATGAACAAAGCATACAAGACTATTTCACTCATAACACAGGAACTGTCGCATCCATACTAGTGGAATGGGATGCATTCAAGATTGTGGCTCGAGGAGCATGCATCAAACAAATAGTGGGGGTAAAGCACACACTAGAACAAACACTCATTACTACTGAACTGACGTTAGCAACCCTCATGAAGCAGGAAGATGCCAACACTGCAACGGCGGCTCAAGTAGCAGAGGCCAAAACACAGTACTCCACAGCCATGGCAGACTTACGCAAATACAACTTTAGGCCTATGCCACTCGGATGCACATGGACAGGGATTAAACAGGCACACTCCTAGCAAGGCTTGCAAAACAGGACCCAGACATAAACCCCATCCTCGGGGTAGTAGATCCCTCGGGTAACCTAGCGCGCTCCCAAATTGACATTTTAAATGCCTTCCGGCAATATTATAGCACGGTTTACCATGCCCCGACACATCTCGGACAGGAGGCGACCAGCCACTTTCTAGACCCACTGCCGATCCCACACATCTGGGACACAGAGAAAACTACACTGGACGCCAAAATTACACCGACAGATGTCACACACGCGGTTCGGGCGTTAGCAAGGAACAAACCACTGGGACTGGACTGTTTACCTGTGGAGTACTACAGCACTTTCTCCAGCTGCTGGTCCCACGTTTTGTAGAGATGCTAGCAACGGCACTCAAAAAGAAGCACCTGCCAAGTTCTCTTCGCGAGTCGGTCCTAGTGACGTCCCTCAAACCGCACCGGGATTCACTACAATAATCCTCCTGCCACCCCATCACACTTCTAGCTGCCGATTGTAAAATACTGGGGAAAATCCTGGCAGACAGGTATGAACAAATTCTGTGAACCCTAGTCCACCCAGACCAATGCGGGTTTGTTCCCGGCAGAAATACATCCCAAAACATACAGCGTTTGTTCCATGTTCAGGATCAGGTGGGAGACCCGCACCCTTATGCGGCTTGTCTGATTCTGGATTTGGAGAAGGCCTTTGATACTCTTACATGGTCATACCTTTTTGCTGTTCTGCGATGGGCAGGAATAGGCCCAACTCTCCTAAAATACACACGACTTCTCTACACCAAACTCACATTGCGGATTGGAATAGGCAGATACATCTCGTCCCCATTCAAGGGGGAGAGAGGTACGAGACAGGGTTGCCCACTATCGCCCCTGATCTTTGCCCTGGCTGTGGAACCTCTGGCGATACGGCTACGTCAGGAAGGGACCGCATGGGGCATCCCCATAGCAGATACGGTCCACTGCATATCCCTCTACGCGGACAAACTCCTCCTGTATATTCGAGATATTACCGCGGACCTCATATCCATCTGGACAAATGTGACGGAGTTTGTGGAGGCGTCCGGACTCAGGGTAAACTGGGACAAGTCCACAATCTAACCGTTACACCCGACCCTTGAACCACAGGAGGTGAGGATAGGTACGCAGAACCTATCCTGGAGTATAAACGCCCCCAAAATCTCGGTGTCCGCCTGTACCACTCCCCCAGCGACATTTATGAGGGCAACTATTGTAAAGTGTTGGCCAGCATTAGATAGTCGGTGGGCTTCTCGGAAGGGCCTTCCGTTAGCCCCGATAGGCCGGGTAGCCATAGCCAAGATGATCATTGTTCTCCGGCTATTGTACTACTTCACGAACTTGCCAGTCATTCCTCCTGGGACCTTTTTTTGGGACCTAGACTTGCTTCTCCGCTCCATTATCTGGGGTGCAAACAGGCATCGGATAGCTCTCACTAAACTGCAACTGCTCACCACACAAGGGGGTCTCGGTGCCCACGCCTTCTAATCGTATTTTCTGGCGGCGCAGCTCCAATGGCTGTTGTACTGGACGCCGGGTAGGCATACGGGGTAAACATATATGACACAGGGCCCGGTCCACGCCCCAGAGCTCTGCCGCCTGCTGCTTTCAGGCACCAAACCGCGGCTGACGTATCCGCTGCAAGTGTCAGTGGCCTGGCGATGTATGAAAAGAGTTCACTGCATGTCGGCAGAGACTCCACACTACTCCCCTCAACTGCCGCTGGTTGGCTGGCCCAAACGAGAGACATACTTTGCAACCACCATGCTCCGTGTATGGATGGAGCGCAAGATAACTCAGGCGGAGGAGCTATTCACGGATGGGCAGCTCCGTCCTTATGAGCGGCTCATGGAAAAATACGATTTCCCCCCGGGACAGTTTTTAACCCACCGACAGCTCAAAGAGGGTTTTCGCCCACACTCTAATCTTTCTGCTGGCGAACCAACAACACATCCGGTCATTTACACCATACTATATATGGGTATAGGCCGACACCTGGTTACTTGACTATATAGGGCCATTAGAGATCTTGTTAATAGACCACTGCATGCTCTTCGAGCCAGATGGGAGGACGAAATTGGGTGACAATTACATGACAGGGAGTGGGGAGGAGCGCTGTAATTCCCCAAGAAAGTGTCCAGAAATGCACTATTTAAAAATATACAGTTCTATATCCTGCATAGAGCGTATCAAACATCGGCACGTCTGCAGCGTTTCTACCCATACACCCCCTTTCTCTCCCCCAGATGTCACTCACCAGACGCACATTTCTAGCACATGTTTTGGAGCTGCCCCACTCTACAAACGTATTGGTCTATAGACCTAGACACACTTACAGAACTCACAGGACTCTCGGATCTGCACAAGTGGGAAGCAGTTGCTATAGGAATATTCCAAAAACCAAAAACACATAAGGTACAAGTCCGCTTTGCATCCCTAGCCACGCTCCTAGCCAAAAGAAGTATAGCCATGAACTGACAAAATGCATTAGGCCCCCCGATAGAGGCATGGGTGGGAGCAGTACAGAAATGGTCGAAAGCAGAGGAGGAGACACTGAGGGTGGACGAAGTGAAGGGTCTACGAAAACATCCCATATCGTTGGAGTGGGCCTTGCTATCCCACAAGTTTAAGTAATCACACGCGAACACCGATCCCAACGCCTCTCAACACGACCCCGCAAACTTGGTAGAACTAACCTCACAACGAAGCACACATGCCACTTTCCCCACTACCCCGATTGGCATGTGATGTGTGGGTACCCCGCTACACGCTACACTGAATACTGTACCTGGCGACGCTGTCCAACAGATAGCCCTTAAACAATGTTAGGTCATACCAACAGCCTGTAGCTGACTTGACCCAGACGCCATCCACGATGTCTACGCCCTGACTCCCCCTCCACACCCCGGTTTATTCTTCCCAGATCCCTCCGACAGCACGTTACAGAGAGAACAAGTGGACTTCAACTACAATTGTCTCCACCGAGAACAAGATGAATGCTCTTTGGTAGAACAACAGCATCACGGTTGCTGCAAAAGTGCATATTACAATGTAACGTGCTTTTATCGCAAAAATGGTAATAAAAATATATTTTTTTAAATAACACTTAGTCCTGGATGGTGGCCATATTGACACACTAAGGGTTTGACTTTAAGCACACCGGCACTGTGGTTGATCTAGTGTGATGCTACTTAATAGTACACGGAATACTTGGAGGGGTTGTGGTCTGTAAGAAATGTACAGCCCCAATTTAATGATCAACTGTTTTATCAGGACATGATGACTGTATTCAGATGAGCTTGTGTTTTTTTGGGGGGATGGGATTTTAATACCACTCACTATGTTTCACTTGATAAATACATAGCATTCTGTAGGCACCTGTACACAACGTCTACGATGATGTGGTACACTGTGGAAAAAATTCTGCCACAGATATTTGGCGCGCCAGGCATTCCCCTGAAAAAGCTTTTATTTTCAACTCTTTGGTCCACAACAGAATATCCTGTGTTCATGACTGGCTAGTAACACATGATGTGGTGGGATGGGAGAACACTTTAAAAATCCTTCCTGGAACATTATCAGATCATTTGTCAGTTACATTTTCATTTTCGCTCCCAGCAGATACCCACTGTTGCCATGGTGGATATTTCTATCTGAAATTTTATAAATAAAGTGCTCAGATTTGAGTTTAGGCTCACCATCTTGGAGCAGTTTCGAATTAATTAATATCACATGCCTATTCTTTTAAGATCTACATTTGTGGTGTGTTTATCCTATCAAGCTAGAAGGCTCAAGAACATTAGGGAGCAGTTAGTCATATTAGAAATCCAGGCTCTCAGATTTGAAAGTCTAGTATGCCTAGGTGCATATTGAGATTACACCGGAGGAGATAAATATGGTTTTGCTGCCCCTTCTGGTGCTGGCTGACCAAGACCAAATATCTCAGCAAATATACACGTGCTGGAAAATATATAAGGCTGCAGGGCCTGTCATGACAGATATCTGTCGGCAATCGATGGAAGGTGCATTGAATCAGTTAAGATGGTTATGGTTGTGCACCCCAGGTTAATGTACCTATTCTTGAATATCTCACTCTCTTAACTAAAACATTCTTCACAAAATTAAAATCCATTCATGTAAATTTGGTGTGTGCTGGACTGCAACCACACAGTAAGGGACTGATTTCAATGTCAGGCGGAATTCCTTCCCCCCGACAACGACTTGGTCCTGGGACCGACCAACACCCGGTTGGCGGTCCCAACCGCCTCATTAGGAGGCAACCGAAGACTGTTTCAGTCGCATTCCTATATTTCACTATGGGAGCATGCAGTGGTTCATCCCTGCACCCAGTGGTAGGCACCTCAAGATGCCTGCCACAAGGTGCAGGGATCAAAACGGTGCCCCCTCGGCCTCCAACCGGAGCCCGTGTACCAAAGGGGGCCTTGCTGGGGGCTCCCAAACAGGCTCTGTGATATGGTTTCCATGTCAGACAGGCAAGCATGGAAACCATGTTGGAAACCGTGCATTGTAATCTCAAGGGCGGAAAGGCCTGCCCTTGTTCTTACTAGTCAGCTTCTGACTGGTGGACGGGGTCTCTGTGCCCATCAGAAGCCAGCCGAAATGACTGGCCGGTTTCTTTTCTGACCGCCTCATTCATTATGAGGCAGTCGGTAAGGAACTGAGCAGATCATTACAATTCGACCCAAAAGGCTCCGACCTGCGGTCGGTGCCTTTACCTGACGCATTGTAATCGCCCCCTAAATGTTTTCATAAGGATAATGCATGGCCACTTGAGAAGTTGAGAACACATGGTAGTGCTTGTAATTTGACACAATAGGATACACCTGGACCATGCACTCCCAAGAGGAGGCAAATGCACTACTGCACCTTTAAACAACACATGTAAACAGCACTCCCAAAAGACGAGGTGATAAAACAAGACCCAGCACTCTCCTAAGGCGAGGCAAGAAAACAAATTCAGATGCATTTAAAGTGACACACACATGTTTCTTAATTCAATATTTTGGAAAGGAAGACAAACTTTATCAGTTAATGCAAACTCCCAAATATCAAGTAACTCAAGTGCAAAACCAGAATAAAATGTAGCGTATATACATGTAGCAAAGAAACATAGAAATTATGTACAGAAAGTAAGGAACACCTCACTGATCGATCATGCAACATACTTTCCAACTCAAGTTGGAGGAGCCCTTCAACAGCCCAAGAAGGAGTTCGATTGGGACCAAAGTTCTGTTTGTTTCACAGCAGTACGTCTACTCTGTGAATGAGCTCCTACCTGCCCCGAAGACTTCCAGCTTTTAATACCTTTACTCAACGTGAGGCGAAGGTTCTAGAAACCTCGCCCCCTTTCTTCTGTTGCGAAAACCGAGCTGGCCATACTGGTCTGTGTCAAGGTAAAGACAGAAGCTGGCAAGGCTCCTGTATTTTGACTCCGAGACAGAGCTGTACATTCCACACATTCCCTGAAACGTACCAAGCATGCATCCCACACAACATGTTCCAGTTCACTCTGATCGGTGAAGAGCAAAAAATAAGTGAAGAGCGAAAACATCCCCTCCCCACTTTGTAGCTACGTTCAAGCACAGAAAATGGAGTCTGTTACACAAGATGGAGTCAGCACAGAAAATGGAGTCATTTATGCCAAATGGAGCCAATGGTCAATATATCATTCTTAATATCGATACACACATCAGTCAGATTTCCCTAGGATTCAGAATTGGGTGCTCCTGATGGATAGCCAATGAATATTATGTTGCATACAAAAGAGGTAGATCTCTTTGAATAGTAGAATAGACATGGGTTACTTCAACCAAGAGGGAGTCAAATGCTTTGACCTAGATGTGGTCACTATGAATGGTATTGATATCCTGAAGCTAATTTCATTCATTCACTCGCCTTAGTTGTGCTCTGATGTCAGAACCTACTGGGGGAATGTGAAGTCATGCGTTATGACATGTATGTATGTATGTATAACACACTTGTAAAGCGCTTGCTGTCACCCAACGGGCATCCTGGCGCTGAGATCTAACAGGTCCTGAAGCACAATCAAGAGAAGGGTCAGAGAGTGATTATCCTAGCCTGGGGAATAAATGAGTTTTTAAAAGTTTTTTAAAAGAAAGGAGGTCTCCCACGCATCTAAGCGATAGTGGCAAGTCGTTCCACAATTTAGATGCCCTGAAACCAAATGATTAGTTACAGGTTAGAATGAACCCCACTATTGGCCCTAATGGGCTACGTCAGAGAGGTCCCACCCGCCATCTGGAGATTTATAGTCCTGACAGTACTATTGGCTAAAAAGATAGTGGCCATTGGGTTTTTTAGAGTACCACCCTACTTAAAGATATGGTGTTTTGAAACAAAATGGTGGAGACATATGCCAGTTTGATGACTGTGGCAGCTGGGCCAGAGATGTATGGCGTCCCCTAAGATCTCACTTATCACAATATAAAAAAAAGAACATGATGTATAGTAAGGCTTACTTCTAAGGAATGCCTAAAATATTTGTATAGAATTTTGCTCACAATGTATGTACACAGTGCTGTTCATCGGGATGAAAATGTCTAGTACAATGTGAAGTTGTTGTGGCTTGACTATATGTAACATCTGGGTTATCATGCAACCACCACAGCTACCATTTAAACATTTCAAATAACTTTTTTTTAAAGAAAAATATGCTACATACGTGGCATTGAAGTATACAGAAAAGTGATGAGTGAGATGCCTAAATTAAACTGGTAATCAACTGGGCCACATCCTAGTCCATCTTTTTTTGGCCAACAATGCCACCTCACATTAGATAAAGCCATATGCAAATCAACCTCTATCCTGATCCAATAGGAACAGTCCAACCCACGCTGCCAAGCCAGGTGCTTTCTAGATTGTAATGCAAGCAACCCAAGACCGGTTTTGCCCTAGTTGGGGCTCGTCAGTTGGGTGCAGCTTGGTTCCAGTGGCAAAATGAGCATGAAACTCAAATCATTGGCATACCGTTGCACTTAGGGTGTAGTACTGAAGTATACAAAAAGTGATGGGTGGGATTCTTAAATCAACCTCAGCCGTTGGCAATTACTCGGGCCGCATCCTAGGCCACTTTTTTTTGCCCAAAATACCACCTCAAATTAGACCCAGTCATATACAAATCCGTCTTGATCCTGTTCCAGTAGGTACAGTACAGCCCAAACTGCCAAATCAGGACCTCTGAGAAACAGAATGCAAGCAACTCAAGACCGATTTTGCTCCAGCTGGGGCTTTTCAGTCGAGTCCAGCTTGGTTCTAATGGCAAACTGAGCACGGGACCCATGTCTTGGCATACCAGTCACACTTGGGAGTTGCACTGAGGTATACAGAAATGTGATGGGTGAGAGGCATGAATTAACCTCAGCTACTGGTGATTACGTTACTTTGTTGCATCCCAGTCCATCGTTTTTTGTCCACAATGTCACCTTAGATTAGACCCAAACATATGCAAATCAGCCTTGCTCCTGCTTCAATCGGACAAGTCTAGCCTAAATTGCCAATCCAGGTCCTCTCTGAACCAGAACACAGTCACCCAAAGACCGGTTTTACCCTTTTTAGGGCTCTTCAGTAAAGTGCTGCTTAGTACACGTGGCAAGGTGTGCACAGGGCCAATGTCTGGGCTGACCTGTCGCACATAGAGCACCGAACTGAAAACACAAAAAAAGTGATGGGTTGAATGCTTAATCTCAATCACTGGTAATTACCTGTCCATCGCTTTTTTTTGCCCACAATGCCATTCAGATTAGACCCAGCCATATGCACATCAGTCATGATTCTGCTCCATTAAAACAGCCCAGCTTGAACTGCTAACTCATAACTGCCAAGTAGCATATCCTTGAAACCGGTGCATGAACACACCACATCAACTCATTATCATTAATTTAATAGTGTACAACACAGCAAACCATGCAGGGTTTATGTGGTTTTGGGGTGTTTCCATTGCTTTTAATGACCCAGAGAGGAATCAAAATCCTGTGTCGTGGAGAAAGGAAACAAAGATTTGCATAGGGGAGAGGATGTAGCCTTATGGCTAGAACCGGGTTCGAGTCACGGCAACGACACTCAACATCCTGTGATTCTGGGTAAATCACTTAATCTCCACGTGCCTAATAAATATGAATGTGTCCTCGTGTAACAAAACTGGTGCTCATGTAAAGCGTTCGGATACCCAATGTCTCGGGGCTAGTTCGCGCTATATAAAACTAAAAAAATAAAAAAAAAGATTTACACAAAGCCAAGCCATAGCAGACCTCTTAGTAAAGTTTGGTGTCATTTCTGTTTATTTTCTGTAGTGAAGATCAAAGTTTCCCTTGTGAAATAACATTGAAGATTTGCACAAAACTTGCCACTGTGGGGATTTACTTAATTTAACAGGAAAGTTTGATGTAAATTCGTATAAGCTGTAAGCAAACAAAAAGTGGGTTTCCTATAGAAGAAAATCCTAACCATAT
This sequence comes from Lissotriton vulgaris, assembly GCF_964263255.1. Taxonomy (NCBI): domain Eukaryota; kingdom Metazoa; phylum Chordata; class Amphibia; order Caudata; family Salamandridae; genus Lissotriton; species Lissotriton vulgaris. The sequence goes on from NC_141694.1 coordinate 1,476,960,774, forward strand.
TGGCACTCTTTTTATGTAAACAGTACGTATACACAAGCACGAAAAATAATATAAAGTTGATTACCTTTGCTGCTTGTGGGGAAGGGCCATGATTCATGAAAGGCAAGGCTCTGAGTGGGTCATGTTCCCCTTCCTCAACAAAAAAATTAGCATTTTAAGTGAGACATTAAGCTTTCTTTTACATTCGCACTGTAGTAATTTATGTGTAAACGAGAGTTTATTAATGCAGTTGCTCTATATGCCGTGCTTCTGCACCACATTTATATGTATCTGTAGCACGTAAGTAACTTCTTCGCATCATGTTCTCTTAATGTGGTCACATATAACACCACTCAGTGGCATGTTTTATTTTTTGCTCTGAACATTAGTTGTAATTTGAAGATTGACGTAAACACTCCCACCAGCAACACCGCGGGCATCTTTTTTTCAAATTGACGTAAAATGGTACTTGTGACCTCAACCCAGGTCGAAATTCCACTTATAGAATTTTCTGAGTAAGAAAATGACTGTTCCCTGGCAGGAAACTTATTTTTCTTGTGCCAAGCAGTGGGTGTTGCAACACAGACGTCAAATCAAGTCATGCACTGGAGCTTCCAATCTGAGGTCGCCCTGACCTGTACAGTTCAGGGAGAGGCTGGCATGCAGGAAAAAGGTGTTGCATACCCAACATAAACAATGTATTATACTAGGTTCCTGGTGCTACGTTAACACGCACACGTTATTTGTGAGGGCTACACTACAAATACTGCAGTTAGCAAGCAGCGATTGGATTTGCAAAGGGTGTTTGTTCAAAATGGCCTTTTTATTTACTGCAGGAGAACAGCTGCGGATTCATGGCACACACATCTTTGATCTTGTTTTTGCTGACAGTTTTTTGTCGTTTCCCCTCCACTAAGAAGTGACCTTGTTCTGTCACTTCAGAGGGCAAATGACACCATGGCCGCTTGCCCCCACACCGAACAGCTGCAAGAGCTGCTTAAAATAGAAGTCACTTAGACGTGACAGGATCAACATGCTAGATGTCACGTGACCACGGCTCTCCTTGTAGAAAACGAAAGCAGGTACCCCCGACTATGAGACAATTACAGGATTAGCCTTGGGCTGACCTCGAGAAGTTAGCTGCGAGAATAGCTGAAGTGCCGTTGACAGTTTAATTGGGGGTGGGGCCTGGAAGCCCATCGCCCCTTTCATGAAGCGTCTGCGGCACCAGCAGGGCGTGGCTGCTGCTGTTGTATTCGGTTTTTATCTCGGCCTTTCTATAACGATCACAATTCAAGTCATGTCGAACTTTTACCCTCAGGAAGGATGCTTACGGTCGGTGCCAGACTAAGAACCCAAAGCAGCCCTGGCAATTTTTGTCAGACCAGGGGCGGCCTTAGGCATGTGCGAGCTGTGCACCTGCACAGGGCCACCAAACCCCAGGGGCCACCACGCCAATATATATCCTTAATATAATAATCCTCTGAGTATGGATACATATTTGTGTGGCGGTCCCTGCCAAGGATTTGGCAGCCTCCGCCTCTTTTCCACTTCCAAACACCCCGACCACCCCTCTTCACTGGCTTCCACGCCCCGCCCCGCCCGGATCCCCTCTTCCGGGGCCCCCTACCTACGCTCCCTGCCCAGGGCCGGAATGAGCCTAGAGCCGCCCCTGGTCAGACCAACCCCTGTCAGGGGGCGTACACAGGCCCCCTCAGTCCCCGCGGTGCGGGGGGGGCCCCCTAAGCACAGCACTCAGGCTGCAGAGCTCCTGAATGAGCCCAGAGGGGGCCCCTCCACGTGCCTTGCAGGGAAGCCCCTCAAGGTTTGTTAAGCCAGTGACCCCTGTATGTTGCATAGCTTGTGTGGGCAGTGAGGGAGCCCAACCACTGATGATGAGTTTGAGGTGTAGCGTCCTCTCCAGTCCGGGTACTCGCCAATGACTACGCCACACACGGAGCTTAGTATACCACGCCTTTATTCTTCAGGGACCAGGGTAACTCCAAACCCCACATTCTAAATCAGCCTTTATTGCATAACCCTAGCACTATGACCGCTCCAAATGGCATACAACCTTATTATATGTGCACCTCCAATAAGTAGCCAACACGTGTTGTAGTATTGTGTTGTAATATTGTGGTCGATGTTGGCCGCAGTTTTATTTGAATGACATGTATAATTAGCACTGCTATTTGGAGAACTCTGACACCTGCACATTTATTGCAAGTAAAGAGCTTGGGTGCCTGACCTGAACAAGAAGAGTGTCACGCTGACCTTTGTGTAACCTGAAAGACACTGTTATTGTCACGAAAAAGGAAAGGGGCGCGGCCCCTCCTCCCGTAAGAATGGGCCGCGGCTGCTCTAAGGAATGTTTTCTGAAGGAAGGTGTGCCTCCTGCAGAAATATAATCCAGGTCTTAAAATAGGCAGGTTTGCACCTTGGTGCCAGGGTGCCTGCGTTGCTTATGCTCAGATCTGTCTCACTTTTGTGATGCAAGCCCAGCGCAAAATGTTCGTAAAACTGACCCATAGCTAATTATATGAATAGGTGCGCAGTTGTTTATAATAAAATCAAATGTTCTTATATAATCAAATTAATTTATAAAAAAATGTTTTCATCTCAAAACTTGATTAACCCCTCCAGTGTCCCTAGGCTCAGTGACTCTAGGTGCAACCCCACCCCTGAAGGGTATAAACAGCTCTTTCAGCGAGAGCTTGCAGATCTCAGTCTGCGGAAGAATTAAGCCGCTGCAGGCCTAAAAACTTCCGACACAAACGGGTCCTCAACCCGGAACAGAACTTTTGGCCAACTTACTCCTCTCGGAATGACGGAATCCAAAGGGAGAATCTGGGTCCTGTGCAGCTGCAGTCTCACGTTCTCCCTCAAACAACAATTACGCACGCCGCCCGGTGTGCGTCGGTTACTGATATATGCCATGGCCCCTCCCAGAATAGAAGCCTTCGGGGAGTTGTAGTTCTCTGCTGAAACCCCCTTAGGACCGTAATGAAGGTGCAACCGGTCAATGCCTGACACTTATAAAGCTCTCACCCTTTTGACGAATATCCGTAAAACTTTGCACATCTACATACCCAGTTTCATTCTTGGAGTCCTGAAAGTTTCTCGGCATTTCATCAAGAGGGTGCAAAGAAATAAGGGGTTCCCAAAACAAGTGTATAATCTAATACATTTTACAAAGACTTGTATTTTGTATAGTGCGAAAACTGTCAGTTGGATGTTTATGAACTTTGGAAGGATTATATACTATGGTGTGCAGATGATTCTTTGGGACACTGCAGGTAAGTAGGGTATGTATTTTATACGTTTATATATATATACATATATATATACATATATATATATATGTCAAGCAAAGGCCCTCGAGCTCTGAAAGGGCACACTCCGCTCTCCCCATCATCCGATGTGCAAGCCTCGCAGTCACTTGCCTTCCTGTGACTTCACTGTTAAGACATCATGGTCCGACGCGTTTCAAGGCTAAGTACGCCTCTTCCTCATGGACAGGCACAGGGGAAAATGAAAACACCTCTCGCTTCATTCAATTATTTTATTGATGAGAAAACGCCCTAAGTGGGCGTGGCATCACGTGACAGTCAGCAGCATGCTGGTAAATATAGGCCGTAGAAAGGAGCACCATTTTCCCTTCCGACTGAAAGCATGCTGCGTGTCTGAGGGTGAGAACGCTTTTAAAAGGGAACTTTCCTTTTTTGTGAAGCCTGCTTTCCCGAAGGTGATCGAACTTGCCAAATAGTGACTCTGCCTACTTAAGGAATTGTAATTGGCATATCAGCAGGGGGACTGAACCTACTTAAGGATATACTTACCACCTCTCACAGACTATATTTACCAGCATGCTGCTGACTGTCACGTGATGCCACGCCCACTTAGGGCGTTTTTTCATCAATAAAATAATTGAATGAAGCGAGAGGTATTTTCATTTCCCCCTGTGCCTGTCCATGAGGAAGAGGCGTACTTAGCCTTGAAACGCGTCGGACCATGATGTCTTAACAGTGAAGTCACAGGAAGGCAAATGACTGCGAGGCTTGCACATCGGATGATGGGGAGAGAGGAGTGTGCCCTTTCAGAGCTCGAGGGCCTTTGTTTGACTTGTTAATCGTACGGCCACCCTTGGCCGTTGAAAGGAGCACCATTTTCCCTTCAGACTGAAAGCATGCTGCGTGTCTGAGGGTAAGAACGCTTTTAAAAAGGAACTTTCCTTTTTTGTGAAGCCTGCTTTCCCGAAGGTGATCGAACTTGCCAAATAGTGACTCTGCCTACTTAAGGAATTGTAATTGGCATATCAACAGGGGGACTGAACCTACTTAAGGATATACTTACCACCTCTCACGGACTATATTTACCAGCATGCTGCTGACTGTCATGTGATGCCACGCCCACTTAGGGCGTTTTTTCATCAATCAAATAATTGAATGAAGTGAGAGGTGTTTTCATTTCCCCCTGTGCCTGTCCATGAGGAAGAGGCGTACTTAGCCTTGAAACACGTCGAACCATGATGTCTTAACAGTGAAGTCACAGGAAGGCAAATGACTGCGAGGCTTGCACATCGGATGATGGGGAGAGCGGAGTGTGCCCTTTCAGAGCTCGAGGGCCTTTGTTTGACCATATATATATATATATATATATATATATATATATTTTTTTTTTTTAAATCACCACCCATAGTATATAATTCCCCAAATACCAGGCGCAGACTCCGGATATCTCTAAAAAAAAACTATTTATTGCAGTTTATTCCGCCATAACGTGTTTCGGTCACACACATATATATATATTTTCACTGAAAAAAAAACAAAGGTTACAGGGACGTTATGGTTAGGCTCAGGTTTCACTCATACAAAACCATAGACATTTAGCAGTTATAGTTACCTGAGCTAACTATTACTTATGCCCCTGAAATGCACTGCTTTTGCCCCTGCAATGCAATGCTTTTGACCTCACATATTACGTCACTCATGACATGGCCAGTGACATCACTGAGGACATCTCAAATGACATCACTAATGGCACCACTGATGACATCATCCAGTGTGTGGAAGTGTTTTCAAAGGATTTATGAGTGTTAAGCATATACTAAGCTAATACAAAAGTTTAATTAGTATACTAGGTGTACTACTAATGAGTGATACTACTTGTAACATTTAATATGTGAGTCGCTGTGTGTATCCTTGTGTGAGTGGGTGTCTGAGTAGCTATATGGGTGTGTGAGTTGGAGTGGAACTGAGTGTGTGCTTGGCTGTATGGGTGTATAAGTGGATGTGTGAGTTGCTGTGTGTATGAGTGAGTAGCTGTGTGAGTGACTGTATGGGTGAGTGAGTGGGTGTCTGAATCGCTGTATTAGTGAGTGACTGAGTGTGTAAGTGTGCTGTGTGAGTGAGCGAGTGGCTCTTTGAGTGGAAGTTTGGTTAAGTGAGTTGGTGTATGAATGGCTGTATTGGAGAGTATGTGTCTGTCTGAACGGGTGTATGGGTGTGTGAGTGCTTGTATGGATGTATGAATGGGTATGTAAGTGGTTGTGTGGGTGTGTGAGTGAGTGTATGATTGGTTGTATGGGTGAGTGAGCGGCTGTGTTGAGAGGCTGTATGGGTTTGTGAGATGCAGTATAGGTGGATAAGGGGATATGTAGTAGCTGTTTGGGTGAGTGAGTGGCTTTGTGAGTGGCTGTATGAGTAAGTGTGTGTGTGTGTGTGTGTGAGTGGCTCTGTGAATGAGTAAGTGGATGTGTGAGTACTTGTATGGGTCTGTGAATGGGCATGTGACTCATTGGGAAGGTGTCTGTGTGGCATACAAGATGTTGTATGGTATGTGAGTGGGTGTGTGACCGAGTGTGTGAGTGGCTGTATGGGTGTATAAGTGGGTGTCTGAATTGCTGTGAGGGTGAGTGAGTAGCTGTATGAGTGGCTGTATTTGTGAGTGAGTGGGTGTATCAGTGGCTGTATGAGTGGTTATGTGAGTGGCTGTATAGGTAAGGGAGTGGGTGTCTGAATGACTGTATTAGTGAGTGACTGAGTGTGTAAATGTACTGTGTGGCTGAGCAAGTGGTTCTGTGAGTGGGAGTTTGGTTAAGTGAGTTGGTGTGTGAGTGGCTGTATTGGAGAGTATGTGTCTGTCTGAATGGGTGTATGGGTGAGTGAGTGGATGTGTGAGTGCTTGTATGGATGTATAAATGGGTATGTAAGTAGTTGTGTGGGTGTGTGAGTGAGTGTGTGATTGGTTGTATAGGTGAGTGAGTGGCTGTGTTGAGAGGCTGTATGGGTGAGTTGGTAGGGGTGTGAGACACAGTATAGGCGAATAAGTGGGTGTGTAGTAGCTGTACGGGTGGGTGAGTAGCTGTGAGAGTGGCTGTATGAGTGAGTGAGTGGGTGTGTGAGTGGCTTTAGGGATGAGCAAGTTTTTTTTGCATTTTTTATTTCATTAGAGAAAGGGGGCCTGCAGTGCTCCCCTCCCTGGGCTGATTTCCGCCCCGGCGACTGCATCCTTGAGGCCTTGTCTATTTTTAATAGGGGAGGGAGCTTTGCTGCCCCCTACCCAGAGTATTTTCAGCCCTGGGGACCCCATCCCCTAGGGCCCAGACATATCTGCTGGGTGCCCCCAGGACGCCCAATCTCCACTGGGACCGCAGGGGGAGTCTGAATGTCCACATGGTCCCTGCCGGCTCCCCGGCTGCTGCGGGAGCCGTCACTGCTTTCCGACATAGGGAGCTGCTAAACATGCAGCTTTCTGTGTCTGAAAGCAATTCTGCTCCACTTCCAGCAAGCAAGAGAATTTCTGAGCTCTCGCTTGCTGGAAGCAGAGAACTTGCTGTTACTTCCGCTCACCCCAAACCACATCAAATAGCAATGTCCAGGGGTCGGGCACCCTGGGACATAGTGGGAGCCAGCCCTGTGGGGTGGTGGTCCCCAGGGCCATCTATGGCATTCTATGGCTCCAGGAGGGGGTCTGTGTGGCCCTCCTCCTTTCTTATTTTTGGTCCTGCCCTGGGGAGGTTCCTGCAACCGAGAACAGCCTGGGAGGGGCGCTGCACATCCCCCATCCCTTATAAAAAAAATAAGTTTTCCTGGGAGGTGGTGATCCCAGGGGGGTTCCTGAGGGCCACCATTACAAATTGATTATGGACCCAGGGAGGTGGTGGTCCCCGGGTCCTGGGGGGGTAAAAGAGGCCCCCTCATAACAATGCATAAGACCCAGGAAGGTGATGGTCCCCAAGGGACTGGGGGTCCCACAAGACCCCTGATTTATTTTTGGAATGTGGCCCGGGGAGGTGGTGTTACCCGGGGGTCTGAAAGGCTACCCATTTAACAATGAATAAGCCCAAGATGTGGTGGTCCCCGGGGCATTAATAATCCCCAGGAGGGGGTGCTTATGCGTCCCTCCTCTATTTTCAAAATGCCCCTGAGACCTGGCCCAACCGTGGGATGATTACTAAAGAAGAGCGGGAGCCTGCAATTGTTTTTTTTTTTATATTTCAGTTTGAGCGGATAATCCAGCATGGCTACAGCCAAAACGTTTTTAAAAAACATGTTATATTGCCTTGGTGGGGTTCTTTGGGACCGCGGCCCCAAGAGGCCTAGTGGGGGTCAGGGTATTCCAACAGCCCCCTTTTCATTTTTGTTAAACGTTTTTTCAAGAACTTTGCTCAAGCCAAGTCCCAAGATGGCTGCCAATACTTCCTGGTTTTAAGTGTTGGCAGCCAATCAGATCTCAGTTCGAGATTGTGATGGGTCGTGGACCCTTCCGTCCGTATCTATACAAATTTGGATTTTCCTTAATATTAAAAAAAACTACTGAACATATTTTTTTAAAACATATTTTATTTTCTTTAATTTGCGTCTGCTGTCTTCATTTACATCTCTTGTATTGTACATTGTCATGAAACATGTTAGTCCCAATATTTCTTACATATTACGTAAAACTTGTTACATGTTTCAGCCTAACCCATTCAGAAGGCTCATACATTCAGTCTTATTTCCCCCAACTTCCCCCTCCCCTGCCCTCACTGCAAGTCGTCTAATTATTTTACTTTAGCTAAGCTGTCACGCCTTGTGTTGTTTATTGTGTAGTTACGCATTTTTCGGAGATTACTCCCTGGTCTTGTACCAATCTATGTTTCCTGGTATCCTAAGGATTTGCTTCCCCGGTTTCTTGTACTAATGCTCCTTCATGGTTATTTCTCATGGGGCTCCCCTGTTGTGAGGGCATTGTTGAGGTGGTGGATCCAGATCCCTGGTCAAAATGTCTTGTCTCTTCCACCAGTGCCTCCGATACCCTAGCTCTCTGGAGTTTACCCAGGCCCCGTCTTGAGTTCCTTAGCAAGATTCTGCCCTCGCAGCCCGCCCATTTCTCTAGTTCTTACTTCCATCTAATTATACTAGGGCTGTTCTGTGCCTTCCACCTGCTAGTGATTTCACTCTTGGCTAAAATGAAGGCCAAGTACTGAAATTTGTCAGTAACTTTGTCTTAGCTATATGAGGGAGAAAGCCGAGCAGGCAATGTGCTGGTGTGCATGGCACTCCTCGGCATGGTTTTCGGGCCGTTTTGGTCATCAACGCCTGCCAGTAGTGAGTCAGTGCCTGGCAAGTACACATCATATGAATGAAGCTCTCTCCCACCTCCCTACATCTCGGGCACTCTGCATTGCCTCTCTGGAAGAAGCGGTTAATTTGATTCGGAGTGATGCATGCCAGGTGCAGTATAAATTAACGAATCAGGCCAAATCGAGCGTTTCTGGAGACCCTAGGTGTCCTCTGCAGTCTTTATCCTAAAGGGGACATCTTAGGTCTTCTGTCCAATTGTTCCTCAGCGTGTCCAGTGGCCTAAAAGAGTCCCTACCTATCACCCTATACAGGCAGGTGACTGCCTTTATGGTGCCTCCAGCTATTTTTATGTACTCACACATGGCATATCATGCTGGCTAAAGAGTGCCCATTCGCCAGTGCTGTCGCATGGCTCCTGAAAACGCCCTGTGGAACAGAAACTGGCCCTGTGGGATGTACCAGTCGGTGCTAAATTCTTCAAAAGGAATCAATTCCCCATCCCTGTAAAGGTCCCCCACTTTCATGTCCCCTGCCTGCTCCCATTCTTCCAGACCCTTCCATTGTCTCCCCTGTGGTTTTGCCCTAAGCATTATCAGCAGTAATTCCGGTGAATATGGGTGTCTAGTCTGTGTCCTCTAGAGGCATATATTCCAGCACCACTGTATCACCTTGTGTTCATTTGTGTGTATGTGCTGTGACTTTGTGGTTTTCAATAGGGTACAGATTAGTACATCTCTCTCGGGAGTGAAAGGGCACACCCTCCAACCTTGTGTCATTCTCCCTGCTATCCTTTGCGTGAGTCTCTGCCCTGCCAAGTAGTATGCCTCAAACTCCGGGACCGTTTTAGTGTTGTCAGGACCCCCCTCTGTTTTCCAGTCCCCCATATGAAGGCCGAAAGGCATGAGTCTAGCTCTCAGAACCATGCTTTGGGTATCCCCACAGGCAACGTGGTAAAAAAGTACAATAGTCTGGGGAGAGACACCATTTTTAGCTAGGAGATCCTTCCCGCTCCCGAAATAGGGAGTTTCCCCCAGCAGGCCATGTTGTCCTTTAATGACCTCAATGCTCCTCCTATGTTTCCTTCCTGTATCTCCGGGAGCGAGTGGAAGACCTTCACACCCAGGTATTTATAGCATCGGGGCTCCCACTGCAAGTCTCCCAGTCCCTCATATAGCTGCCGGTCCACTACTATCGGAAAGAGTCGAGACTTCTGCCAATTAACTCTTAGCCCTGAGAAGGACCCGAACTCCTCCATCATGTTTCTAGCCCCTGCAGTTCCTCCACAGGAATAAAAGGAGGTCGGTCGGTGTACTTGCCCTCCCAGCCGTAAGCCTCTGTGTCTGCCGCCTGTCCGTGCCACACAGGCCAGTAGTTCTACAGCCAGGGAAAATAACAAGGGGGAGAGGGGGCACCCCTGATGCGTGCCCCTCTCCACCTGATACTGTTCCGAGATTGTGCAGCCCGTGCACACTCTGGCCAATGGGCTGGAGTACAGCAGTTTCACCCTGTGTATAAATCCCGGACCTAGTCCCATCTTCGCTAAGACTGCATGGAGAAAGTCCCACTCCAGGCTGTCGAAGGACTTCTCTATATCTATGGTGAAGATCGCTCCATCCAATTCCTTGTTTCTGCCCAGCTCCAAAATGGACAGGTGCCGTCTTATATTTAGAGTCGTATTTCTACCCAATATGAACCCCGCCTGGTCCTGATAGACCAGGGTGGTCATATGTGGAAGTCTCGCCACCAGTAGTTTGCTTAACATTTTGAAGTCGAGGTTAAGCATCGACAATGGCCTGTAGACCGTGCATTCAAGAGGGGGTTTATCATGTTTAAGCAGTGGAATTACCACTGCTTCTCGAGTAGTCTTCGGCAGGATTCCCTCCTCCCTGCCGCTGCATATAACTCTACTAGCTTGAGAGCCAGCCCCTCAACAAAGGTAGCATAGAACTCCATAGGGAGTCCATACATTCCTAGGGTCTTGCCTCTGGCTAATTCTTTAATAGCTATTGTAATTCCCTGTTCCGTGATGTCAGTTGCCAGTTGGTCTTCCTCCTCCTCTGACAGTATATGGAGGAGAAGCTCAGCCAGAAAATCGTGTATCTCTCCTTCTCCTTGGGACTCAGAGCACTTCTACAGATGTTTGTAATAGTCAAGGAATTTATTGTTTATTTCCGTCTGCCTATTGGGGGTGTCCTGCTTGGTCAGCTATCGCTATAATATTATTCCTTCTACCGGTTGGGTTGGCCAGCAACACCAATAACCTGCCTGCCTTATCCCTTTCTGTGTGGGTCCAGTCCATGGATGTTTTATAGTCGAAACATCGCAAACGTTCTTCCTGGGCTGCCACTTCCTCTTTCGCATCCAGGAGTTCCTGTCGGAGCTCCGGGGGTTCGGGGCTTCTTATCTCTATCTCTCTTAAAGCTCAGTCCGCCCTTTCCACGTCTGTAAGTAATGCTCACCATACCCTGATCACAGCCTTAAAGCCTTGCCATTCCATCAGCCTGGAATTGGTGGAGTGGGCGTTGTCAGTAAAGTAGGATGTGATATGTCCCTTGAGCTCCAAGAGGAATATCTGGTCCTCCAGTGCCTCCAGTTTGAGGCACCAAGTAGGGATGGGTTGGTACTGTACCCCCCACTGTAGTCTCGTCAGAATTGGATTATGGTCCGATATTGTACATGTCAGGTTCTCCACTCCCTGTATCAAAGCGTGCATGTCAGGTGAGAATAGGAAGGTGTCCAAGTGTACGTGCAGTTCATGGGCATGTGAGAGATGCGAGTAGTCTTTATTTAGTGGGTGTGTGCACCTCCAAGTGTCCACGAATCCCCAGTGGGTCTGGCACTCTCTAAAGGCCGTAGCTGTCCTATGCACCGGGGAATCCCGGAGTGGTGAGTGGAAATGGTCTAAGTCAGTGTCCGTTACGCAGTTAAAGTCTCCCCCCAGGATGACAGCCAGTCATGTAGGGTGCTAGGATACTCTCCAGGAAGGCGGCCTGGTCAGTGTTGAGCCCGTATATGTTGATTAGTGTCACATCCTGACCATCCAGTCTACCTGTGACTATCAGGTATCGCCCTCTGGGTCAACTTTTTTTTTTTTTTTTTGGTCCTCATCTCACATTTCAAGCCTCTTATGAAGCCGCCTTCTCAATCTGATGCCCCCACGGCTTACCGCACTCGCTTGGGTCATCCGACCTGCCTCTTCTTTTTGTAAGAGGCCCTGGTGTAATCATAAGACCAAGGATGTTTATAGTAATCTTAGAGTCTTACCCCAGCCCACGAGAGGGTGCCATATATTCGTTGCCTTGTCCTTCACTCCATCATACTCTAACCGTGACATGGTGAATACAGCTTTGAGCCAGTCTTCCCTTTGGGGGGGTAGTGGGTCCTTCCACCTCTTGCACACCTCCCTTCTAGCCAGCAATATCAAATACAATAATAAACCCCTATCTTTCTGAGAGAGGGTCTGGCTAAGGCGTCCATCATCTCCGAAAAACACCAAAGACATGTTGATTTCTATAATGATTTTGAAAATGTCTCGTATGATATCTCCCACCTCAGCCCAAAATATTACAAGTTCTGGACATTCATAGAAAATGTGTATGTCATCTGCAATAGGTGTCGCACTCCTAGGGCATTTAGGGGCGGGGTGTGGGGCGAACTTTGCAATTTTTGCGGGGGTATAATAAAGTCTATTAATAATGAAGAAATGTATTTTTTTTAAACAAGCAGGCTTGACGAATCTGTACATGATCTTTAGAGATGGTTCATATAGGGAGTCTGTTTGCGGCCCAAGTGGGGTATCTACCCAAACTGCAGAGAAGGGGGGTACCGCTTGGTCTTCAACATCCAGCAAGCTGTTATACCATATAGATATTTCTTTATTGAGTGGACAGTTAGCGCTCAACAGGTCTTCAATATCTCTGTTCCCGCCGGTCTCCCCCTTTTCTGCTTCATACCATGATGTTAACTGCATGTATTTAAATCTTGAGTCCTGGCCCGATCTTTACCTTTAGGTACTCCCATGGATGAATCCCCCCGGAATCCAGCAGTTCAGACCTGTTTGTAATACCTGCCCTTCTTATCGGCAACGCCAAACTGTCCTTCAGACAGTCCGGTGTACCTGGTGCATCCCATACTGGGGCATTCTCAGAATAGTACCCAATGCCCCAGCTGCGCCTGAGCCTATACCATAGCTCCAGGGCTGCCCTCAAAACCTTCAACCGCACCCTCTTGAAAAACCTCAGTGACCCAAACTTGTACAAAAACGCTGCACCTTCTCCGCCTCCGTCCACCCGCACCATTTCGCCCAATAGCCTCCCCCAGGCTGAATCCCCCGGTTTCACCAGCAGCATTCGGATGCTTTTAAAGTGGAAAGCTGCCGCATACAGCCTGACATCCGGAAGGGCTAACCCGCCTTTTTTTAGTCTGCGCCTTAGTTTTTTCCATGCCAAACGGACCCCTTTATTGCCCCAAATAAAAACTCCCGATTTTGCTCTGTATTTTCATTAAGCTGTTACTCGCAAATGTTAATGGAATTGAAGAAAAAAGATAAGACAACTTGGGTAATATTGTCATCTTTACCGGGTTGGTTTTCCCATATATAGTCAGGGGAAGATTACTCCATCTGTTAAAAAGACTATCCATTTCTCTCACCACCCTCTTAAGATTTAGCTCAGGTATCTTTTCGAGATATTTTACGATATAAATCCCCAAGTATCTCATCTCAACACTCACTTTCCCTGACCACTCCACATTCCAGCACATCACTCCTGTCTTTGTTTTGTTGACAAGAAATCCTGAGAGCAATCCGAACTCACACATACTCTCTTACGCCCTCGGGATAGCTGTCTCAGGGTCCCCTGTATACAATATCAGATCGTCGGCGTATAGGGCTATTTTTGAGCTGTATTGATCTGATCTAAATGGAACTATTGAGTCGTCCAATCTAAGCATCTGGGCTAATGGTTCCACATACAGATTGAACAGGAGGGGCGATATCGGGCACCCCTGCCTAGTTCCCCTCTGAATATTAATAATCTCCGTCAGGGCCCCATTTAGAAGTATTCGAGCAGTGGCACCTTGGTAGCAATTTTGCAGAGCTTGTATAAAAACTGGACCAAACCCCATAGCTCTCAAAACCTCCCATAAATATGCCCAGCAGACTCTATCGAAAGCCTTGGCCGCGTCGACAGCGAACACGGCCAAGGGCTCTGTCCTCTGAATGGCCAGGTCTATGTTGCCGACCAGGAGCTGCGCTTGTTCCTGGATGTATCTCCCTACAACGAACCCTTTCTGGTCCGGGTGTATTAACTTTGGTGTTAATTTAGCCAATCTCCCTGCTAAAATACCCATAAAGATCTTATAATCTGCATTGAGCAGGGAGATTGGACGGTAGGAGTCAGCTTTTTTTGGGTCCTTACCAGGTTTTAAAATGAGGACTATTATGGCCTCCTTCCATGTATTAGGGACCTTCCCTGTTAAACTATAGATTGAATTAAAAGTGTCCCCCGCTGGTTCTAACAGCTCATTCTTAAGATGTTCATATATCTCGTTCGGGAGTGCATCTGAACCCGCAGCTTTTTTGTTCTTTGATTTCGTGATCTGAATAGCTATCTCCTCCAACGTAAAAGGGGCATCTAAGATGTTTTTACTTTCTTCTGAGAGTACTGGTAGTTGTTTACTTCTAAGGAATGTCTGTATTGAACTCAACTGGGGGGCCAGATCTTCTCTATACAGCTCTGAGAACATGGAAAGGAGGAAGGTCTGCATGTCGCCGATCTTATTAGAGGCTACCCCGCTATCGTTGATGTTAAGTTCCTTAATATCATTTCTGACTCGGTCAGACCTGGCTTTCCAGGCCAGTAGAGCACCCGCCTTCTCCCCATACTCAAAGTTCTGCATCCTTCTCGCAGCCCACTGTGCCTTGCACTTAGCCTCCAATTTCCCTCTATATTCTGCTCTTGCCTCTTCAAGCTTGCCCGAGATCCGAATGAGTTGCTCTTGGTCTCCGTTCCTAACTTCATCCCTTTCTCTCTCCAAGCCACTTATCTTCCCCTCGATGTTTTTTAATACCTCTGCTTCAGACTTGTTCTTATAACAAATAATTCTCTCTGGGTCAACCTTGTGCCCATGTGTTGGAAAGGAACCCCCGCCCTTATCTAGATCAGCCCCCACCTCGCAAATGCTGAGAAAGAAGTGTAGTATGCTTGGCCTCTCCATCTTCGGTGTAGTGCGATGCCCTTTGAGGCCAGGGTGTGAGTATCCTGCAACATGGCATTATGAACCCCGCGTCTACTCAGGTGTGAAAACATTTTATGTCGCTTATGCATGGAGTGCATGCCCAGACATTCCAGGATATTAGGTTATATGTAATTTTTTTATTCATTGTTACTTATTTCCCCTTCCTTCTACCTGTCTCATTACCAGGTTTCTGCAAAGATTTAGATAGATGGGTGTGACTACCGGTTACTATCATCGACCCCATCCCAGGCTTCCTGTGGTGTCCCCAACTTAAAACTTTAGAAATGCCCCAACTCCCCCTCCCCAGGACAAGTGAGAATCTCTCCCCCATCCAAACTGTGCACTCACATGCGCTATTGATATTGTCCAGAGTTTGGGTAGTGACAGGTCAGGAGCTTAGTTTGGAGAAGAGCAATGCCCTTCCGCCTCCCCCAGGGTCCCCCACACAGAACATATATCATTTGAATATCAAGTCTTTGTCCTGGGCCCTCTCAGTCCCTTTTAGCATGTATTTAGCTCTTTGAGGCCCCCCACGTTTAATAAGTCATAAGTCATAAGTCATAGGTTCTTATATAGCGCACAAATCACCAAAGAGGTCTCAAGGCGCTTAGCAGAAAGAGACAACGACCCTGAATTAAGGAAGGTGACACTGGTTAGTTAGGGAAGAGCCATCTTTTCAGACCCTTCCAAAAGGCCATGTGGTTAGAAATGGATGAAAGATGAGGGGGCAGTTTGTTCCAGAGTAGGGGGGCTATATAGGAGAAGGCCCAACAGCCATTTCTCGTAGTTCTGGCCCTTGGTTGGACCAGGAGGCATTTAGAGCTAGATCTTAAAACTCTAGAATATTCCCTGCTACACTTGCATGTCCCGCAATGTTCCAATAATTTAATCTGCCGATCTGGGGGTCACCACTGGGAGTTCTTGGCTGGCTTCTCCCACCGTGCTGGAGCTTTGTTCCGAGTCTGAGTCTCTTGGGTCATTCCTGGACAGTGCTGTGGTGTCCTGTCTCCCAAGTGCGCTGCTATTGCCGCTACTGCTCTGTCTCTTTTTCGGTGCGTCTCTGCTGCTGTAGGTAAGCTTGCAGGTTCTCCTCATCTCCCTCTGTGGCGGGCCGTGCCCTGTTCTTGCCTCTCTTGCCTTGCATTGTTCCGTTCCTGTGGAGCATGCTGGTCAATCCATTCCCACACTTCCTGTGGTTTACTGAAGAACTTTGTCCCATCAGTAGATACCATTCTTAATTTGGCAGGCAACACCATGGAATACTGTATGCCTAGCTGTCGCAGTTTCCCTTTGACGGTAACATATGATGCTCTGTTTTTTAACCTCCCGGGAGAAGTCAGGGAATATTCTGACACCTGTTGAGCCTGTCCCAGCACATGAACTCTGTCTTTATAAAATAGCAGGCGTGCCACTACCAGCCGTCCAGGTGGGGGTGCTCTTGCAGGAACTGCTCTCTCTCTAGAGCAAAGTATGGAGCCAGCCCTTCCTCCGCTACATTGTTGCGGATCCAGTTTTCTAAGTAGGCTACCATATTGCCTCCCTCAATCTTCTCCCACAGGGTCACTGTGCGCAGGTTGTTGTGCTGTGCTCTGTTTTTGGCGTCTTCCGCCCTGAGTTCCAGCACATGTACTCACTTCTCCATGTCAGTGAGTCTATGTGTAATTGTGGTCGCCTGGGGTTTTAAATCCCTGATTTCCTCCTCGGTTGCTGTAACTCATCCGCCAGCTTCCTATGATCTGCCCTCAGCAGGACCAAGTCCTCTTTGAGGGTGTCAATTTTTGTTTCCACCGCCATTCTTGAGGTCTCGATAGCCTAGAGTATGCCGTAGAGAGAGGGGTACTCCGGGGCATCTCTCTCAGAGGTGTTACCCGTTGCCTTCGGGCCTGAGCCCCCAGGGTTGTCCCCCACCTGTTCCTGCTGCTCCGGGTCCCATCTTTAAGATACCTTCCCCATAGTGGCTACCACCTCATGGCTCGGCCTGTCTGGTAGGGCTTCCTGTCTCTTCTTGGCCTGCTTCTGGTGCTCAGAGGTCCGAGCCATGGCTTGGCCTGTGTCCTGGGTACCTCATTGATTGTTGCCCTGGGGGGTCCCCCAGGCAGTCTCTGCGGCCGCAGAGGTTCCTATTCAGCCGATAGGCTTATGGGCTGCCCCAACTTCTCTTCCCCGTGCTACGCCCCCTCTGCTTTCTCCATGTTGCTCCAATTTGCTCTGGGTAATGATTCTGTGCGGAATTCAGGAGCTTGTCGTACTCTCTTTGTCTGCTGTTCCTTTCTCTGCATTGCGTCCGTCACTGTCCGATTTTGGCTCTGCTGCCTGCCTTTGTTGCTCCTACTTGTCACCCACTACTTGAATTATGCTGTTATTTGTTGTTGGGTATGTTATTTGCCCACTCAGTGGCCTCTCCAGTGTCCAGGCTCTCTGCTCATGCCTCTGGGCCCTGCTCTCACCTAGGCTCTCTCTGGCCTTTGGGCTCTGTGGGTGAGCCGGTGTGTCTTCACACTCTCGCTGCCCCGGAGGTCTCAGCCGCTACACCCACCTTTCCGCTAGGTGGGGACCAGCTCTGTCATCTCCCCATGTGGGGAGCGGAATCTCTGCTCACTGCAGTTGGGAGTATTATTTGTCCGCTTCAGGGCCCCTTAATATCATCAGGATGGCATCAGATGGGGGATCGCCGGCAGGAGCATGGACCAAAGCTCCCTACTCTATCGGTACCCAGCCACGCCCCCTACAAAAAACTACTGAACATATTCATGCCAATTTATAAAAAGGTCGCTTTCTTGTCCAACAGCTACCTTTCTGCCAAATTTGGTGTCATTCTGATCAGCAATTCGGGCTGTAGTCACCTTCAAAATCTCTATGGGAATTAACATGTGGAAAATGTGTTTTGGGACCCCTCCTTTCTTGACCCGGTTGATGGATCACCACAAAACTTTCAAGACAGCAGCTGGAGTAAGCGTTGTATTCATTTTTAACATTTTGTGAGGCTTTGCCAAACAACGCCAAAGTTATTGGCAAAACAAAAATGCTCTTCTTATTGAAACTAGGTCCTAACTATAACTACCTAGTTATAGTAAGGATCTAGTTTCCATAGTAAGAGCGTTTTTTGTTTTGCTAATAACTTTGGGGCCATTTTGACAAATCTTCACGAAAATTTCAAAACTAGTTTGCCAATCACTTCAGCTACTGTTTGGAAAGTTTTGGGGTGATCCGTCAAGTGGGGGCTGAGAAAAAGGGTGGTGATTCCACAACGTGCTTTTCCCATGCAATTTCGCCAAGGGATTTTACACACCACTACAGTCCGAACCGTGACAACAGAATTAAACCAAATTTGGCAGAAAGCTAGAACTTGGTCTGGAAAGCATGCTTTTTGTAATTTGGTGTAAATCTGTTCAGTAGTTTTGGAGTTCTTAAAGTAAAAAGATGTATGTATATCTAGATCCACAGATACATGGTCTAACAGCAATGCCTTGATTTACTGGCCACAACCTGAGAGGAAAGTTGCGGCCACCATTTTGTATATTGGGACTAGGTTCCAAGGGGGTAAATACAATTTAAAAGTGAGAGAAGGGGGTCACGGTAGAGGTACCCTCGCCCCATGGGACTGATGGAGGGATCTGTAAGGGACCCCTCATGGGCAATAAATTGTCACAAAACTGTGATCAATCGCAGTGGTCAGTGTGACCCTCTGTGTGATTCACGGCACATCCTCACACACACACCACACACACACTTACACACCTGCAGAACCTCTCATGCAACCACTCACACACCCATACAGCCACTAACATATCCACAAAATCCCGCACACACTCACTCACAGACCCACACAGCCAGTCACTCACACACCCACAAACACACACATTACACGCCCACTCATAGACCCACTAAAGCACTCACACACCCACACAGCCCTCACACATTCAAACAGCCAATCTCACAGACATGTATACACATACACAGTCACTCACACACCCATAGAGCCACTCACACAGCCTCTCACACACAGGCTGTGATACATTTATAAAACTTTCAATTACATATGTTTGTATTGAATTCACTAACAACCCAAAGGTTGCAGGGATGTTATAGTTATAACATAGCATTTAAAAAATGTGAAATTCACTGAAAAAACAAAGGTTACAGGGATGTTATAGCTAGACAATTGAATAAAAAAAAACTCAGAAAATTCACTGACAAAACTGCTCAGATTTTTCACACATAAAACTATAGAAATTCTGCAGTTATAGCTATACTTATCACAAGAAACCAAAATGTATTAAATTGAGTGTTTACGATAACCTAATAGCAAATTTGAGAGATTCGCTATTAGGAAAACATAAACTGCAATGTACAACAGAGTGTTTGACACTGTTAGCGAATTGCAGTGGGTCGCAAATGGACCTGCTTCATCAATATACATGAACCAGGTCGCAATTTGCGCCCCATTGTGAATGACTACAATCACAGAAATGGTGGACTTCAGGGGTCAGCAGACCTCCATGTCTGTGAATGCTTTTTAAATAAAGCAATATATTTTTTGTAATGCAACTCATTTATTTAAAGGAAAACGGGATGCACTTCAAAAATAAAAATGAAAAACTACCTTTTCATTTTTTAAGAGTAGGCAGTGGTCCATGGGACCACTGCCTGCTCTTAAAAAATGTTTACACCCACATTTGCAAAAGGGAAGGGGTCCCCTGAGGACCCCCTCCAGTTTGCGAATGGGTCACAACCAGCTTGAAGTTGCTGATAACTGGAAATATTTTGCAATCACATTCCAGGTCACAAAACATTCATACATACTAGCCCTAAACACTCCCCTTCCTTATACCAAATTGCAAAATCAAAATGCCCAGACGTGGGTCCCTTACGCACTTTGCCACTGGATTCAAGATAGCCTGGCCGATGAGGGTTATGAACCCGAAACCGGTCCCAGGTGCTTGTTTCCAGTCCAGGGAAAAACATGGCTTGGCAGTTCGGGCTGGACTGTTCCCATGAGGCACAGGGTCAGACTGATTTACATATGGCCATGTCTGAGCTGGGGTGATGGAGTGACCTAAAGATTTGATAATGGATTAAACCCAGATCAGTTGACTGGGGGTGAGTGTTTGATTTGCTCAAGTGCTCCGTCCATCATCTCCTTTGGTATCGCTTTGTTAGCCCTAAGTTGGCAGGGTATGCCCAGACGTGGGTCCCTTGCTCACTTTGCCACTGGATTCAAGTTAGCCTGGCTGATGAGGGTTACAAACCCGAAACCAGTCCCAGGATGCTTGTTTCCGGTCCAGGGAAGACATGGCTTGGCAGTTCGGGCTGGACTGTTCCCATGAGGCACAGGGTCAGACTGATTTGCATATGGCCATGTCTGAACTGGGGTGGTGGAGTGAGCTAAAGATATGATAATGGATTAAACCCAGATCAGTTGACTGGGGGTGAGTGTTTGATTTGCTCAATCGCTCCGTCCATCATCTCCTTTGGTATCGCTTTGTTAGCCCTAAGTTGGCAGGGTATGCCCAGACGTGGGTCCCTTGCTCACTTTGCCACTGGATTCAAGTTAGCCTAGCTGATGAGGGTTATGAACCTGAAACCGGTCCCAGGGCGCTTGTTTCCGGTCCAGGGAAGACATGGCTTGGCAATTCAGGCTGGACTGTTCCCATGAGGCACAGAGTCAGACTGATTTGCATATGGCCATGTCTGAACTGGGGTCGTGGAGTGAGCTAAAGAATGATAATAGATTAAACCCAGATCAGTTGACTGGGGGTAAGTGTTTGATTTGCTCAAGCGTTCCGTCCATCATCTCCTTTGGTAACGCTTTGTTAGCCCTAAGTTGGCAGGGTATGCCCACACGTGGGTCCCTTGCTCACTTTGCCACTGGATTCAAGTTAGCCTGGCTGATAAGGGTTATGAACCAAAAACCGGTTCCAGGATGCTTGTTTCCGGTCCAGGGAAGACATGGCTTGGCAGTTCGGGCTGGACTGTTCCCATGAGGCACAGGGTCAGACTGGTTTGCATATGGCCTTGTCTGAACTGGGGTGGTGGAGTGAGCTAAAGAATGATGATGTATTAAACCCAGATCAGTTGACTGGGGGTGAGCGTTTGATTTGCTCAAGCGCTCCGTCCATCATCTCCTCTGGTATAACTCCATTTAGTCATCGTATCCACAGAGTATGGTGACTAAGGATCAGTCTTTGTTACCTAGAACATCGTCTGCTCCTGTGAGGTAGCTTTATATCAGTTCATGTCATTCGTTCATAACAGCATCATATTATAATCCCTATAAGAGAGAACATTGAACATCATTAGTTATAAAAAATCTTGATTGTGAACTTTATCCCTTGTAAATTGAACTTCCTTTATTCACATGCAATCGGAGACTCCGACCCATAAGGAGAGTTCTGTTGGACAGGCCTCGTGGAAGGCCCGCTCCCTCCCCGCATGATAAGGCCCGGACGCTGGCTCTCCCTGTGTCCCCAGAAAGAACCATCCCGGCAACCCACCGAAGCAACCTGTAACCCGTCCCCAACGGGACGCCTGCTCCCGAACACCCCAGCCTCGGCTGAGCCGGGCCCCCGTCAGCACCATTGCCCCGGTCCAGCCGCCATCTTGGACACTGCACCACGAGGCCGCGTGGCCTCAACGCGACCCCAACCCTGGGCCTGGCCAGGCCCCGACATCGAGGCACCACCATACACCCAGGAGGTGAAGAGACCACTTGGCAGGTCAATGGGAGAAAGGAGTGTCGATGGCTCTCCCCCACCAGGTGCCGATCGCCGCCGGCCTCCCCGGGCTCTGGCTCCACCCCACTGCTGGGTGTCTGGACTCCCTCATCCCGGACCTCCCGACCTCCAAGCGCGAGGGTCCGGACATCAAAGGAGACCAGACCTATAACTGGGGCAGCTCCAGAGCAGGAAGGCAGTTGTATCCTGGAGTCGAGAGACACCTTGAAAAACTCATCCCTGAAGGACTGCTGGCGCTGCCGCAGCCTTGCCTTGTGAACCCTCTCCGAAGCCTGCTGGCGCTGCCGCGACCCTCTGCAACGTGCATCTTCGTCCGGACCTGCTGGCGCTGCCGCGGCCCATCCTTGTGAACTATCGCTCTTGCCTGCTGGCGCTGCCGCGGCCCCTCTGCAAAGAAGTCATCATCGTAGCCTGCTGGCGCTGCCGCGGGCCTCTTTATCGAGAACCATCATCCAAGCCTGCTGGCGCTGCTACGGCCCGACCTTTCAGATCCCTGAGCTCGAGGATTGTGAGCTCCTTTTGGCCGCCCTTGTACCGGACCAGTACTAAGACTGTCCTGCTACCCCTTACCCTACAGAGACAAGAATTGGGAGGATCCTCGTGTCCTGCCCCCACTGTATCGTTGATAACCTTGCCTCAAGAATCCTATATAAAGTGTGCAGATCGCATCCCTGTGTGGTGTCCATTTGTGGGGGGGGAAGTTACTTGTCTGTACGATCGCCGGAGACGGCCCTCACCGGAGGCCTCTCCCCCTGTACTCGGCCGACCCTCCAGGTCCCCGTCTAACATTGGTGGCCAGCGGCGCGATCCGAACCAACGCGTAATCGTACAGAGAGTAACTCACCCCACGACACAACCACAATGACAACAAAAGAAAGCGGAACCACAGAAAAATTCCAGATGGAGAAACTAGAAGAGTATAACCACAGAGAACTAAAGCAATTCTGCATAGAACTAGGCATTGCTACCACAGGACTGAGCACGAAAGAAGACTTCAAAAAGGCCCTAGATTCTTGGGCAGAGACGGGTACGGCCGTACCCCAAACCCAAAGCCTCGAGGCACCGGAAACGAACACCACTCCGACGGAAGGAAGAAGATCGGGTCTCTCCCCAGAGGAGATCCGAGAACGGGAAAAAAGCAGGCTCCATGAATTGGAGCTGGCTCGACTTCGGTTGGATGGAGAACTGAAATTGGCGGAACAAAAAATAACATTGGAACACTTACGGCTCCGGGAGGAGCGGGAAGAGAAACAAAGACAGAGAGAGTTAGAAGAGAAAAAACTAGCCTACGAACATGAGCGAAACCTAAAAGAAATAGAGCTTCGGAAACAGAATAAAGATCTCGGGGTTCCCGAGCGTCCGAACACTCCTGCCTCTACAGACCCTAAAGTCCACATCCCCAAGGATGTCGTCAGAGAATATTACCGGAACGACGATATCCAGCAATGGTTCAAAGCCTATGAGGTAGCCATGACCTCCCACCGGATTCCCCGAAGCGACTGGGGAGCCGGGTTATGGGGGAGGTTCATCAACGAAGGACGAGACGCCATGCTGCAACTCCCGGACCATCAAATGACCTCCTACGACCACATGAAAGCCGCCCTCCTCACTCGATACGGACTCACGCCCGAGATGTACCGCCAGCGGTTCCGCGACTGCAAACGGATCCCGGGTACAACTTGGGTGGAGTACGTGAACTTTTTCAGCAGAGCATTCGAGGGGTGGATCAAGGGCAGCAAGGTGACCACTTACGAGCAACTCTTTGACCTTATTGTGTGGGAGCACCTCTCTAACAATTGCTTCGTCGAGCTCAGGCAGCACCTCCTCGACAGTAAACTGACTGAACCGCGGCAACTCGCCGCCGAAGCTGACCGATGGGAAAGCACCCGAGTTGCCCGCAACGGGGCCAGCGAACCGAACAGAACCAACCATGGACCCCATCGCCCCCGAGGGGGAGGAGGAGGCCAGGGCCGGGGCAGAGATGCCGTCCCGACGGCTCCCGCCAGCAACGCCCCGCCCCTGGCCGTCAGGGGAAACCCCCCGATGCGTCCAGGGTTCCGAGCCAACGTTACTTGCCACCGACGCCAGCGACCCGGACACTACGCCAACGATCCTAATTGCCCGAAGAACCAGAACCCTATGCCCCGCCAAGTCGCTGCCGCCGCCCTGGGGAAAGAGCAAACCCCAGAAGATTCTGAAGAGTACGAGGCCGACCAGCCCGAGTGGGAACCAGCCGCCATGTCCCTGGTCTGCCTAGGGGAAAGAGACATGATCCCGCGGGCCCCCCTACCCGCCAACACGCAGAAATACAGCCAGTGGGTCAACATTAATGGGCGCCGGGCTGAGGCCCTACGCGACACCGGGGCCAGTGTGACGGCAGTCCGCTGTCATCTGGTGACCCCGGATCAGATCTTGCCAAACGTCCTTTGCCCCGTCCGGTCAGCTGACAACTCAGAAAGCCTGTGTCGGATGGCCTGCGTCCCCTTCGAGTGGGGAGGAGTGTCCGGAATGCCGAAGGTGACTGTCCGCGATGATGCACCCGTGGACTGCCTACTGGGGAACGACCTCGAAAGTTCCCCCTGGGCAGCCATCGAAAGAAGAGAGCACCTGGGGATGTTGGGCCTCCCTGAATGGGCCTGCATAACGACCCGGTCCATGGCCGCCTGCACCATCTCCACTCCCGAAGAACCCGAATGGCCAGAACCTCCTCCCCCGATCGTCCCGGAGGGAGCCGCCCTAAACGTCAATCCCACAGAGCAGAACGAAGAAAGGCCCGTTCAACTCCAGGACCTTCCCGAACTGGCCCAGTGGCGTCAAGAGGGTGGTCCCACCCAGGAACAATTCCAACAAGAGCAGAAGGCCTGTCCCTCCCTCGAGGGACTCCGACAGCAAGCCCTCGCCCAAAGCGCAGGAGACACCTCGGGGGCCCACTGGATTTATTGGGACAATGACCTGCTCTACAGTGAGCAAAGAATTGCTGAGCTGGGGGCCAGTCGGGTGCTGGTGGTGCCCCTCCGCTTCAGAGACTTCCTTTTGAACTTGGCACACGATGTCCCCCTGGCTGGGCACCTGGGGCAAGACAAAACGTACAACCGCCTGGTAACTCACTTCTACTGGCCCAAAATGCGAAATGATGTCTCCAACCACTGCCGGGCCTGCCCCACCTGCCAGGCCAGCGGGAAGAGCGGCCGAAAGATCAAAGCACCCTTACAACCCTTTCCCGTCGTCACCACCCCGTTCGAACGGGTGGGAATAGACATTGTGGGGCCCCTAGACCCCCGAACGGCACAGGGGCACCGATTCATCCTAGTCCTGGTGGACCATGCCACCCGCTATCCCGAGGCCATTCCTCTTCGGGCCGGGACAGCACCCGTGGTAGGCCGAGCCCTGATGGGGATCTTCTCTCGAGTGGGCTTCCCCCGGGAAGTCGTCAGCGACAGGGGCACAAACTTTATCTCGAAGTACATGAGGTCTCTCTGGCAACAGTGTGGGGTCACCTACCGGTTCACGACCCCTTATCACCCGCAAGGAAATGGACTGGTCGAGCGGTTTAACCGCACTCTCAAAGGGATGATCGTGGGCCTAGAAGAACCCTTACGTCGACAATGGGACGTGCTGCTCCCGTGCCTCCTCTCCGCCTATCAAGAAGTTCCCCAGAAATCCCTCGGCTTCAGTCCCTTTGAGCTCCTGTACGGACACCCCGTCCGGGGCCCCCTCAGCCTGGTCAAGGAAGGATGGGAGATGGCCCCCCAGAAGACTCCTCCAGATGTATATAAGTACCTCCTGACCCTCCGCAACCAGACCCGGCGATTCAGGGAACTCGCCAAAGCCAACCTTGAGGCCAGTCAGGAGGACATGAAGAAGTGGTACGATCAGCATGCCTCCTCCATCGAGTTCGAACCAGGCTAACAAGTCTGGGTGATGTCTCCAGTCGAAACCTGTGCCCTACAGGACAAGTGGACAGGACCTTTCAAGGTGATAGAGCGCAAGGACCCTGTCACCTACCTAATAGACATGGAGTCCTCCCGGAACCCCCTACGAGTCCTCCACGCCAACAGACTCAAACCCCACTTCGTACGCTCAGAGCTCAGCCTGCTGATGGCAACAGATAATGGGGCGGAAGAAGACTCCGAGCCCCTCCCTGACCTACTGAGGACCCGTGAAAAGGATGGCTCAGTGGAAGGGGTCAGACTCTCCGATGCCTTGTCCCCAGAGCAGCGCCAAGACTGTCGAGCTCTCCTGCTACAATTTGCAAACCTGTTCTCCCTCACCCCCGGGGTCACCCCCTGGTGCCTTCACGATGTGGACACTGGGGATAGTCCCCCCATTCGACACAGGGCGTACCGAGTGCCGGATCGGGTGCGCACCTGCATCCAGAACGAAGTCACCCACATGCTGGCTCTAGGAGTGATCGAGCCATCCGACAGCCCCTGGGCCAGCCCAGTCGTACTGGTCCCCAAGGCTGCCGCCCCGGGCGTTGCCCCCGAGCTCCGGTTCTGCATAGACTATCGGGGTCTGAACGCTGTTACCAGAACCGACGCTCACCCCATCCCCCGGGTGGATGAGCTGGTTGACCGCATGGGGGCTGCCCGCTACCTGAGCATCTTCGATCTAACAGCGGGTTACTGGCAAATCGGCCTCACCCCCAGGGCCCAAGAGCGATCCGCCTTCTCTACCCCGGATGGCCACTACCACTTCAAGGGGATGCCATTCGGCATGAAAAACGCTCCAGCTACCTTCCAACGGCTCGTGAACCAGGTACTGGCGGACCTCGAAGAATTCAGCGCCGCCTACCTGGACGATATCGCTGTGTACAGTCGCCATTGGGCAGACCACCTTCACCACCTCCGAGAAGTCCTGCATGCCCTCCAGCAGGCCGGCCTCACCATCAAAGCCAGCAAATGCCAGATTGGCCAGGGGTCCGTGACCTACCTCGGGCACCAAGTGGGGAGCGGTCTGGTGGCCCCCTTCAGCTCAAGATCGCTGCCATCCAGTCCTGGCAACCACCTGTCACCCAAACCGAGGTCCGAGCCTTCCTGGGGCTCACCGGATACTACCGGCGGTTTGTAAAGGACTATGGCAGCATTGTGGGGCCCCTCACAGAACTCACATCCAAGAAAAACCCCAAAACAGTCAACTGGACTCCGGACTGTCAAACGGCCTTCGAGAAGTTGAAGGCCGCCATGTGCACCGCCCCCGTGCTCTAGGCCCCCGACTACAGCCGGGAATTCATAGTCCAGACGGATGCCTCAGATCACGGCGTTGGGGCAGTCCTCTCTCAACTCAACGCCGAGCGAGTCGATCAGCCAGTGGCATTCATCAGCCGACGCCTGCTGGCTCGAGAACAGCGCTGGAGCACCATCGAGCGAGAGGCCTTCGCAGTGGTATGGGCCCTCAAGAAACTCCGGCCCTACCTCTTCGGTACCCATTTCAGGGTACAGACAGACCACCGACCCCTGCAATGGCTGATGCAGATGCGGGGGGAGAACCCAAAACTGTTGCGATGGTCCATCTCCCTGCAGGGGATGGACTTCACGGTGGAGCATCGTCCTGGCCAGGACCACGCCAACGCGGACGGCCTGTCACGCTTTTTCCGCCTCGGCGAGGAGAATACCCAAGAGGATGGGTGACTCTCCCTGCCTTCAGCTGGGGGGGACGCATGTTGGACAGGCCTCGTGGAAGGCCCGCTCCCTCCCCGCATGATAAGGCCCGGACGCCGGCTCTCCCTGTGTCCCCGGAAAGAACCCTCCCGGCAACCCACCGAAGCAACCCGTAACCCGTCCCCAACGGGACGCCTGCTCCCGAACACCCCAGCCTCGGCTGACCCGGGCCCCCGTCAGCACCATTCCCTCGGTCCAGCCGCCATCTTGGACACTGCACCACGAGGCCGCGTGGCCTCAACGCGACCCCAACCCTGGGCCTGGCCAGGCCCCGACATCGAGGCACCACCATCCACCCAGGAGGTGAAGAGACCACTTGGCAGGTCAATGGGAGAAAGGAGTGTCGATGGCTCTCCCCCACCAGGTGCCGATCGCCCCCGGCCTCCCCGGGCGCTGGCTCCACCCCCCTGCTGGGTGTCTGGACTCCCTCATCCCGGACCTCCCGACCTCCAAGCGCGAGGGTCCGGACATCAAAGGAGACCAGACCTATAACTGGGGCAGCTCCAGAGCAGGAAGGCAGTTGTATCCTGGAGTCGAGAGACACCTTGAAGAACTCATCCCTGACGGACTGCTGGCGCTGCCGCAGCCTTGCCTTGTGAACCCTCTCCGAAGCCTGCTGGCGCTGCCGCGGCCCTCTGCAACGTGCATCTTCGTCCGGACCTGCTGGCGCTGCCGCGGCCCATCCTTATGAACTATCGCTCTTGCCTGCTGGCGCTGGCGCGGCCCCTCTGCAAACAAGTCATCATCGTAGCCTGCTGGCGCTGCCGCGGCCCTCCTTATCGAGAACCATTATCCTAGCCTGCTGGCGCTGCCGCGGCCCTCCTTGCCGAGAACTATCATCCTAGCCTGCTGGCGCTGCCGCGGCCCGACCTTTCAGATCCCTGAGCTCGAGGATTGTGAGCTCCTTTTGGCCGCCCTTGTACCGGACCGGTACTAAGACTGTCCCGCTACCCCTTACCCTACAGAGACTAGAATTGGGAGGATCCTCGTGTCCTGCCCCCACTGTATCGTTGATAACCTTGCCTCAAGAATCCTATATAAAGTGTGCAGATCGCATCCCTGTGTGGTGTCCATTTGTGGGGGGGAAGTTACTTGTCTGTACGATCGCCGGAGACGGCCCTCACCGGAGGCCTCTCCCCCTGTACTCGGCCGACCCTCCAGGTCCCCGTCTAACAGGTTCCAATTCCAAAATGTGTAAAATAAAACCACTTAAGCCAGAAAAAATAAAAGAAGACAAGTGTAAATATTGAAAATTAAAGTTCTAACAGGGAGACCTCATCAGTGGCTTTAGGTGCAAGTGCAACTCTTCATCGTTATTCATACCATCAGGGAACTTAGTACCAGCTTGTAGAATGAAAGCAGATTCCAATCAACGTAAGGCAGATATATGGTTACCTCCTTTTTGATTTTTGGGAATTGTGTCTAAACCAAAGAATCTGGCTTTCGTCCAATCACTTTCGTGATGCTCATGAAAATGGTTTGCTGTGCTGTAACTGAAATTCCTATTTGTGATAGCTCTCAGGTGTTCAAGTATACGTTTCTTAACGGGAAAGGTAGTGGAGCCTATGTACCAGATGTCACAAGGACACATGATAACGTAAATAACAAAATCAGTGCCACATGTGATAAATTTGGGAATGATCTATTTTCAGTGAATTCTTTTTAGTGTAACCTCTGTGATGCTCTCACTAAACTTGCATTCCTTACAGTTACCACATTTTTGTAAACCTTTCGTCTTTTTTAACAAGTTTGTCTCATTGAGGAGAAAATTACTTTTTACTAACATATCTCTTAGTGAGAGATTTTTCTGAAATGTAACAGATGGATTGTTTCCAACTACAGTTCTCAGGATAGGATCCTGTCTTAGTATATTCCATCTTGATTTCAAGATCTTCCTTAACTGCCTTGCTTCACTACTAAACTTAGTGATGAACCTGATGGGCTCATCGTGTGCCTCTTACTTGGTACTAGCAAGGGGTGCTTGAAATAGGGCTTCCTCTCAATTCACTTTCCCTATTTTTTCATCTGCTTGTTTCAGGGCTCTGTGTGGATATTTCCTGGTATGGAATCGATGTGTCATCTCTTGTCTCGTGTGTTGATAACATTCAGTGGTGCTGCAGTGTCTTTTGGCCATAAAAACTCACTAAATGGAATTCCCCACCTAAAACTGGTGTGATGGCAACTTGGAGTATATAAAATAGAGTTACCTGCAGTCTCCTTTCTGTATAATTCTGTTTGGCTGTTAACATTTTTTGCCAACAACTTGAGATCTAAAAAATTGATACTAGATTTACTGTGCTGCATGGTAAATTTAAGGTTCATGCTGTTATCATTGAGAGTGTTAGCAAACGATTTCAGGTGCCATTCGTTCCCTTCCCAGACAAAGAAAATGTCATCACTGTACCGGGGCCACCTTATTGATCCAACGTTCATTCTTGCTGCCCCAGAGCACCTGCTATTCCCATAGTCAACCACCAGGTTGGCATAGCTGGCTGTGATGCAGGTGCCCATAGATGTTCCTTGCAGTTGTTTAAAATGCTTGTTGGAAAACATAAAGATGTTCTCAGTCAGACAAATCTCAATCATAGAGAGAATCATGTGTGTGTTTTCAAGTAGGTGTATGCTACGGGCTTTAAAAAAATATTGTCGAACTCTCAAACCATCAGAGTGTCTGATTCTCGAGGATAGACTTTCGACTTCAAGGCTAACCAACCAGTAATCATCAGTGAGACATAGACCTAGTATTTTTAAAGAAAATCTTTGGTATACCTAATGTAAGAACTGAGGTCTTTCACAAAGGGGAACAAGAAATGGTCAACAAACCTTGAAGGGTTTTTAAGTAAACTATTTTTGGATGAAACAATCGGTCTCCCTGGGGTGGCAAGTGTTGACTGGGAATGGACCCAATTGTCCATAAAATAATGGTATTCTTCAAAACTACTTCACGTGCACTCAGGGCTGGGTTTCAAGGAAGTTTAATCATAGGTGAACCAGCAAAATGCAGCGAGTTTTGGCCTTCCAGTCCTTGATCACACATCAAGTTTGTGAAACAACATGCAACTGTGAGTGCATTGTAGCACGGTCCTGGAGAACAGGCTCAAGACATGCAAGAAACCTGGTCCCAGGAATGTGGCAGCCATCTTGTATTATATACAACGTAGTGTAAAAGCCTAGTATATCATAAAACATCATAACATTCAAAGGGAAAAATGGTCACATTGTATATTGTCACAAGTCGTACACTTGATTCAACAATATGCATTTTCAATTGAGTGAACAAATAAATGAAACACCAAAATTGTATTTTAAACACATTACTGGTCTCACATAACGACAATCATATATAATCAATACACTTGGCAGCCATCTTGTGATATAGTGGTTTTGAATGCAGCAACAGGCTTGCATACACCTCTGCTATCCAAGTCTTGCCCAAGTGGGCACACATTCAGGTGGTCAGTAGAGAAAGGGCAATGCAGTCACACAGGAGTCCTCTACATCACCATTTTAAATGCATGTTTGATCATATATCTAATGTTATAATGCTCCAGTCGGTCAATCCAGGGTGCTAAATGTTGTGAAGGCCGCAATGGTAGAACCGCTAAATGCATGTGTGGTCTCCTGCTACACCCCCACCCAGTGGAAAAGCTAATCCGGAGAGCTGCTCAAGTGGGAAACATCACAAGATCAGGTTCAGTCTCCTAATATTTGTTGTCATTGTCCTCATACATAGTCTCGTGATAAAGACAGTGATATTATGCTAAAAGAACAAATATTAGGGAAAAGCAAAATAAAGCCCTCCAAATGTGAATTACCAGTTCTTCTCTGAAAGAGTAGGGTAGGATGCCCACGCTTAGGCAGCCTCTCGTCATCTGAGCATGGCCCAGTTTAGGGAGTCCCTTCCTCTCCTCCTGCAATAGAAAAGAGTAAAGGCGATGTTAAAATACAAACTACCACACATCACTAAAATCACTAAAATTAGAAAAAAATCTGTCAAACAGTAGGGCTACAAGTGTGACATCCAAATAGACACTTAGACAAGGTGACATACAGTTCCTCGTCAGAGTTTAGACCAAAGGGGGCTTTAGTATTAGGATCAATGTTGTCACAAAATTCACGATTTCTCAATTTGAGAATCCTATCATTTCCTCTGGTGTCCATGCCCACTCGCTCTATGCCATAGAATTTGAGCTGGTTGCCTTCATCCAAGTGATGTTGTCCAAAATGTCTGGCAGAAGGATAATGATTGTTGTGATGAGTGAATGTTAGGGCTGAATCAAGCACATAATACCGATAATTGGGCCCAGATAATGTTAGATGTAGAGGGGAGTTTATCTCAGATTGGCAATGTAAGTGAGGCATGCCCGAAGCAAGATGGGAAACATATCTCATGTCTACTTTATGTGAACGATCTTGTAATTATTGACCAAACAGAGATTGGCCTACAAAGAAAGCTAAACAAGTTTAATGAATACTGTCATTTAAAAAAACTTGTTGTCAAAATGGATAAGACAAAGATCTTATGCTTTGGTCGCAGGAAAATAGGGTTCACTTGGTTTCTGGTCACTGAGAAGTTGGAAAAGGAAGCATAATATAGGTACCTGGGGTTGTGGTTCAAGAGAAGTCTGCAATGGCATACTCATCTCGACACACTAAAGCTGAGGGCATCGGCATCGATCAGGGGATTAAAAAGATTCGATTGTGCTTATGGCGAAATGTCCGACAGATCGGTCCTAAAAGCTTACTCAGCAATGGTACCACCTCAATTTTTGTATGGTGCAGAATTGCTTTATTTGCGTGGCAAAAACGGATGGGACGTTGAGGAGGGAAACACTCTGAAAAATCTATTTTCATTGCCCAAATCATCAATGGTCCAGGCAGTGAGACTAGAATTGGGAACCACCTCATGGGGTATAACAGCTTTTTTGGCCCTATTACGATTCTGGCAGCACCTGGGAACGGGAGAAGATTATAAAATCTCGCAATGGTGCAGAAACAAGATTGTAAAGAGTGAGCTGATGTGGGCAAAAGGGATCAGAGCTACCATCACTAAAGCGTGTCGCATGATGAAGATTTCTCTGTGCCCCCACACTCTCCAAATCAAGATCGACTATAGGTAACTTAGGGTCCAGGGAAAAGAAATGTCTCGAGCACAGGACCAAGACTACCTCTTGAGGAAAAGCTCTGTACGTTTCATGGCTTTAGCCTGGAAAAATGAACAACATTTCCCTTATATTGACAGGCTACCTCGTGTCTGTTAAGAAGAGAACTGCTAAGGTAAATAATTGGGGTAAACCCATGTTATGTGAATAACGGGGTAAAAATATCTATGATAGACAGTAAGGGAAAATGCACCTGCACTTTGGGAACAACATGTGACATCTTACATATACTATTGAATTGTCAGAAGGTTTTAGAGATACGAAGAGTGTTTTTATGTCCGATTTTTAAAAAGTAAGATATTAAAAACAGGACTCAAGCAGTAAACCTTCTAACAGAAATTAGTAATTTAGTCATAGCTTGTGCCATAGGGAAGTTCACCCAAAAAGTCAAAGAATCTCTCAAATAGAACTGATATGCCTATTTTACAGTTTTATGTGGCCTATGTGATATGAAATGTTGAAAGGAATGCAGAGTGTTTTATATGAGGTTTTATGAGGCTAAATAATGAACTGTGATTTTAGAGGTTTTTTTGATGTAGTTTTAAATGTTTGAGGACCATTGGTCTAAATAAACTTGTATTGGAATTGATTGATTAGTGATTGTTTGCCCTGGCATGCTCCAGTATTCTTTTGTGTACTGGATGCACCGTACTACCTACACACCTCAGACCACACGGGCCCTCCAGCACATTTATGACATAACTAGTGCTACAGGTTATGAATTGTGAGCTCTTTCTACATATCGTGGTGTAGGGTACCTCATAATCACTCTGACTGTAGGAGTTCCAACATGCTTCATAGTTACCACAGGTGAAAAATCCTGTCAGAATGTGATTGTATTCATTCCTATCTATGGTGGTGATTCCACTACTGATAAGGGCATCCCTCAATGACCTGCTTCTACGATAAGTAATGGCAGCCCTGTCACCAACTAGTTTACCAATGGTTGGGTCACAATTCAATAGATTCCAATTTTTTATGAGTACTCACCATAGGGTAGGCTCCATTTGAATTGTGTTGGATGGCTGTTCATTGCATGAAGCAAACTATTGCCTCTGTGGGTTTCCTGCACAGTTTGGATTTGAGCCTATCCCCGATAACCATCACTTCCACATCAAAAAGGACTATATTGGTTCTGCTCATGGTGCGGCTAAACTCCAGGTTGAAATCATTGGTGTGTAAGTGTTTTACAAAGAGTTTGGCTTGTGTCATTACCCTGCCATATAAGGTACAGGTCATCGATAACTCAATCTACTTGGAGCCAAGGGGGAAGGAAAGGAGAGGCCGCCCTCCACTCACAACAATATAAACAACAAAGGGCCTCACCTAGAGCATACTGAGTCCTGACAGAAAATTACATGCCCATGGTTTTCAATTCTTTTTTCGAATCCCTCGAGTGTGATCCATTCAACTACTCTAATTTGTCACAGTATATCAATGACTCTCTGGTAGGACACATCCTACCATCCAGGCTCCCCACCATCTGCAATTGGAAAAAAAGTGTGAGGGAAGAGAGAGAGTACCTCACGAGGCAGAGCAAGTGCCCATCGCGGGTCCCTAGTTCAATCTCTAAGTGCCCAATTGAAAAGGAAGATATTGTCTTTTGAGGCAGCAGTCAATCATGTCAAGTATCATGTCTGTCTGGACATAGAGGCTGATTGGCCAGGCTCTTAGAAGGTGCTCACAAGCAGCTGTGCCATTTCTATGATGAATGCTGGTATACAGCGATTTTACATCAAGTATCATTAACATGTAAATCCTCCTCCCAATGTGTCCCTTCAATCTTCTTTGAGAAATCTTTTGTGTCATCTATGTGTGAGGGGAGGGTACTCACAAAAGGTCTAAAGAAATAATCAATGTAATGCGACACGTTCTCCAATAGGCTGTCCTTCGAAGATACAATGGATCTTCATATATAAATAATATATGTATATGTGTGTGTGTGTGTGTGTGCGTGTTTTCTATTTTCCTGTTCCCCTATATTTTCTTCTTTGCTATTTTGTGTTTATTCACTATGTTTTTTCTAATTCTATTTAAAAATAATGTTAATATTTATTAATATTATATTTTATTATTTTCTTCTACTATATATTAATAGTTAATATTTCTACCTATAATTCATTTTTCCTTTTAATTAATGTAAATATTTTTTGTTTGCTATTACCATACATAATTGTAATACTAATGTGGGAGCAAACCCCCAATATTCGGTTGTACCCCAGATTTCAGAACATCCAAACCTTTCCCTCAGAAGTTAAACCCCAGCACCCTTGATCAAATGCCCAACACCCTCTTCACCATCAGGATCAATAAGAGAACATTTGTAGAGTACATAGTAACTGGGGCCACTCAATAACTGATTTCCAAGTCCAAGGGAAACTTAAAGAATTTTATTACAAAGCCTCATAAATCAAGCTGTACAGATATAATGGTTAAATGCCATGAAGACACAAATGCAGAGTTCATAGTCAGAAATCAGAATATTTCCAAACAAACACTAATATCTTTGGATAGATAATTAATAATCAGTCAGAGTCCCTAAAGGCTAAATATACCTCTGTCAGGATCACAAAGAACACCGACCGCATCCCTGGAGGAAAAGGAAAAGTCTTCCAGCAAATGGACAGAACCTTGTATGAAACAGGAAAGTCTTCTGGCTCACCCCCAAACCCAGGGGGTTTTATACATATTTTCACATTTTAAACATAATTAATGAGAATAAACTGCTAATTCAGCATAGCATGAGCACAGATATCACAACGTTAACCAATTTCAAACAGCGCAATAGATAATGCAATATCTCTCACCACTTCTCTGCGTGCAAGACCCCCAACGGCTTCGATTGCTATCCAAAGATGCACTGATGCACTACACATTATGTTTCTGTTTCTAAACAATAAGAATGTTCAATTAGGCAACATCAGGAAGCTATAGCGGAAGGACCTTCAATCTAGATACCTTATAATATGCAGCGAAACGTTTCATTTACAGTGCATGAGCGCATGGAAAATAACCAGTTATGTCACAGTGTTCTGTGCTCTACAGAGTCTGCAGAAACCATGAGAAGAGAAGACATTTAGGGGGTATGCTTGGGAGAGGGAATAAGCAGGAGCAGTTTCAACAGTTTATCAGAAACAACATCCATTTAACTAAATGGGTGTTTACATAGGAAAATGTGGCACAAATAAAACACATTATTAAACACATTTCTACACGGTTTAGTTTAATTGTTTCAGGTGCAATATTATTAATTCATCAATAATAACTTAACTTCATCATAAAAGTCATTAATATTTAAAATAATTTAACACTAAAAAAACTACGACAGTACTCCCACCTCTGATTATCCCATAATCACAAAATACATGAACAAGTCTTTAATGATCAGTCATTGGTATGAAGTCATAATCATCATCTGCTTTCAAGAATGTTCTTCTACCATATTCATCTGGTTGTAGACATTCTCCTTCATATATACTAGCTCAATTTCCATAGATCCTTTTCTCTTATTCACCCTCTTATCTTAACCTCTTTTAATTGCACACTTGATAAATATTAATCACAAGAAACAGAACTACTGCACAAATCTGTACTATTATTACAGGATTTAGAACACTTTGTGGAGTATTACCTCCCTTATCATCAAAACATTCACTCATTTTATAGGCCTTGCTTTACCCTTCTTAGCTCAGAAATTGCATCTCTAATTTAGATATGGTACCTTAAACATCAAAGGTTTTAACAAAAATGAAAGTCATCAAGCTGAATCTTATAATAAGCGTCCTGCTTGTTTAATCGAGACGGAGATAGTGGCCCATCTTATCCTATTTTGTAAAGAATATATTCCCCAACGGAAAAAAAGGAGAGTGCCATTACGCAAGAGTTTTGGCTGTACAAGTTACAGAGATAACTTAAGAATTGTTAGATCCAATACTTATCTCATATTTGTACTCTGTATGTTCAATTACCTGGTGCACCATTTTTTATGGGAAAGAAGAGATTATGAATTATTGTTTTTCATTTTCTACCATCAAACTCATTCACATTCCTTTTTTATCTTGTAATTAATTGATAAGTTTATATTCGATGTTATGGCTTTATGTATTATGGAAAAGGTCTGTATATTCATAGATTTGGCTACTGTATGCAAGAAGCCCAGTTTTTATAGCAAGGAATTGCATATGCTGTATTTTGTTTTCAAGGAATTAATTTCCAAAATAAACTAATCTGATGATGAATACGGCTAATAACATTATAGTCCCTACAATGGTATAGCATCTGCTGTTCCCTTCATCAGACTGAGACAGAAAAAACCCCATCTATCATGTAACACAAAATCTAAAACTCAAAATCAACAAACAAATTTGTTAAAACAATAATATTTTTATTCTTTTCTTAAAACAATAAACTCAATCAAAATCAAAAACTTCTTGTTAATTCATGAATTAGTTTCAACAATTCTTAGGAAAGTTCATCAGACTCACTCTATACTTAATGACTTTCTTCAGCGTGCTCAACAATAAGGAAAACATTCCCCAAAATGTACAAGTCTCTGTTCAATAGATTTATCAAGTTTTATAATATCTCTTAATGTCCAACAGTTCTGGATTTCACTTTATTCCACAATCTTTATTCTCCATTCTCTCTCTATTTCCCTCTTGGATTCTGTTTCATATTAGTACTGGCAATCACTCACCACTGGATCAAAATCTTTTAACCCGACTGCTTCTTCCAATCCTCTGACATAGTAGTACAACCATTCAGTCGAGGTATACTTTTATATTTCCCAAAAATGGTGAAAGTGCGCACACCAGTTCCTTCATGTTTCATAGATCGTTCATATTTTTCATTTTTTAGCGTACTGGCCCGGAACCTTGGACTGCCCAACCACATAATTGAAGAACCACAGTAGGAAGTGGGGCGGGTTAACACCCCACACCGGACGCACAGCTTTTAAGTGCATAACAAAGATGCCAAAAGTTACTCAAGTTCATCACAAATGTTTATTTCTGTTTAAGTCATTTCATGTATTACGTTATTCATGGTTTTTCGGTCACATGTGGGACATACTATGTTCACATTTAAACTCCTTAATGCTGTGGACATGCCATAACGAGCCTTATTCTATAGCATGGAATGCTACATAGGTATTCTGCAATTAAATCATTTCCGTCACCCAATGCATTTCGTGCCTTTCTTGGCACTTCGTCAGGGGTTCACTACAATTTTAAAAAACATGACTGTTAGGTTATGTTTCAAATTGACTTTTGTTCATCAAATTATACAATCAACAAGCCTCATGTCAAAACAACAAGCTTGTAACTTAAAGCTCACCCCATCGTCAACGTTTTGCCCGCTGAAATTCATGATATTAAATATCACTTGCTAAATGCCCCATCCTTCACTTTTCGCTCCTTTGCAGTCAGTCCCCAAAGTACTCTTAACTTTAACTATCCCCAAAATATTCTCAACTTAATTCCCTTTGCCAATACTGTAACCACCCTCTCTCTCAGGTGCTGCTTTTTTCAAAATCAATTACACAAGCCCATACCTCGAGTGTTCTAATGACTGCTTCCTCTCGTTTCCAGACTCGTACTAGATGTTAACTTGCCACCTTCATTTAATTATAACCACCTGTGTTGTATGCCCGCCTCCATCGTGCCTTTCCAGATCTCCCTCCCTAAGTAATTAGACTACAACGCCCATAATGCACTGTTATTGTTCTTTAAGGAAGCTGATGTGGAACATTTTACCGTCTTGGATGTTTCCATCCTAAATTAACCCATTTAGTTTTCTCTATTCATGTTCATTCCACATTCCCTGTCTATTATGTTAACCACCAGCACATATTTCATCTATGTTATGTGTCCCCACTACTGAAAGGTATAAAAGCGCCCCGTATTGTAAACACTATATATGGCATTTAAACGTAAAGTTCCCCGCCCTCCCACAGATGTCATTTTAAACGTTGATCACACCAAACATCAAATCGTAATTGGTTGAGTTGTGTTACATTAAAAAGATAAACATGCCATAACTAAACTTAATCATAAGTCCAGCCGATTTTCATCTGCTATTTTGCTCCAAAAAAGTAGTCTGTACTTATCATTTTAGAAGAAGAATGTAAAAATAGTCCAGCATGTGACAAAACTCCTTTTGTTGGTTGATGTTCCATAATCCTATTTTTACATCCTTCTTCGAAAATGATAAGTACAGACGATTTGTGTGGGGTGTTAACCCGCCCCACTTCCTCCAGTGATACTTTTATATTTGACACTTTTCTTCTTGTCCATCTTTTAGCAACTGGTTATTTACTACTACTGATTTCAGTCTCTGTCTGCTTCCTAAATTTCTCAGTGTTTTCTTTTTTAAGTGTTATTTCTGAGGATATCATCCTCAGTTTTGGTTTCTTTGGCAAAAACCTTTGGCAGGTTCTTTGTTTTCACTTTTTTTTTTAAACTTTATTCACAGCTGCAGTATCGTATATTTGCACATTACATTACACAGTGTCAACATATCAGCCGGTGTTTTCTATTTTCACCCCGTGCATGCCCCCAACTTTTTGTTTTTCAACATTGATACTAATAGGAGACATTAACAATAGTATTATACAATTCTGTCGCATATCAGCATCATAAGATGATACAAAGGTATTGTCCAAACATCCCTTCGCCACCCACCTCCCCCCACCCTCTTGTGTCTCTTGTGTACATGAACTTCCCATATCTAAAGTGTGCTCGGACGCATACGGCTGATGTAGGCGGTAATGTATGTTACATCATGGGGTATTACAGGTAATGGTGCAAGGAATAACTGGGACACACCCTCGCTCACTATATTCCGTGTGACTCTTCCTGTCTAGGTCCCCGACCCGGCCCACACACTCTGGGTTAGGTCCTCGCTCTCCAGTGTAATGAGCTTAGCCTCCCACTCCTGGGAAATTGGAAAGTTCCGAAGGCCATGTGTTTCCTCCCTCCTAAGTGTTGTCCCCTCCGCCCTTCCCCATTTAAGTACTTCTGCCTGCCAAAGGTGTATCCCTGGGGATCTAGAGGACTTCCATCTCATTGTGATTGCCCTGAGTGTTAACAGCAGTGCTAGGTCCAGTAGTTTCAATTGGGCCTTCAGCGCTTTAGGTCTTCTGCGCAGACCCAACAGACAGTACAGCGCCTCTTCCGGCACCGGCAGGTTCGTGACCGTCCGCAGTGTCCGGCACACCCCCAACCAATACTCCCGAAGTCGTGGGCATAACCACAACATATGTAGGAACCTGGCCAGTTCCTCTCCACAGCGCGGACAATTATGGGGACAGTCCGGGAACATTTTATGGAGCCTCATAGGGATCAGGTATGCCCTGTGTAAAACCATTGCTTGTATAAATCTGAACTGGACATTGTGAGATACCCGCC
Organism: Lissotriton vulgaris; assembly: GCF_964263255.1. Taxonomy (NCBI): domain Eukaryota; kingdom Metazoa; phylum Chordata; class Amphibia; order Caudata; family Salamandridae; genus Lissotriton; species Lissotriton vulgaris. The sequence continues at coordinate 1,477,000,519 of NC_141694.1, forward strand.
TGGGATGTTCTAGTATCGTGGCCCAGTTTTTTTCGGACAGCTCTTGGCCCGTGTCGTGCGCCCATGTCTGCAGAAGCGCGGTGAGTGAGACTGCTGCATGCACCCTAACCCCCGTGTACAACCATCTCACTAGGTGTCCTCCCGGTCCCATGTAGTACAACAAGTGTACTAGTTCATGTTGTGGGGGTTGTAGGCATTGGGGTGCCCATCTGTGTTGTATGTAGTGTGTGACAGCGGCATGTAATAGGTACAGTCTGGGGGGCACCAGTGGCTTGTACAAAGACGTCATGAGTAAGAAGGTGGTCATCTCCAAAAAAGTCCCCAACCCTTTCCACGCCCGTCTCACACCATGGTCGAAGCGCTCTGTCCGTAAGCCTGCCTTGTGGCGTCGGAACACCCGACAGGGGAATGTTAGCCGCATACGCCTCAGCCGAGGGCGTATATGCTAAGGCTTTCCGCCAACATCTGATAGCTGTGCGCAGGAGCTGGTGGCACTCCGCAGGAATGTGGCTCTTCGGGAGTAGCAGGGCATGCAGTTCTCCCTGCCTTAGTCTGTAAGTCATATAATCTATTTCGTGCAGGTTCCGTCCTGCCGTCCAGTAGGATAGCCATTGAAGTTGGCTAGCATAGTAGCAGCCTCTAAAGTCAGGGGCCCCCAGCCCACCGGCTCTAGAGCCCAACTGTAGCTTACGAAGTCCAATCCGTCGTCTCCCCGCCCCCCAGATCAGAGTGGTTAGGAGCGAATTGAGGGTGTCAAAGATAGACTGTGGCAGAATTACCGGTAGATTAACAAAGAAGTAGAGCATGTGGGGGAGCATTACCATTTTAGAGATCGCAATTCTTCCCATGATCGAAAGTGGCAGCGTCGTCCAAAATCCCAGGAGACGCGGAGACCTGATATAGCTTTTATGATATTTCCCTCTATCTGGTCCTCTTGTTGCCTATAGACCTGAATCCCCAGGTATTTAAATGTAGCAGGAGCCACCGGGATGAGGTGAGCCCAAAAAGGTATGGAGCCGGGATTCGGAGTATCCCGGAAGTAGAAGCCAATGGACTTCTCAGGATTAATGGCCAGGCCCGAGACTGCAGAGAAGTTCTAAAAAATCTCGTATCTGTCCGTGTGGTCAGTCTCCAGGTCGCGGAGGAACAACAATATATTGTCCGCGTAGATCGATATCAAATGTTGGACTCCACTGCTGGGGATACCCCTCCGTAACAGTTTCTTTGTTTTCACACGTACTTAAACTTGAACTCAAACTTGCACTTTGATCAATTTTGTCTTTAACAAATCATTGAGACCATCTTCAGGACAAAATAATTCTGGTGTAAATTCTTGACCCCTTGATCAACAGAGAATAATTAAAAAAATTACTAGGATAAAAAGGAGTCTCAAAAGACAGGAGAGAACAAATCAATCAGCCTGCTTAATCTCTTAATCAGAATGAGGAAAATGGATTTCTTATTTCTTTGACCTCAGCGTCTACCTCGCAAGTCCAATAGTGGTTCTGGTTTAATTGTAACATCCTGGGCAAATTATTTTGTCCTGAAGATGGTCTCAATGATTTGTTGCAGCGAAGACAGAAAATTGATGACTAATCCATTCTCTTTAGCAATTGCTAAAATGTATTTATCTCTGAGTATTTGATCTTATGTATAGGACCGACTCATAACTTTATTGTTTGGAGATGGATATTGCACATTGATAATTAAGATATTTTCTTTGTATTCAATTTATATATGTTCTGTTGTCAATGTGATTTCAGTCTGTGTCAATGTATTCTTTGTACCTTCATGTATTTGTTCTGTGAATATAATGTTTTTTTGGTGAATTTTGAAATATAATTTTCTATAATTCATCACCCAGTAGCTGTAATTAATTTACACATTTGTTTATTATAATTTTGATTTGCTCTTTCGAGTGTTATCAGATATCACTGCATAAAGACATTCTTTCAATTTTTATAACTTTTTGGTCTCAATAAATCCCTTGCAGGTATCTTTACCCTTCAACTTTCCTACCCAAGCCCACAAGGGTTGATTGGGTTGCCTTCCTAAAAGTGGCATTATTCAAATTGCAACTTAAAAACTGACTTTACCTTTAAAGAGGAATTTTAATTTCAATTTCTCAGACACCAAACATGAAATTTTCATCCATTACCAATCAAATGTTAGCAATTATTAAATGTAATAAATTAATGTTATCCTATGGGAGAGGTAGGCGTCATAGTAGTAAAACATTAACTTAGAAGTTTTTCACTACCAGAACATCCCAACTTGACTACATTTTAAAAACAATGCAGGCTGCCCTCTGAGCCTTTACGGCCTACCTTAGAGGTGACTTATTTGCAATAAAAAGAATGTTTGAGGCATAGCAAGGGTGTTATATTGGCAAGTGAAATTGGCAAATTTAAACTGCATTCAGGCTGCAATCGCTGGCTTGCAACATGTTTTGATGGACTACTTAATTGGGTTGCACAATAAGTGTTGCAGGCCCACTAGTTGCATTTAATTTACAGGCCCTGGGTATTTTGTGTACCACTCTACAAGGGACTTATCAGCACATTAAATATGCCCATTAGGTGTCATCCAGTTTTATAATCTTTAAATGGGAGAGCACAACCGATCTTTAGCACTAGTTAGCAGTGGTAAAATGCATAGCGCCCCAGAGGCAACACAAATGTATTTCAGCAAAAACTGTAGGGCAAAGGCAAAATGTTTGGGGTAAGATGACCTTAAGGCTGACCCATACCTCATGTTTGAGAGTATGGCTTAAATCTAGAGGCAAATCATCTTTCATCAAAACTGGAAACAACTAAACTCTTGAATTTTCGGAATTTATTTTGAAAATGGAATCCTCATCTTGTGTTTCAATTGCAACATCATCAGGTGTACAATAAATCACACAATTCATTTTACAGAGTAAGTACCTTCCTAACAAGTTCAGAGGACTTGACTCATACAAAATATATTTTGCTCTGCATCAGACCAGTTTTAGCTGTAACATCTGCTGAGACTTGATTAACAACTTGTTTATTGCTGATCCCCACAACTTGGACTTCTCTTCTCAAGATGGGTCGGTTTGGGACTTATACAGAATGCACTGTGAATCTGGTAGCCCTTGTATCAATCAGAAATGAAACAGGATGCTCATTGACTTCTCTGTCAATATGCAGTTCACTAGGACTGCTCCAAGTACGGAATCATCCTTCCGACTCAAGCACCATCATTGTGAACTACTCCCTGCCAACTCATCACTCAGAATAAATGGATTCTGCTGATACCCTGCATTATAGGGCCTTTTATTTCTCATATTTTGCTGCATCAGTGGAGCAGTAGACAGTGCCATTCAAAATAATTTAGAGCCTATACATTCTACTCAATATTCTGAATATTCGTCATATTTCTCTGCATTTGTGGAGCTACAACCCCATTTCCCTGTACCCTATTAGGAGCCTGTCAGCATTCCCTCTTCCAATACCTGATCTTCCCACAGAACTACTTCTTGCTAACTCACCACTCACAATCAATGGATTCTGCTGGTACCCTGCCTAATAGAGAATTGTATTTCTCATATTCCGCTGCATCACTAGAACTGTAGGCAATGCCATATGACATTTTTTTTACCCCAATAATTCTGCTAAAATGTTTGCATATTCAACATATTTCTCTGCATTTATGGGGCAACATTCCCATTTCAATGAACCCTACTAGGATCCTATCTGCATTCCCTCTTCCAATGCCTGATCTTCCCACAGAGGTGACTTTCTGTATTCTTTTTCGTCATTTCAACTTCTGTGTTCATATGATCATTCATAGCCCCTCTTGCACCACCTTGCTGCAATATTCCATTTCCCATATGTCCAGCCTGCATCTGATTTATTAGATTCATTCCAGACTGCATAACATTCATATTTAAACCCATTTAATTCCAGGACCCTTTTTAAACTGCTTTGTCTGAGCAGTCATTAGTTTTCTTTAATCCTTTTCTGCTTTGTGTCAAAATAATCACGTCGATTTTTCACCAGTTTCAAGATCTCCTCTATGCTAGTTGTCTGCCAAAACAATTCACTCTGTTGAATGTGATTACTAATCTCCGATCTCAAACCTGACACAAAAGTAGTTTTCATTGATGTGCTCCACTTTGGTTATTCCTCACAACTCCCACTTCTGGCCACTTTCCTCTATCTCTCAAACACACCCCTCCCCTCTGGCGCCCCTCTTAACTTTTATCCTATGTCATTCTTTAACGCTCGTACATCTCTTTAAACACACACCTATCAGCTACACCAACACGCCTCCTAAACCGCACTCACTCTCTCTCCACAAAACATACACACATACATCTATTTTTGACACAACGTTCTCTTAAATAGTCTCCATGAAGACGTGTAGCCCTTAGAGGCTCACAATACACTTAAACACATAACTCACTTGCACAGATCCCCGTTGCACTCAGATCGCAAGTACACACGCATCTCCTTACCACATAACATCCTTAAACAACAGACCCACACAAACACACACATGCACGACATTTCACTCACAAGCACACATTGCTTCAACAGCAAACATTTCCCTTACATGTGCACATCCCTTAGGTGTACACCGCTCTTAAACACAAGCACAGTTCTCCCTATCTCTTTATCACGTTTAAAGACAAACACCTCCCATGCACAACTGCACACATGATCCTTACACATCATTTCTCTTAAACACTCACACTTACACACATATCTCCCTTTCACATAATCTGTTTGCCTTTTGGAAACCCTGTTTTTCTCCGTCTGACTTATTTTCATCGGGCCTCTCTCACTCTAACTAATATCCCTCTTTTCTCTTTCTCACCTCAGCTGTGTGTTTTCTTGCTCACTCACAGCCTTTTCTCAATTTATCATCCCCTGTCACCTCGGTGTTCTTTTTCTAGCATATGTAGAATCAGAATATCTGCATCTTACCTACAGCTTACATCACCTTATCACCCATGCCTCTGTTCCCTTAACCAGCAAATATGTACAATTAGAAACAAGTTATCTACAAAACTGGCCCTTAACACCTAAATGCATGTCTCCATCCCTTAGGTGCAATGAAATCTTATCCTTTAAACAAAAAAGAAGTCACATTTCTGAAAAGAGAAAATACATTACAGAAGCAGACTATTATGTTTGCAAAGAAATAGCACCAGCTGCAACCCACATACCTACGGAAATAATCATTCTGACCATGTTTTCGAAAGGAAATTACACTTGATAAAAAATGTTGTTTTAAACAGAAAGCATTTTGATGGTGTTTGTAAAGTATGCATTTCCTTTTGTGTCTTAGAATTTTTGGGGAATTGGTTGACAACATTTCTTGACAAATGGCTGACTGGATTAGGACTAATATGCAAACAGCCTCAGAATCATAAAAAGACCTGTTGGATAGTAGTCTTCGGTACTAGGAGCAGTACATCATATGTGGCCTCTAGAACTGGACACAGTAAGTCTCATGAACGGGGCATGCCACTCTAGATCAGAACTCCAGAACAAGGAACAATATTGTGCAGGGCATGCGTCTCAACCTGCATGCCCAGAACCTGCACTATACATAATATATTGTTCCTGTAACTGTACATGATACTCCAAGGGTAGCTTCCAAAACCAGGTATGATTCCCTGAATGTTGTTGGTAGAACTGTACATAGTGTTCCTGATATGACCAATTGAAGATTACATGGGAGGAGCTACGTCAGCAAACAAGATGGCTGCTTAGGCTCCCAGCTCCGACGACCTCCGTATCCCGCCACAATATCCTGTACATTATCCTGATTTTACGCCTAGCCTCTGTGTGCATGAACTGCTCCGCACTCCGATGGTGAAATCCAGAAACTTTTATCGGCTGGTTTGACGAAGTTCCATCGAGTTGAAGATTATGGCCTACTCCAGCGGTGAAGCCGTGCCTCGAGTACTCTCACTGCCGGGCTGCAGTGCAACAACATCGGCCGGGAGACCCAGGCTGGGACCGGTCAATCGGAGTGGGGACTTTGTTTAAGCCCGAATTTGGCGGCGATCGTTTCTATTGCTCAGCATCGATGGAGGAGTGATTCTGCTTGCTGTTGGCTGCGGGTGGGAATCCCCGTCCAGCGGACCCGGTACTGGGCCCGCCAGGGTTCGGTGGGTCGGGGTCTCTGGCCTGCGGCCTTAACCAGGTTGACCGTGGCTGCGACTAAAGACTGGTCACCCTCCGCATTTGCACGTTCGTTATCCTGTTTGTTCCTCCCGAGGATGCCAGATTCACCCGGGGAGGTGATTGTGATTGGTGTCGGGCGTGAGACTATGGATCGAACGGTGCTTGAGCCATTGCTGAGGTCAATACTGGCAGAAATTTGGGCGTTTCATTCACACGCGGATGTCTTATTGAGCAAATTGGACACGCGCCTATCTGAGATGCTCCTGGTGGAACCGGACCCAGCCTTACTGTTGGAACAGCAATCTGCAGCCATTCAAACCACAGCCATTTTGACTCTGTGCGAGAACCCCATGAGGAAGCAAGTATTGAAACCATCGTATGGTGCACTGGAGGACGTTGTTCCCGAGGTTGTCAGTGTATTGCCGAATCTTCCACCACTATCGACTTTGGAGGTATCGAAAGGCGTTCCCCTCCCGGAGACTTTGGTTCGTGACTTTCCATTCATTTTGTGGTCGTCTTCTCCTTTCTTGGTGACTTTACGACTCCTGGGCAATATGCATTGGGACAGTCCATCCAGGAGGGAGAGTTCTCCTGCGTCTGAAGTTCTCGTGGACTCACTGCCTACGAGTCGCTATAGATTGATTCTTGATGACTCCCTTCTCCTTTATTACATCTTTGTGTGCCTTTGGGTCTCGCTGGGTGGGGTTCGTGTGCAGGTTCGGAAGGGCCAAGGTTAAGATCAACTAGGTCGGGACGGGTTGGAGTGGCTTTTATGGATGTTCGACCTGCAACTGTTTGATCTAAGAGGCTGGGCGGTGCATCACGGTGCCCCCTAATTTCCTTTATAAGTGTTGTCATACGCTGGTCTTTTAGTGATAGGGGGTGTCTGTTTTTGGCAGGGGGGCTAAAGGGGCTGGGAGCCCAAACGGATAAGCCCTCCTCCATTCTTTTTCCTACTTTTAGGGTTTTAGTTATTAGGGGCGACAGGCACGCTGCTAGTGGGGTTAGGCTGTAGCCATTTGCAGGGGTGCAGGGTGGGGGGCTGGAAAGGGGTTTTTAATTTTGCCTTTTTTTATTTCTATGGCCTTTTTCTTCCTTCCCTTTCTCTTCCTTAAAGGATCAGTATAGCTGACGAATCATTCGGATTCTTATCGTGTACTTATATTTAGAGCTTATGCTTTATGATATCCTGATTCCCGGGTGGGCAGGCCCTGACAACTGGCGCTCAACATTGAATGTATATTGTAATGTTGTTTGCACCGATCCATATGCTTTGGCGCCAATGTTCCAATATAGCGGTTATTACGTACATATCCTGTCTCTTGCCCTGTCCCCCGTATTCTTCTGTTGGATTGTATGGCACCTGATCCTTCTTAAATAATATAAAATGGAACCTCTGTCTCATCTTGGGAGTCAGTTGTGCATTCTAATACAAGTTTTATCCTGAATCGCTGCCGGACCTCAGGATTGTCGGCTGATGAGCTGTGTCGTACTGAGATGTAGGCGGTCTTAATTTTGTTTAGCGGCCGCCCCCTGTGGTTGTAGGCCCATGCTTGTATTTTATTGAATGCTACAATAAAGGTTTTTCACAAAAAAAAAAAAGAAGATTACACAAAACCCCATAAAGAAAACAGTATTCCAAATGCAGAACACAGCACTTTATAAGGGCCCTCAGAAATGGATGCAATACTCCAGATGTGGACGCCAGAATTAGACACAATCTACCAGGAGTGGTCTCAAGCATTGAGCAAGACAATGTAGATGTGACCTACTGAAGATCACACGCTATTTCAGACCTGAGACAAGTACTAAACAAGCATTTAGGCGAGTTTAAGCTATTGGCATTGTAAATGACAATGCCTTTTATTTATGTTTTAAAAACGAAAACAAAAATAAAAGGCATTGTCATTTGCAATGCCAATAGCTCAGACTCTGGTAAATGTGAGACCTATTGCTTTGCAAATGCTTGTTTTTATTAACTATAGTAGCGAATGCATTTACACATTTAACTATGTCCTCCCTTTTCCGGTCAATCCATTTTGCTCTCAGCCAATGTTTAAATGAACTTTTCACCTGCTTTGTTGCTTTCTTTCTCTCTTTCTCAGTAGCCATGCCATCCCATTTATTAGGTGCCTCAAACTGTGTAGATTTGGGCGTCTGCTTCATGTTGTACATAGTGTGTATAAGGAAACCTAACTTTCTAGTATTAAAAGCACTCTCTAATGGAAACTGTAAAACTTCATCATGTGCAGTGTATTTATTCCAGTCTGAAATCCAGATATAAGTATAGTACCCAATCACTTGCATCACTTTATAGGCTGGCCTTCCTTTGGTCGGTAATTTCTGACCTTCCCTAGGTACCCCAGTGACTCTAGGCTCTGCAAATAACCGTCCCATTATTTATGCTCAAAACAAGCTCCAAATCACAACAAATGAACTACCCAACAACAATCAATTACAGGACAGCTCTGTCAAATTTCAACCTATCACAACGTGGCTTCAACAGCAACCAAACAGTCAGAGCACAGCTTTGTGGTGAGGTCTCACCAATCCCAGGGTGACTCTCTAGATAAGCAACCAAACAATGCAGGACTTCTCCGTTAAAAGGAGCCTGACAGATTTAAAACTACCCCCACACAAACTGCGCAGAGTGCTTGTTACCCATACCCCGATACCTGTGTGGGGTGGAGGACAGTCCAGTAACCCCTTCAAAACATCCCATCCTGAACAACTGAATGCGCTGGAAATCGTCCAACACAATCTGTTAAGTAACTTGTGACATAAAAGCGTGGAGTGGGGGCAAGGTCTATCCCTGTCGTTTAGCACTGCTCCTCTGCTCTGCAACCAGGTTCACCGGATTAAGAGGTCCCGAGCATGATAATGTAACAGCATTCATTAAGAAAAAATATATGTGTAATGTGCATACACCGGCTCATCGCATTATTGCTTGCTGGCATATAAAATGACCCCACCCAAGGGCAATGAGACTTGCCTTTGACATTATAGTGACAGTACACACCTGCTTTTGTCCATATCTCACCGAGTGTTTCTTCTCTATCACTTGGTCTTCCTCCTATGCTGCACCTAGCATCTCCCTGAAGCATCCCTCAAGCCACATTTCTTGGCCCCTTTCTATTCTCAGTTTCCGCAACTGCGCTGGCAACATCATAGCTCCATTCTGTTTGTTACGTTAGGTTATGTTACGTTACGTTAAAGATGGCTTGTATAGCCCATCATTCATCATAGTGTCTCTTTGACTTTTCCAATTCCACCAAATAGTGGATAACATCTATTTCTCCTTCCTCCTCTTAATTCTTCATTTTCAGGACAAAATAAGATTGCCTCACAACACTCCGCCACTGAATGGTCCTCGGCTGCCCATGAAACTAACTGGCTTTCTCTGAACAAGCAGACTCATTGGTCTTCCTCTTCCCTGCTCGGTGCTCCATCCCTCAACATCTATATCCCCTTGCATTTAACTCAGGTCCTCCGGTTCCTTTATGTCAGCCAAATGAGACAACCCTCCATTTTTGACTTCTGCAGTAATGGCAGCTTGCTTTCATCCCCTTTCATTTGACCTAGCCCCTAATCAGCACCATGGGAGTGAACAAACTTCCTACTTTGGTGGGATACTCTTCGTTCTGCCATATCACCCCTTTACTCCCCTCACCAAGATCAACGGGTTATCAACATATACTCTCCTCATCCTGCCCGAGCCACTCCCAAACCTCCTTACTGGCATAAATCATAAACCTCTTCATATTTCTTGCACTTTTCTTCAAAAGTGATCCAGGACACAGCTGTGCACCTACATCACAACCAACATTTCCAGCTACACTCTTCCCTATCGTCAGCGTCCCAACATTATGTACCACACCTAGCCTGAGCACCCTATCTGACACTCTCGAGCCAGCATCAGTCTAAGACTCCCTGGACCCTCCACCGGCCCTTAAGTGTTATTAATGTCTGTACCAACCCCAACGACCCTCCCACCTCTGCACGATTCTCTGTTCAGCTTTTGTTTTCTATTGTACAGTATTTCTTGTAGCAATACTAGTCAACTCAAATCCGTATATAAAATACAAGCACTGCGAGGCACATCTGTGTGTGCTGATTGCTTGGGGACCGGGGAAGGGAGTGTTGGCCAGAAGGATGATTCACGTTCATCCTTTCAGAAGTACATCACGTCTGGCGGAAAAGGCGTGTGTCACCATGAATAACACGTTTTTTTTGGAGATGATGCAAGTTACCACATGTTTCTTGGCCTTTATAACCAACACGCCTACATTTTGTAGATGCATTGAGAACATCTGGGGGCTTATTTACAAGACCCTTGTGCAGCCGGCGCGTCACGTTTAATATGGGAAAATGTGACGCACAGGCCGCGCAAGGGGCTTGTAAATAAGCACCCTGGGTTGTTGCTTCGAGGGGAAAGAAGTCTGAATTTGACTAACAGATCAAATGGATGCCAGCTCAGATCTGCAGCATCCCGCAGCAGAAGCAGTATGTCTGAGTCAGGGTCATATAGGAATCCTGTTGCGTGCACCCACATATATATGTATTAAGCGGGATATGTAAATAATGTATATTACTGAATCTATGCTATTTGAGCTCATCACTACCTACCTTGTACATAGAGGCCGAGTGACATACTTACAAGAACTGACGCATCGGCATTGATGAGTCAGAATTCTTACGCTTGCCGCAAATGCCCTACAAACGCCATGTATGCGCAGTATTTACAATACAGTGCTCCATGGTGCAAGGTTCACAGATTCGTCAGATATTCTGACACATCTTTTCGCGCTAAAGTGACACATTGCTGAGGTTTACCGTACGACTGACGCAAGTCCAGCAATGCGTCAGGACACAGAGAGCAGTCCCACGTCAAAAGCCCTGTCAATCCTGACTCCTGGTTTGAGATAGCGCAGGAATTTTAGCACAGTCAAGTTGTAGAGTGGCACAGTGAAAAGTTGTAAATTTCACTGCATCAGGTCTACGTGGCTTTAAACGTGGAAACGCCTACCCTGTATACATTATACCTGGTGCAGGTATAATGTGACACAATACTCTAGAAACTGACGCATTGGGCCCAATGCACAGGTTTGTAAATATGGAGCAGTGTGGAGTACTGATTGAGCTGTCACAGTGTCAAAAAATAATGACGCTGTGGTGGCGCAATCTCCTTGTAAATATACCCCTACGCTTTGTTCTTCTTTGCACAGCTACTTGTGTCAGTACTGCTGAGTGCAGCTCAAGCAGGGTTAGGATGCTGCATGGCCTTTCAACTTTTTCACTCCATGCCGGCCTTTCCAAACAGCCCATAACACCGGACTGCAATATTCACCAAACTGAAAGAGTGCTGAGTGGCTCTAAGCCTGTGATTAGACTCGGGTGTGTTTGAAGGAAATCTTAATTTTTTGGCCAGCCTATTGGGCAAGAGAAGAAGGAAGGGCAAGATGGGAGCAACGGCTACATCAAATAACTTGCTGATTTCATTTCCTGAAAATCCACAGTCCTTTTTAAAAAAAAATAATAATAATAATTTTATTGATTTAGTTTGGCAGTGGAAAGTTGCAAAGTACACAGACAAAGGTGATTCATCACGGAGACAAAACAGTTTCAAATGAATATTACAAATACAGCATTGTATACAAAAATAGCATAATACAAAAAGAGCAGGCTCGCTTTAATTTTTAAATCATGGCAAGCAAATTAAATCCAATTATTAATAGGTGACCATCATTTTTGGCCAAACGTCCTCTTAAGTCTATACACCGCATTTTCAAGCTGGTAGACACTTAATAATTTTGACTGCCAATGATAGAAAACCGGGGGATCCACATCTAACCAGCGAGAAGTAATACAGTATCTATATACAGACATAGCTATGAATATGAAGCCTTCTTCTTCAACCGATCTAGCACCAATTTGGTCAGTTTGAGTTCCCAGTATCACTAATTCTGATGATAATATAAGTGATGACTCTAAGATACTATTTAGAAACCCTTGCACTTCTAATATAAATTGGGTCAACTTTGGGCATTGAACAAACATATGAACTGAATCAGCGGCCGCATATCCACAACGGCTGCATTTAGTGCCTGCCCCCTTTTGCTTTCCATAGCGCTAGTTTCGACGGTGTATAATATTAATCAAACACCGCCATGAAATGCTGGCTTTTGAATGATCCGTTAAATAACACCATGCTGGCCATTTCTAAAGATCTAGATATGTCAACCGTTTCTATTCCCAGCTTCCTTTGCCATTTATCGATATGTGTCTCGAGATTATCTTCTATTCTATTTAGCAACAGTTGATAAATTGAGCCAATTCTACTTTTTCTTCGACAGCTTTCCAACACATCTATTCTGCTCATAGAACTGGCGTTTAATACATTTTTAGATTCTATAAAGCTTCGAATTTGGAGATACTTGAAAAAATCTTTCCTTGTAAGACTATATTTACCCTGCAAATACGAGTATGATACCATCTGCTCACTCTGGAACAGATCTCCGAAAGAACTGATCTTAAGATCATTCTACCTCTGCATAACAGGATCCCTAAAGATTTCTGGAAGCGAGAGATTCTTCATATGGCCGGGATGCCTATCACCCCCTCCCAACACAATCCCCAAGGATGGGAAGACGGACGAAGTTCTGAACTTTTGGAAGGCGGGAGGGAGTTACCCTCCCGCCGTATTTATTAAAATATGAAACAAAATTAAAACATTAAAATAACAGTTTCATATCATGTACAATTTTTCATTTATACATTTCACTGCAGTCACGTTTATTGGCTAACCTTAACAAATCTCTAATACAAAGGTTCTCCTAGCCGAGTCTAAACATCCTGCAAATGCATACTTTCTAAATAAAAATTGTACATCCTAACATTACAGGCCAACGGCAAGGTCGTAACCGGTGTCAGATCCCTACTACCAGAACTCCCCCCTCACGGTGTGAGGGGCGGTCGCACAGAGGACTGTACCTCTGTGCCAACTTCCAATTTCCCTTGTCTTAGCGGGGGCCCCTTATTTAACTCGACGCCATCTTAGTGGTCGTCCGAGGACTCTCGTGTGAGGTGTCTAGAAGGTAGCATGGACCCCCCTCCCACCCCACACTGTTCACCACATCCGCCGTCGCGGATATCCTGGCCCCGGGAAATTCCTAGGAGGGGCATCAAGCCGCCTCCTCCCCTGGGAGGGGCCTATGACCGCCTTCCCTTCGGCGACCCCATACTTAGTGGGTGCCGCCTCCCCGTGTGAGGGGCCAATGGCCGCCTCCCCCCGGGCGCTCCCATCCATAATGGGTGGCGCCCCCTCTAGGGATCTTGAAATTACTGCTCACCGATCATGACCTTACCGCCACAGGACGGATAGTTGACCGGCTATCCGGACCCCCCACACTCCTACTAAAGGTCATGACTATACAAACCCCTTAACCATGCTATGAAGTCTCCTATGAGTAAGACATTTCCCACCCGGGACAAATGAACCCCATCTTCGAGATACATGTTATCCCCCCGGATACATCCATGCGGAATACAGTGCAGCTGTCCTGAACGAAACAATCTACCCAGCTTGTTATTAACTTTCTTTACTGAATGATTCAAAGCTGACACAGAGAGGGCCCCCCGCCACACCTTCCTTGGAATCATGTGTGACCATGCTATCGTGCACCCCGGAATCCTCTTTGCCAACCAGCTAACAGTGGATAGAACCCGCTCGAGGAGTACTCGCCGACCGAGCGCCACCAAGTCATTGCCCCCCAGATGCACTATGATTATAGACGGCGGTGACCTTGTCCGCCCTAACAGTTCCTCGACAAAACACTGAAACCGGTCAATACAGAGCCCGCCCCTTCCATGGAAGGTCCCCCTGTACCCGTATTCCCCAGCTGTGTGAATCATGTCACCTGCTTTGAATATGTCCGCGGCACACCTCACGTATGAGTGGCCCACGACCCATACCACTCTTTCCTCAGCCGGTGATCTTTGACCGCTGGTTCCCAGGTATCGGGTCGACTGCACAGTCCGCCCCGCCTCGCAAGCTCGCGAAACTATAAACCAAACAAAAGACAAGAAGTGTGAGTGCATGACATTAGCTTCACAACATGTGCAACCGCACATACCTTTTATAACAGTTCGAGGACCATCGTCCCAATTGTTTCACCATTTCCACACTTTGACCCCTGGCTGTAGCTTCTGTAGCAGCCCCTATCCTGAAGGAATGGGTCCCAAAATCGCTCGGGTCCAAGCCCGCTGCCGCGATTGCCAAAGTTAACACCCGCTGAAACTGAAACCTTGTCAGTGGGGTGGCGTCGTTGTGTCTCAGCAAGCTTCCCCCCCATGCTACCGCCCTTTGTGCCAGGTATTCCTCAACGCACTGCACCGGGCACATGGGGGACCCTCGCATGCGCTGGACCACAATACTGTCCCCCATCGCACCCTGGTCGGTTTTAGACCTGGCGATTGTGATTACCATTGAATCACCCTTGATCTGAACGTGTTCCCGACATAGACCTCCCCCCACATCCTTCTTATTTCTTGCCACCAGCTCGCTCACCCGCATAGCCCCATGGAATGCTAATGCGAAAGCGGCCCGGAACAGCACTGTTTCGGACTGGGAGGAACATGTCGCGGGGAGCACTGACATCAACAGGGACAATCTTTCTAACCCAATCGGGCGCCTCTCGTCTACTCTATGACCCTCGAGGCGTTGCCACCCTCGTACTGCCTTCTTAACCAAAAAGGACGATGTAGGGTCCTTGATGCCGTAAGCCTGCGCCATGAATGCAATGGCGGCCCGGTGCCTATTGGCCGTCGCTGCTGATCGGCCTGCCTTGTGGAGTGCTACTAAAAACTTCAGTACATACTCCTCCTGTCCCCACTTATCCCCTCCTGCTGGACCCAAAAATGCACAATAGGAATGAAACGCTCCTTCGTACG
The DNA here is from genome assembly GCF_964263255.1 of Lissotriton vulgaris. Lineage (NCBI taxonomy): Eukaryota > Metazoa > Chordata > Amphibia > Caudata > Salamandridae > Lissotriton > Lissotriton vulgaris. The sequence continues at coordinate 1,477,015,632 of NC_141694.1, forward strand.
CCTTCCATGTCCTGGGGGCTAAGCTGGCTCCCACGAGGTCCTGTAATCCGGGGCACCGAGTGACCAGAGAGCTTCGGGAAATGGTGCCGCCACTAGATCCGCAGAAGGTAGATAACCCCTGAAGGCCTGCATGTGGGAACGAGAGAGTGCATCAGCCGCCTGGTTCAGTACACCCGGCACATGCCTTGCCCTAAACTGAACGTTCAGCCTCATGCACAGTAGTACAATTTCCTTTAACAATCTCAGAATCAACTTGCAGCGTGCTGCCTGGTTATTTATGCATTCAACCACGGTCATGTTATCGGACCAAAATACCACAGAGCGATCACGGAAATTGTCCGGCCATGCCTTCAGGGCCATCAAAATGGGGAACAATTCAAGAAACCCAATGTTACCTGTTAGCCCACTGGTTGTGCCACCACGTCGGCCATTTTTGCGCCGACCATCGATTACCAAAGATGGCGCCAAATCCCACGCTCCCTGCCGAGTCGGTCCACAAACCCAGCTCGTCCGAGGATGCTGGTGGTTTGCTCCATACCACTCGACCGTTGATATCCACCAGAAATGCCAACCATATGCGCATATCCTGGCGAACCTCTGCAGACAGTCTTGTGCGGTGGTGTCCTTCTTTGAGACCGACCATGGCTTGTGCAATAGAGCGGGAAAAGGGGGCGGGCCATTGGTATCACTCTGAGGGCAAAGTTAAGCTGGCCCACCGCTTGCTGCAACTGATGGAGAGTTACCTTCTCTTTGCTAATGCACAATTCTAGCGAGGCCCTAAATTTCATAACTTTGTCTGGGTAAACGGAAGCATCCCTCCACTGAATCGAGCTCGATTCCAAGAAACTCGAGTGAAGTAGATGGTCCCACAGTTTTCCCCGGTGCCAATGGCACGCCGAATCGTTTCATGAGATTGCAAAATTCCAGTAAAGCCTGTGCACATTCCGTGTCCCCGGCTGGCCCCAAGAACAAAAAATCATCTAGGTAGTGCATAACCTGCGTATAGCCCGTAGCTCTGGTGAACGCCCATTGCAGAAAACAGCTGAATTTCTCAAAATAAGCACAAGAGATGGAGCAACCCATTGGCATACATCTATCCATGTAATAGCGTCCTTGAAACACAAAACCCAACAGACGCTGATCCTGAGGATGTACCGGGAGCAACCGGAATGCTGACTCAATATCCGATTTAGCCATCAGCGCTCCGGGCCCCAGGCGATTCAACATGGCGACGGCCTCATCAAAGGATGCGTACCGCACCGAACAGACTCCTGGATCAATCGCATCGTTTACCGAAAGACCCCTAGGAGCCGACAAGTTATGAATTAACCTAAACTCACCTGGGTCCTTCTTGGGGACTACTCCCAACGGTGAACAAATGAAATTAGGAACAGGCGGGTGCCTATATGGGCCGGCGACCCGGCCCCGGGCAACTTCCTTCGCAATCTTGCTTTCTACTACCATCGGGTGCTGCTGAACGGACAGTTGATTTCTGCACAGTGAGTCCCCCCGAATATCCCCCGCCGGGATGTGGAAACCATACGAGAAGCCGTCCCGTAACACCCCAGCGGAGACATGATCAGGGTATTCGTTTAGCCAGGGGATCATTGCCATGATATCTACGGGGGTAGGTAGTGGTACCCCTTGGCCGATATTAGACCTGTTTGGTACCTCCTCTACCCCCGGTATCCCCATTCTTGGCTCTGCACGAACTCTCCGGGTGTGAAGAATGTCCGCAACCTGCACACTCATGCCTGAACTTACATGTCCCATGTGGCCTCGTGCACTTGCCTCTGTTAAAATTCCAGCAAACCCCTTTTCTACCCCCATTCCCACCACTCCTGGGTTGGTGATCACCTGCGGGGTTTGTTCGAAAGGGCGCCGCCGATTGATGGCGGGAAGGCGCCGACCCATACTCGCCAAGCGAGGACGACTTCGTCGTGCCCGGCAAGAGCTGCTTCTGCCAAGAGACGGAGTCGAGACAGTCCCACGTCAGAGACGAATCGTGCTCCTTGGCCTTACGAAACTTACTATCATAACCCCTCCATTGATCGCCCTCATATGTTTCATAGAAATCCATTATACGTGTCTGATAACAGGCTAATTCAGTCATAATCTCTGGCTTACGTTCACCCATAATGGCAGTAAACATCCCAAAGGCCTTGGCCCAATTAGAGATCGTCTCATCCACCCTGAAGCCCGCCATTTTTGCGCGCCACACACTCGGATGCAACAACTCCTTCTGAGCCTTAACATACTCAATCTCGTGATGGTCAGTCAGGAGCGAAAACATATTTACATATTTATCAGCCCAAATCATCTCTTTCGTGGCCAGAGGAATATGCTGCACTACTTTCTCCCTTCTTGAGGGCAAAGACCCCCCATTTGCCATTGGCAATGGCTGCTTACCAGACTCCATAGCTGGTCCTGCGGATTTTCCACCGCCAGCCGCTGGTTCTTCCGAGGGAATCTGTGAGGGGACAAGAGGGACATTCGCCTTCGCAGCATCTTGCGATTGCCGCAACTGCTTCATTAGTAACCTAGCCTCTTTGGCCGTGTCTCCGGGCGCCGCTGCACCCTCGGTATTCTTTCCAAGCCATGCGGCCAACTGGGCGGCCAACTCAGGAGGCATTTCCTCCTCGCTGGTGGGCGTAACTACTACCGGAATCGGTTGGCCTGCATCCGGGATCGGTACTGGTACCGGGGCCTCGACGGGACTCACCGGGCTTACCGGGGGCGACTCGGGAACTGGGGACTCCCCCCTGCCGCCCTATTCCTGGCCCTTTTACCTCTCCCTGCGGGGACTACTCCCGGCAATGCTGGTCCGATGACCTTCTTCGGTCTGCCCGTATTATTCATTGCCGCCATTTGCTTTTTCATGTTCGCCATGTCTTTCACCAGCATGCGGAGCATCTGCTCCGTCCCTGCCTTCTTTCCGACCTTCTTGCCAGGCATCGTTGTCAGATACTCGACCCTTGCTGCTTAGCTGCTCGACGAGGTCCTGGATCCGGAGGTCTGAAGACGCTGGGAGAGAAGGCTCCTGGAAGAGAAACACAAAAATTACAAGTTCTCAAAATTGCTCCTTGTTCCGTCTAGGGCTCACGTGCAACGAGAGGGTGCAGCTTCCAAGCACAGGATGCTTCTTTGGATTGTTGCTCTTTTTATTCCTCTGAGGGAGGGCTTGTACCCTCCTCTGGTACGCCTACGGGGCGTGACCAACGGTGTAGGTGTCTAGTACAACCCCTTCTTGGGCGGGAAAAGGCGCGCCCCGGCTACGCCGCTTCGGGCATACCAGCCAAGACACGCCCCCCGCCCAAAATGGTTTCCCGGGGGATCCGGGCACCCTACCATACGTTCGGGGGGACCGAGTGGTCGCCCCTTTCCAAGAATGGTGTATAGTAATTCAACTTTGTGCAAAGGTGAAACCTTCTATTAAATTGTTTCCAAATTTGCGACGCAGAAATCAGAACTTTAAACTTTGTTTTCTTGTAATAACTTGGTTCTATCAACCTAAGTAAACATTGTCGGGCTTCTGCTCCTAAAAGCATTTCGTATATAGAAGACGCCATTGCTTCATCCAAATAAAAGTCTGAAAAAATTAGGATACCCATAGCTTTTAAAAAAATTGCCCAATAACATAATCGAAAGTTAGGGATCCCCAATCCTCCTCTTAATCTAGGCATAGTACACCATTTCAAAGATCTTCTAACTCTCCGGTAGCCCCATATGAATCTAGATATGGTTCTATCTAATTTATTTTAAAAAGCCGAGGGAAACAAAAGTTGTATAGTACGGAATAAATACAAAAATTTGGGGAATATGACCATCTTTACTGCGTTTGTGCGGCCGTATAATGATAAATGTAAGTTGTTCAGCCTCTCCAAGGTCCTATTGACAGAAAATAGTAGCGGATCTGTATTAAGTCCAACAATGTCTTCCACTTTAGCAGAAATTGTCACACCTAGATATGAAGCTGTGGAGGTGAATTCTACACCGTCCGGCCTGACTTCAGCCGAGTGCACAAGCTGGGTCTTCATAATATTTAATTTGTATCCAGATAATTCCCCATATTCTTGGGCAAGTTCTGTAATTTTAGGTACGGCAGATGCTACGTCTGTCGTGACAATTGCAACGTCATCCGCATAAGCGAAGACTTTATAGGCAACCTGGTGTAACGTGACCGGGGGAAACCTAGTTTCTTTTATTAATCTAATTAAATACGGCTCAATATAAAGCACGAACAACAAGGGGGAACAAGGACACCCTTGCCTTGTCCCCCTTGTAATCGGAAAAGGATCAGACAAGTCAGTGGCTATTCATATTATGGTGTTTGGGTTATTATATAATGCCTGAGTTGCATGAATATATTCTTTAGGAAACCGTTTCCATGCCAACACGGACCACAGAAACCCCCAGTCAACCCTATCAAAGGCTTTTTCAGCATCCAATAGGACAACGCCGACCGGGGATCCTGTGGCCTGCGCCCAGTCCAACAGGGTAATAATCCGTCTGACGTGGTCAGTAGTGTCCTCTTTTTTATGAAGCCATGCTGGATCTTAGATACTATCGTTGGCATTATATCATCCAATCTATCTGCTAATATTTTCGAGAATATTTTACTATATGATGTAATTAAAGAGATCGGCCTATATGATCCCATTTCCTTGCCATCCTTCCCTTTCTTCTTGAATATTACTATGGTTGCCAAAGACCAGGAGGTAGGTGGGTTTCCTTGGAAATCTTGTTGAAAGACCTTAATTAATTCAAGTTTGAGCGTGTTACGGAAAGCCCAATAAAATTCAAGGGGAATCATGTCTGGCCCCATTGCTTTGCCTGGAGCTAAGCCCAGAATGGCTGCTTCAATTTCGTCCCAGGAAATTGGGGCGCTTAGAGATGTAATATCTGCATCAGTTATTGGAGAATTATCAATATTCCTCAGATAGTCCAATAGAGCCCTATCCTGATTGCCACCATGATCCGCTTTATTGTATAATAATGTATAGAAATCACTAAACGCCTTTAATATCCCTACTTGGGTTCCTTGGGTTACACCAGCTAAATCAACAATTTTTGTTATATCGTTCATGACTGCTTTTTGTCTTAGCCGCTGCGCTAAAATTTTACCTGTCTGATCATTTAGTTCATAGCATTGTGCCGTGTGTTGTTTATACTTGACAGCAACCTGATCGTCTAAGTAAGCATATAGGGCAGACCGTTCAATAGTTAAGCAGCACTGAGCTTCCTCGATTCCCTGACCCCTACTGATAGTAGTAGCTAATTTTAACTCTGCCTTCCTAACTTGATCGGATTTATTCTTAAATTCCTCCTGTGTTTTCCTCTGCTGAAAATTGGAAAAACTAATAGTTTCCCCCCTAACAACTGTTTAAATGTATCCCGGACAATCTGGGTTAAGGCTGTGGCATTATTATGTTGAAATAAATCCTGATAATTTTAGACATATGTACCAGATACTGTTCATTTAGTAGTAGACTCCTTTGAAACGACCATTGGCGATTTGGATTGGAGCCCTGGGAGGGTAATAATAATTCTAAGATGACAGGGTTATGGTCTGAGACTGATTGAGGCATAATACCAATTTTAGCCCTCTCCATAAAAAAGGAAGAAATAATCTAATCTAACAAATTTTCGGTGTGGTGATGAAAAAAAAGTATACTATTTTTAACAAAGAAGGGAGGTAGAGTGCCAAGTAGGATTCCTACTCCACGGGCACTGATACATAAACAAGAAGAATCCTACTGCTAGTGTGGGGAGAAAAGGAGGGGAAGCACTCAGTGTTGTGTAAAATACCCCTCACACACCAACAGGCCCCTTGGTGTCATGCTTCATCATCGGGGTCTTCGCACCCCGCTATAGGGATGCGGCACGCTGCGACCTACGACTACGTGGGAGCGTTGACAGGTGTTGACTATGTGTGGTGTGTGTTGACTGTGAGTGATAGGAGGATTAAATGTGAGTGGGAAACGTGGTGAGAAAGTTTAAAAAGTACCTGGCTAGTGGGAAAAAGAAAAAACTTTATTTCGTACCCCTAGCTGGTGCTATTAAAAAGGTGTGCAGAAAAAGACGAGGTTGATTTGTCTTAATTATGGACAAAACCTCTGGTGTGCGTCGACATGTTTCGGTACGTGTGTACCTTCTTCAGGACGGGGCACAACTCCCAACCCTACTCACGTATTTCTAAATAAAAAGAGGTTATATTTAGTAAAAAGTGAAATCACTCTATTTGAAGTTGGCTACAATGTGCCTACAGCGGTTCTCGGGATCATGTATTTACATGTCCTGCAAAAAAGGAAAAAACCATTAAGTTTGGTTACCATAGGGTATCGGCTCAGACAGGTGCAGTCACCTGGAGCCCCAAACAGAGAACAATCTGTAAAGGAAAAGACATACAAGACACACAACATATAGGACACACTTAGGTTTTCTTGTACTTAATGTTTTTCAGACATACTCTTAGTCTTTGATGTCTACTGCATCATGAGCAAATCCTGAGCAACAAGGTGGGTAGGTGGATCCACAATCTACAAAGATAGAGAGATGGACTCAGTGCTGTTGTTTATATTCACTTCTTACCACATCCGTCTACCTGGAAAAGCCTGATTCTGTGTGGGGAGAATACTCACGAAATCCGCCTGTATTGGCCTCCTTCTACCTCCCCGTGCTGCTCCGCTGTGAATGGATAGCGGGCGTGTTTAGTGGTATTTAAGGAGAGGCTTGGTGTACTGCCATTGGTTAATTGCCGGAAGTAACAGGGACCATGCATGAAGACTGTCTGTATACGCCTTAGTACATGTGGTCTAATTAACTTTGGCATGTGACCCAATGTTGTTAGTTCATTACCGGAATGACCATATAAGGTTTTTCCGCTTCTTGGTCAATCACGGGCTGAGAAAGGGAGCGCCGTTGTTTACACGACTGTGTTGTCATAGTTGCATGCGTATGGGTTGGTGTCTATGCGCATGCGTACCAGCCGGGCGGGGTAGTGTCTATACAAAGATGTGATTTGTAGCGCTGGCTCATGTAGGCAGATGTCAGCCGTAGTGGTCAAGTGATTTGGCTCCACGGTATGTCATCATTTAGGCCTGTGATGTGGGTGCCCAGGCGGAACACCCAACGTTGTTCCTTCTGAAACAGGCCTGATTCCGAAGGTAGTCGCTCGATGACCGTCCAGCGGAGGTCATTTATGCAGTGCTGTAATGCCAGGAAATGTGATGCCATTTTGGTTGTTGACTTTTTACAGCGTATGTTTGATTTATGTTCGCCAATCCTAGTTTTGACTGGTCGGGTGGTCATGCCCACGTATTCCAGTCCACATGGACAGTTGATCAAGTATACCACATTTTTGGTGTTACAATTTGAGAATTGGCGCTGCTCCCATGTCATGCCATTCCTGAAGGTGAGGTTCTTGCTTTTCTGAGTCTGGTGGCAGCAGCTGCAATCACCACAAGGGAAATGGCCCTGTACACTGGTCGGGTTCTGTCTAGCAGTCTGGTTTTCCCGTGGTCTAGTGTGGACCACAATGTCTTTTATGTTCTTGCCCCTCCGGGGCGCATGCATGGGTTTCTCAAAATTGAGGTTTCCACAGTTCAGGATGTCCCAATGTTTTTCGATCACCTTGGAAACCTGGTTCGATATTGTGGAGTAGGTTGTCACGCAGATGGGTCTCTTGTTCAGGTCTTTCTCTTTGGGATTTTCCTCTATGAGAGCCTCCCTATGGTTGTTTTTGGCACGTTTCATCGCATTTTCGATGGTCCTCGTTGGGTACTGCCTTTCCACGAGTTTCGTTCTGAGGTCTTTTGCCTGGCGGTTGAATTCACTTAGTTCCGTACAGTTTCTCCGTAAGTATAGCCAGGGTCGGTTGGGGAAAATTTGTTCCATGCATCAAATAGCCCATTCCCTAATACTAGGGCTTTTAAAGCTCTATAGGTCCTAGTCTTCCGGCCGATATACCTCCCTGAAGCCCGGATATTGCAGTCAGATTCAATATTTATATTCAGATCACCACAGAGAATTAGAGGTTGACTCCATGTGGCAAGTTCTAAATTAATAGTATCGAAAACCTCATTATCATCCAGATTCGGGACGTATAAACAACAAACTGTAAATGTATTACCTTCTACAATCATTTCCACTAATTCCAATCTCCCCCACTTATCAGCTAATGTTCTGACTCATTTTCCCACCCCTTGTCTCATAAAAATAGCAATCCCTCTTTTGACCCCGGCCTGCTTTGAACATATTAAGAGGTCAAGACCCAGACTATTCAATATATTCCGTTTGTCCCAAGAAATATGCGTCTCCTGTAGACACAGTATGTCGATTCGTGACAACTGAATTAGTTTAAACAAGATCCCTATCTTTTTTGGATCATTAAGGCCATTGATGTTTAATGTACAGATTTTAATCTTTTTATCCATTGTAGCACAAAATTGTCACTGAACCTAACATCATTAATCCTTTCCTGCAAAAATTCACACCAGTTATAATAATCTTCTTGTCTTTCCGCACCTTAACAACTACCACTGTCTTACACCCCCACCACCACCGTGCCCGCCACACCCCCGCCCAGCAACCATCCCCCCTCCACCCTCCCCAACATAAGAGGCTCAGGAACAGTCAGTTCCTGTTAAGTATGGAGTGCTGTGTCCGCCCGCCCACAAGAGCCCCTGATAGGAATCAAAGCAGCCAAGTTATAGGCAAAGAACAGCATGAATAAGAAAGTAATACCAACTCTATCTCTATTCATCTAGTTATAAAGAAGAAATATTAAGCAAACAAAGAAAGTTTAACTAAATTAAAATCTTACATGATCGTATCATATCATAGCCTCCACCTCATAAAGAATCTAAATATTCCTTGGCTTTAATTTCCAAAAAAAAGAATTTTGTCTGCCCTCTCATCACGATTTTTAATTTAGCTGGGTTCTGCAAAAAAACAGTAGCCCCCTTTTTTTGAAACTCAGACATTAGCTGTCTTAAGTGCCAACGCTGAGAAACGGTAGCCTGGCAAAAATCTGGTCTCACAAAAAACGAGCAATTCTTGGACACCACTTTTTTGTCAGGCCAAGCTAGCATGTAAATTTCTTCCCTGGCAAGGAAATTATTAAAACTGACTAATATAGCCCATGGGTATTCCTCCTCTCCCTGTCTATGCTTCCTTGCATTGAACGGGAACCTATGCGCTCTCTGCACTTCTTTGGACCAATCCCAAGTTCGGGAAATGCTTCAGTTAATAGCTCAACAATAAATCTTCTTGGGTCAGCCCCCTCCTTTTTCTCAAGTATGCCAAGAAAGCGTAAGTTGTTCCTGCGAGCCTGATTTTTCCAGCCCGGACAGTTTATATGAAACATCGTCCTTCTGTGCTTTGATACTCTCAAGTTCACGCTTCTGGGTCATTGTCTCCTCTTCCAACGTCAAGAATCTTGCCTCCGCCTCTGTTACTCTATCAGCTGTTTCTGTGCACAATTTGATAGCTCGTCGTATGGCATTCTTGACCTTGGAGCAAGTTGCCTGGGTTCTCTGATTCTCTGCCTTGCTTTCGGCATGGTGGCTCATCATAGTGTTATAAATAATGGTCAGTGTTATTTCCTTAAGATTTGGAGAGGCATTCTCATTTTCAATGCCAGATTCCACACCAATTATTGGTCCATCTCCTTCTCCTTCCACTAATGCCACAGTGCCACATTCTAATCCTTCATGGACCTTACTACATCCTTCACTATCCTTGTGGCTAGTACGCTGAGAGCCTCTTTTCCTACGTTTTGTAACAGTGGAGACACTCGAATGCGGGGAGCCTAGGTTATGTCTTAAGTCTTCCCCCTCGGCAGAGCTCCTTTCTACAGTGTGGTCAGCCCAGTCTTTGCTACAGTTCGTGGTTTCATCCGAAGATAGATCGGATAAAGAAAAAAAGTTCTCTATTGCTTCTTGTTGTCCCACGATTCCTGGTAGATCTGGTGCCGAAGAGGGATCATCAAGACTGGATGCACTCTCCTCCTGACTCGTAGCAGTAAGATTATAGTCCAGTACAGAGTTTTGACGGGCTTCTGTGACAACTCCATCTCCCATATTGCCATTATTCGCGCAAACCAAATATGCTGAATTACCGTCTGAAGGTTGTACTGCTTCATCTGAGATTTTTTCATGTGTTACTAAATCAGTGTGACTCGCATGTTTATTGGCAAACTGCTTCTCGAAAAGCGCCGGGAGAGTAAAAGCTTTCCCTTCCCCGCAGCACTAGCAACCGCATTCGCCTCGATACAAGCCAGCGCTCTCTCACCTCCCGCGTGTGTCATGTTGTCACTATCTCTTCCTTCAGCAGTTTTGGAAGTAATGCTTCTCGTGACAGCTTTAATCTGCACTTTCGGGGGCATTTTCTTCTTCTTGTGGGTCCCTCCGCGGCCGTGGACCATAAAGCTCCGGAGCCCAAGCAATATCACCGGAAAACGCCACAGCGGAACACAGCGCCGAGGTAGCAGCAGATCAGTCAACATTCGCGGTCCACAGAACAGGAGGCAGGTGAGCGAGTCACCAGCTGGATGTAGGCGGGGGAGAAAGCGTATTGCCTCCCGTTACCGTTACACCGGCTTTCTTTCAACTTACAGTGCTCCATGGTGCAAGGTTCACAGATTCATCAGATATTCTGACACATCTTTTGGCGCTGCAGTGACACATTGCTGAGGTTTACCGTACGACTGACGCAAGTCCAGCAATGCGTCAGGACACAGAGAGCAGTCCCACGTCAAAAGCCCTGCCAATCCTTACTCCTGGTTTGAGATAGCGCAGGAATTTTAGCACAGTCAAGTTGTAGAGTGGCACAGTGAAAAGTTGTAAATTTCACTGCATCAGGTCCAGGTGGCTTTAAACATGGAAATGCCTACCCTGCATACATTACACCTGGTGCAGGTATAATGTGACACAGGACTCTAGAAACTGACGCATTGGGCCCAATGCACAGGTTTGTAAATATGGAGCAGTGTGGAGCACTGATTGAGCCGTCACAGTGTCAAAAAATAATCTGGCTGTGGTGGCGCAATCTCCTTGTAAATATACCCCTACGCTTTGTTCTTCTTTGCACAGCTATTTGTGTCAGTACTGCTGAGTGCAGCTCAAGCAGGGTTAGGATGCTGCATGGCCTTTCAACTTTTTCACTCCATGCCGGCCTTTCCAAACAGCCCATAACACCGGACTGCAATATTCACCAAACTGAAAGAGTGCTGAGTGGCTCTAAGCCTGTGATAAGACTCTGGTGTGTTTGAAGGAAGTCTTAATTTTGGGCCAGCCTATTGGGCAAGAGAAGAAGGAAGGGCAAGGTGGGAGCAACGGCTACATCAAAAAACTTGCTGATTTCATTTCCTGAAAATCCACAGTCCTAAAGCAGGAGTCACATCCCTAGATGTGCCAGAAACACCAAGCAAGTGGTGAATTGACCTTCCTCCTCTTGCCCTAGATACAATATTTGGCCGATGACTTTTTCATAGGTAGACTACAAATCTAGACTGCACCTTGCACAAGATGTAAATGTTTGTAAAAACATAAACTACAGAGAGTAAGAAGATTAACTTCTATCATTAATGGTCCCACAGATAGAGTATATGCCTCGTAAGGTTTACACAGTGATTGAGTGTTAAAAATGAAGCCCTTTCTGTGCTCCATACAGTATTCACTGTTCCTCACAAGCTACTGGTGCTTGACTTAAAGAAGGGCAGTGCTTTAAGTGGAAAATTAAAAGTGCCGGTACTCACTAATTTAGAGTGACCGAACGTCCCGGATTTGCCAGGACAGTCCCGATTTTTCGGGAAATGTCCCGGTGTCCAACACTTATTGCAAAAATGATCAAATATCCCGGTTTTGAGAGAGGGTCGGGTGAGCACGAACATTAACACTTTGCTGTGAAGGCTCACCTTCACACCGGCCCTCTCAAGGTACCAGGGACAGAGAATAGTTTGAAAGATTCTCTTACTGTGCTGCCTGACTTAATTCAGGCAACAACACAGCAGGGTTTAATGAAGGGTGAATCAACCTCCTGCAAAGCACATTACCAGAGGCCAGAATCACAACGCTCTCCTTGCAACACACCCCAGTTTGGCACTTTCATCGCTGCACAACATATTGACAGAGCAGGGTCTGTCTAGAGACCCTGCCCTGTTAATCACTGTGTGACAAGCGCCCACTCAAACGCCTGCAGTTTGGGAACAATGAAATTGGGCGCTTCTAATATTCAGCAGCAACTCTGTGAAAGGGCGGCTACTTCACGGCTCATTTACCTGCAAGCTGCTCGGAGGCCCTGCCCTGCCTGGCCCCTGGAGGAGATGCCTAGCCTGAGCCTGCCGTCAATGAGGGTACCGGTACTCTACCTGTGCTACAGAGAAGTGCAGGTACTGAGGACCCAGAATTTCGGAAGTGTCGTACTCAGTACCGGTAAGTACCGGCCCATTTAAGGCACTGAAGAAGGGGCTTAATATCAATAAGCAAATAATTGTGAACTATTTATATGAAATGGATTAGAAATGAAAACAAGCATTTGCAATGCAATAGGTCTCACATGTACGCTAGTTTAAGCTGTTGGCATTGTATTTATGTTACAAAAACATAAATAAAAGGCATTGTCATTTACAATGCATATAGTTCAAACTTGCGTAAATGCAAGACCTGCATTGCAAATGCTTGTTTTTCTTCTGATGTCCAATATAATAAATAAAGTACCTACAACGTGTACAAAACGTTACCTTTGTTTGGTCTAATAGTATTCACCAGGCTATATATGTTCTTGCAAGCACTTAGACAGCACCTACGTACCCACAAGGGAGAGAGGACCCGGGATGGAGGTATGTACGTGTCACTAATGTAGTGCATTAAAAAAAATTAGACCTGCATTCCTAAGGGTGGAAAGTATTAGTCACCACTAAAAGTGTCCGCAGAACAGAGAGACACTTGCAATTGGTGATCAGTGGAAAGGGGGGGGGGGTAATATATGTGCTTTCAGTGTTTTATAATGTAGGTACAGGGATACAAACGTTCTATTCTGGTGTACAGTTCCAAACTCTTGAACTGGCTAAACAACTTTCTTGTCTTTACACCCATATTGATTGATAGAGCATTTCTCACCTAATTCAAGTCCCTACATTGATGGAAAGTTTGTGCAGAGGGAAAAGTTTTTCTAAGAAATAGAGATGTGTTGCTAGTACAAGTAACGCTGCACATTTTACACTGCCGTTAGTAGGAAATGCTCAATATGGACCAATCAGTAGAATCTCTGGACTTGATTTTGGGGGAGGGGCAACACAATGGGCCGATAAAAACCGGTGGGCATCCTACAATGGACGTTATGTGTGTTATAATAAGTTATCTTTCTAAGCTGGAGGCTGTGAATTAAGCATCACTATATGCTGTGGCACGGTCCCAGAGTGTCTCAGTCACTATCGTTCTCCTCCTCACACCTCTGTCTGCTGAAGTCTCCGTTAGATATAGTAAAATATTTCTTATCTTTATGGGGCCATGTGTTTGGCACCATAAAGATAAGAAACCATTTACTTCAGAAGGAAAGCAGGCGAGGCCGTCCAAGTGGGACGGCAGAAAAATAGAAAAGTCTACATCAGACAAAACTCTCTCCCAATGGCTGGCCACCATTTAGCATAAACGGTGATGCCGGCCAATGGGAAAGAGGGGCGGGGCTTAAAGCCCGATACTCAAAGCTCCTCAAAAACATAAAATCTCACCAGCGAGACTGCATATGTGCGCAGCCTACGCAGGCTAGACCTAAAAATGGTGTTGACAGCAGTGAAAAAAATGGAAAGGTTTAATTGTTGAAAGATAGCTAGTCAGCTCAGTGAATTGCAGTGGTGATTTTGAGGGCTGTATAGTATATGATTTCTCTTTCAACTGTTTATACAGTGCTATTTTTAGGTCTCATCGATCACACAGCACGAACTGCCTTGTTGTGAAACACCTAATGTGCACTTACAATGGGCTTGCAACCCGCCCATTGCTTATCATTGGTTGACTAAATTGTCACGCTTATTTACATACGTCTTATTTGATGGCTTCCCTTGTTCCATGTTGCCCATCCTGTGTTTGCTCCTCCCCTGGAACATAGTGTCTTTACCGTCCCATTTCAGTAATGGAAAAAAGGGGGAACCAGCCGGATCCCAGTTCCGACAGCTATTTCTTGGCTGGATTTGGGATCCCACTGACACAAAGAAACATGCTTAATTTGTCCTGGTGTAATTTTCTAAAACCGGGACATAATTTAGCAGCGCCACATGTTGTCTGCATTTCGATCGGAGCAGCAACCTGTAGGCTGTGAGGGGGCGTTACTATTTGCCATTCCAGCTGGGCCTAAAACAATGGGCTGATTTAAGGGGCCATCAGCCCTTCTTTGTTCAAGTATCATCCTGACTGGGAGCTATTTGGAGCCTATCATGTAGATGCCCATACAGTGGAAGGAAAAAAAGGCAGACAAAGTTTTGCTTCACAAGTACTTTAGAGACACTATGACTTGGAGGCATTTTTTTGACTTTGTTTGACACACTATGTAAGGGATGTGCATGACTGCAAGAACACTAGATGTATCTGTGTAAATGATTTATTAAACAAATAATGATTTAAATGGCTCCTACTAATTGTATGTAATTATTTTACAGAGATACTCAGAACTGGACTGCCAAAGCAGTTTTGGCAAACCGGTCCCACTCCTTTCATCCACTCGAGCTATCTTTCCAGCCAACCATTCTCTCTATCCCTCTCCCTCTCCTTCTCGCCTCTCACTCTCATCACTTTCTCTCTACCTTACCCCGGCAACCCTCTCTCTGGGAGCTGGGGATAATTTCAGAGAGGTACCAGGCGCGTCCCTAGGCTTTCAACCTTGCTTCCAATAGCTCCAGTCCATCAGGGAAATGCCAGGTGGTATAAAAGGTCTTTCCAGCTTTAGTGCTACTCATCCAGGTGTAGGGTGTCAGAGCACATTACATCACAATACAGAGGATCAATAAATCATTCAACTGTTTAGATCAATTTACAGGGTATAATACATAAGACAATGAAGGTTATAAGGTGTAGGAAACAAATATCCACTGATTTCGCCGCCCCTCCTTGGTCATTTTATTTATCAAACATTCTAGCCCGCCTGCATTTTTAGATCGCAGCCTGCGCTGAATGTTTGCTAAAGACATCTTGAGAACATTCAGAAAATTAACCTAGGAAAGCATTCCCCCTGTTGATTATCATTGGCTTTGTGTTTGTAACTCACATTTTCTGACTTTCTATTTGCTGGCTTTATTTCCTTTAGGCTGTTCAGCTTGAGTTTGTGCCTCCAGTTGTCCAACCTTGATGACTGTATTCTTCCACAAACTCGCTTTCTGTAAACAGGACTTTAAATCTTGTTCTTACCTTTGCACATTTGCTGTGCATTCAAAGACAGGTGAAATGTCAAGCTCTCTCTTCCGAGGGAGCTTGGTGTCAATTTTCTTTCTCTGACTTCAAAGTGAGAGAGTTTATGTGACAATCCTGCTGAGTATCCATGTAAGAGGAGAGGGTGTTGATGCTTTTTTTCTAGCACATAACAAATAAAACAAAAAAAAATAACTGTGCTGATGTTTCAGAATCTATCGGAATTAGTACAAATGATGCCCGTATTTTTTGTCATTCTGAAGTGTGGTCGAAACAAATATTTGAATAAGATCCAATCACATCAATACATTAGGTGATGACGTTTGCACACATTATCGTTCATCTTTCGGTGCAAATGTAATGGTCATTTCAATTGAAAATGTATTGTCTGTAATGGCAGTGCATCCCCACACCATGCATACTCCACACTATGTCACTACACTCTACTCTATGCCCTTCCATTCTATGCCACGGCCCTCCATTCTATGACATTCCATTTGACTCTACTCTAAGACATGCCTCTTCACTTCACGCCCCTCCACTCTAAGACACTCTACGCCACACCACTCGACCCCATGCCACTCTAATTTACACCACTTACTCCACGACACAACAAGCCACTCCACTCTATGGCTTTCCACTACAAACCACTTATCCCACTCCCCTCTATCCCACTTCAATCTACCCCACTTCCCTTCAATCTATCCCACTCCAATGTACCCCAATTTTCCCCAACCTACTCCACTTTACTCCAATCTACCCCAATCTACTGCACTCCAATCTGCCCCATTCCACTACACCCAATCTACCCTACTCCACCACCCCAATCTACACCACCCCACTCCAATCTACCCCACTCATACTCAATCTACCCTAATCCACTCCAGTCTACCCCACTCCACTTCACTATGATCCAATTGGCCCTACTCCACTACAATCTACCCCACTCCACTCTACGCAATATACCCCACCCCACTCCACCACAATCTATCCTTTTCCTATCTCTCACTTCCCAATCTACTCCACCCCAAACTACCTCTATCTACTTGACTCCAATCTACTCTACTCCAATCTACCAAACTCTACCCCAATTTACCTCATTCCAATCCATCCCACTGCAATCTATCCCACCGCACCCCACTCTCCCCCACTAAATTCCAACCCACTCCCCTCCAATCTAACCCACTCCACTCTAATCTAACCTACTCCAAACTAACCGACTCAAATCCTCCCTCTTCAGTTTACCCCACTCCATTACAATCTACCCTGTTCTAATCCACCCAATCTACCTCATTCCACTCTACCCTAATCTACCCCACTCAACTTCAATCTACCCCACTCTACTGTTCTCCAATCAACCATACTCCACTCCAATCCAAACCACTCTGCTCCAATCTACCCTACTCCACTCTACCCCACTACACTCCAATCTACACCACTCCAAACTTCTTCACTCCAATCACCCCTTACTCAGTCTACCCCACTCTAATCTCCCACCACTCCAATCTAACCTGCCCCATCCCAATATACCCACACCGCTCTTTCCAACTCCACTCTAATCTACCCCACTCCACTCCAACCTACCTCAAACTACCCAACTCCAATATGACACCAATCTACACCACTCTATTCCAATCTACCGAACTTCACTCCAATCTACCCTACCATAATCCACCCAATCTAGGCTACACCACCCTACCCCACTCTACTCTCATCTGCCCCACTCCACATCAATCTACTCCTCCCCACTCCTATACATCCCACTCCTTTCCAATCTACCCTAATGTAATCCACCCAATCTATCCCATGCCACTCCACCCTAACCTACCCCGCTACACTCCGCTCCAATCTACCCCACTTCCCTCTACCACATGCCACCCATATCTACCCCACTCTAGTCCAATCTAACCCACTCTACCCAATCCACACAACTCCATCCCACTCCAATCTACCCTTGACCACTCTACTCCAATCTACCCCACTCCACTCCAAAATACCCCACTCTAATCTACCCCAATCTACCCTACTCTAATCTAATCTACCCCAATCCAATATACCCCGCCCCATCCTAATCTACCCCACACCACTCTATCCAACTCCACTTCAATTTGTTCCACTCCATTACCAATCTACCCTACTCCACCCTACCCCACTCCACTCCTATCTACCCCACTCCACTCTAATATACCCCACTCCAACCTTCCCCAATACTCTGCACTCCA
Source organism: Lissotriton vulgaris (assembly GCF_964263255.1). NCBI lineage: Eukaryota > Metazoa > Chordata > Amphibia > Caudata > Salamandridae > Lissotriton > Lissotriton vulgaris. The sequence goes on from NC_141694.1 coordinate 1,477,033,255, forward strand.
CTACCAATCTATGCCCACTCCACTCAAATCTACCCCAATTAACCCCACTCCACTCTAACCCAGTCTAACCCACTCCAATCTACCCCAAAATATCCCACTCCACTCTAACCCAATCTAACCCTGATCTTCCCTGTTTCTGTCTACCCCACTCTATTCTACCTCAATCTATTCCTTTCTAATCTACTGCAATCTACTCCAATTCAATCTACCCCACTCCGATCTACCACACAAATCTCCCCCACTCCTCCACTCCAGTCTACCCCACTCCACCCTACTTCAATCCATCCCAAGCTACCCCAATACACCAACACTCCATTCTACCCCATTCTACCCCACTCCACTCTAAGCCAATTTACCCCATTCCACTCTACCTCAAACTACCCCGTTCCACTCTACCCCAATCTACTCCACTCCAGTCTACCCCACTCTAGGCAATTAACGTTTAGCCATGCTGAAAAACAGTAACACTGGTGCACATAATGCAGACCCTCCAGGATTTCGCGATTTCGCGGTTTGCCGCGAAATCGGCACTTTTGTAAAAATGCCGCGATTTTTACAAAAGTGCCCGCAAAATCGGCACTTTTGTAGAAATCGCGTCATTTTTACAAAAGCCGCTATATCCTGGGGGGTCTGCTCTTTGCATGTTACACGGTCCTGGCATCTGTCCAGTTTGCAGACATTTTACTGCGTGTCTAACACCGACTCACTCTCGACGCAGTTGTTTGCCCTGCAGTGATTGTGTCTTTCTTTTTATCTTTTAAAGGACGGGTGCCCCTTCCCCCCACTCCGACCCCACCTCCCGCTGCGTTTCAAACCGGCTGAATGGCATGTCCCCGCCTACACCTGCTGCGCTCGCTATTTAATTGGGAGCTGCAGTGCAGGTGGCGAAATATCCGGCAACAGGAACAACGCAGCCCAAAGTCCGCATACCAAATATAACGAGGGATTGGTCGTTTATAAAATATAAAAATATTTTTTGACTGATCAAAAAAAAATCTCACTGTTTACACTTTCAGAAAAGCCCTGCGGCCCTCTTTTTGGGAGTACCCGGCTATTCACAGTAATTCACTTCAAATGTAGCACAAAATACAGATTAACGTGCGAAAATGGTATTTGGCAGGCCTTTCCTCATTTGGTTTCCGTCAGAATACATGTGGGGTGGTGTCCCTGAGCGACGCCTGCCTGATTCAGACTGGCTCAGGAAACACTAGGCGCTATCCCACCATGAAGTATTAGCTCATACAGAGCTAGCAAGGGTTCTAGGCACAAGAGCAACCCAACCCCAGCTAAACTCCTTCTATTAATTATCTTGTTTTCGAAGCAATATAGGTGGAACAATAAATACATCGTAGAAAGAAATTCGCAAGGGTTGGTTGTATTTAATGTGACTTCCACCCTGAATATAAAAAGGCATGTTTGGGAGAAGCGAGCGCACGCCGCTTTCAACACATCAAATGATAGATTTGTCATGACATATTCCAAAGCACATTTCTTAAGAGCAGGCGGGCAACTAGAGGCAAATGTCGGCGGGGGGGGGGGCTGGAAAATATTTCGGGAGGGCTAATCCTGCAAACCACGGACATACAGCCTGATTCATGAAGCTAAATTGCGCTCGCAATAGCTGCGAAAATGCTATTGCGGGCGCAATTACCACAATCGGTATTCACCACGAAAATTGCGAATTCGCTAACACAGAATTGCGAAATCGCTAAAAGATTCGCAGAATCCCGGCAGTAGACCAGTTGCGATTCGGAAATAGCGAGAATTCACTGATTCTGCGAAAATAATAGCGAAATCACAATTTCCTCGCAATCGGGATTCATGAAAAATCGCAATTAGCGAAAAAACCCAAAATCGCATTTTGCGAGGCGCAATTTAAGGACAACCCAAAGCAGGTGGTAACCATCAAACCCATTGTAAACAAAAATTCGAAAACCGTTGGCCAATCAGCAACTGGTGCTGGCCTGACCAAACACACTTAAGGAGAAGCAGCATCAGCATAAGGAGTGTCACAATGCCAGGAATGTACATGGTGGTCAGGCGGCGAAGGCTACAGCGAGCAGCACAGAGGAGACGCAGAATCCAGGCCAGGATATTCCGCCAGCGGGTCACCCTGCTGGGCCAAACCAGAGAGCAAATATACGCAAAGTACCGCCTGAATGGGGCAATGATCATCAAGCTAATTCAGGACCTTGACCCCCTGATGCAGCACCCAACAAGGCGGACCAATGCCGTGCCAACACATGTCCAGGTATTGTGTAGCCTGCACCTCCTGGCCTCCGGGAGCTTCCAGGGGATAGTTGCGGCTGCTGGGGGGATATCCCAGCCCACCATGTCCCGCTGCCTAGGGAGTTTCCTTGACGCAATGCTGACCCAGTGTCAAGAATTCCTGTCATGCGAGGGGAGGAAAACGGTAACCAGCGAAAACGGACTACATCTCCCAGGACGCTTAGCGGTTGAGAGGTTATGTAAACGGGAGAGCTGTTACATAACTCAAGGAAAACACGCCCTTATGTAAACGGGAGAGCCGTTACATAACTCAAGGAAAACACGCCCTTATGTAAACGGGAGAGCCGTTACATAACTCAAGGAAAACACGCCCTATAAAGGGAGGAACCTGGAGGTACAACGCTGTCGGATATTGTGTTTACACCGACGTACCTGCTTCGTGAAGAGCAGTGTTCCGGAGTGGTGCTCCAGACAGACAAGAACGGAGGTAGGTTGAGTCGTTACTCCCTGGGCCGTGTCTTGTCCAACGGCAACCTGTTACTGACCCGGAAGCTCTACCGGTCCACCATTGAGCTTCGCTCTGACTCGGCTGAGTCAAGGCACATTGGCTTTTGAGCTGGTAGGAGTCGTAGCTCCCAGCCCGACCCGAGATACAAGGACTACCAGCTGTAACGCACACCAGGAGGTGTTTGCCGCGTAACAGGCTAGGACGTCCATAGGATCGATCGAGCGGCTGCTCTCGGTTCTGTCCCCTTGTTGTGATTTGGGTATCGGTGACGCATCACCCGGAGGTGACTCCGCGTCCCGGTGCATTACGAGGAAGAGGTTGAGCGGCTGCTCCCTTCAGGTAGAGACCCCGGCTGGGTGTTTCCCTGTCTCCTCGTTTCTCCCCATCACTCTTCGAGCCCCTCACAGCATACCGAGTGGCATTGCCGGCCATTACGTTTCCTGCCCTCTGTTGGCATACGCCGGGATCGGCGTATATGCAGAAGACAGTGAGGACTATCCATGTTGTGGGCTGGTAACGTAGATAGACTGAAGACCTCCAGTGACTATAACTTTTGTTTACTCTTTGTATATTTGTGCCTTCATTAAAGTATCTAAGCATACACAAGTGTTTGCGTCCTCATTATCGTGTTTGTTAAACGATCCTGAGATGTTCAGGACGTTACACCCAGCTACACCACCACATCAAATTTCCAACAACCCAACAGGAATTGGATGAGACCAAGCTTCAATTCTACAATGTTGTGCATTTCCCACACGTGATAGGATGCATTGACTGTACCCACATCCACATATGCCCACCAGCTGCAACGGAGTACATGTACCGCAATTGCAAGTCCTACCACTCCCTCAACATCCAGATGGTCTGCAATGCTAAGACATACATCACGGACATAGTGGCACAGTACCCGGGTAGTACACATGATTCATTCATGTTCCGGCACAGCGGCCTCCACACACGACTGGCCAGGGGAGACTTCAGGGAAGGACACCTACTTGGTAAGTACACTTTGCCCACAATGTCACACTGCGATGAAGTAGCTGCGCTGCACAGGCACTCACCCTCTGCTCCTCTCATTCAGGTGACAGTGGCTACGCCCTGCGTGAATACCTCCTCACCCCATACCTCAACCCTGCTACACCACAGCAACGGCGTTACAACGTATCACACATACGCACAAGGAATTGCATTGAGAGGACTTTTGGGCTACTGAAGAGCAGATTCAGCATACTTCACAAGACAGGTGGGGCCATGTACTACAGTCCTGATGTGTACTGCCACATTGTGGCTGTGTGTGCAATACTACACAACATTGCTACCAAGCGCCGGATACCTGTAGACATCTCTGGCAGTGAATCGGAAGGGGACGACCGGCCACCTGCACATGCGTGACATGCACGCGGGGAGAACCCAGCTGAAGGCCACAGACGCAGGAACCACATCACAATGAACAGTTTCTAGTGCACCCTCTCCCCTCACCCAACAAATCACAATTGCATGCACAATGAAATAATGACAGAACGCCAATGTGTGATGCTATAATAAATATTATGGTTTGATTCACAATAATAGAGCAAGTTGCCATCCTTACTATGCAAACAGTATTGCCCCATACTGCTGCGTCCAATACACAGGGCAGGCTTATAGTGTTCAGCCTGTGCCTGTACAAGTACATGTAAGTTATGTGCGCCTCTGGCACGAAGCACCCAAGCGCCTCTCCGGCTCCTCCTCAGCCACCGCACGTGACCCTGCAGTGGGCCTGGTGCTACGTCTCAACACCCCTACCTGTGAGGCAGAGTGGCTGCTCACACTTGAGGTGCCCTCGCTGGCATCGTCCCCCCCGACATTGGCAGGTAGAGCGGGATGAAGTGCCATGACGGCAGTGGTGAGGTGCTCTAATACCCTGGCCACATCCTCGCAGCATTGTATTAGCTGCTGCTGCTGCGCCAGGGACCGGCGCGATAGCTGCGACATGGCATTCCCGAACACTTAGTTCGACCGAGTGTAAGACGTCAGCCGCGTCAGTAGCTGCCGGTGGCGGCGGCGGGCCGTGTTGCGCTGGGATGTCAGAGCAGCTGTGTTGGCCTCCATGGCTGCCGTCATGCGGTCCATCCCCTCCCCCACACCTGCCATGGCTGCCGTCATGCGGTCCATCCTCTCCCCCACACCTGCCACATTGCGGCCAATGTTATACAGCTGCAACTGTATGGCCCCTTGCCGGCGTGCCTGCAGCTGGTGAATGCGTAGCATTCTACGCTCTATACTCATGCTCGGCAAGCGCTGTTCCATCCCCCTCCTGGAGCTGGGTGCATTGTTCTGCAGGCGAGCCCTGCCACACCTGCTCTGCTGGCTGGCCACAGTGGGTGGCTGCTGTGTCACCGCTGTCTCTGGACCTGATGTGGATGCTCCAGCTGCTGGTGGAGTTGAGCTAGGCGTAGATGGTGCGCCAGACGGTGGAGGCACTGATGTTGTGGGCCTGGCGGCAGGTGTTGGTGCTGCGCCAGACGGTGGAGGCACTGATGTTGTGGGCCTGGCGGCAGGTGTTGGTGCTGCGCCAGACGGCGGAGGCACAGATGTTGTGGGCCTGGTGGCAGGTGTTGGTGCTGCGCCAGATGGTGGAGGCACTGATGTTGTGGGCCTGGCGGCAGGTGTTGGTGCTGCGCCAGACGGTGGAGGCACTGATGTTGTGGGCCTGGCGGCAGGTGTTGGTGCTGCGCCAGACGGTGGAGGCGCAGATGTTGTGGGCCTGGCGGCAGGTGTTGGTGCTGCGCCAGACGGTGGAGGCACAGATGTTGTGGGCCTGGCTGCAGGGGTTGGTGCTGCGCCAGACGGTGGAGGCACAGATGTTGTGGGCCTGGCTGCAGGGGTTGGTGCTGCGCCAGACGCTGGAGGCTGTTTTTGTAACGGCACCTCCTCGACATCCAGTGCTTGCTCATCGAGGAGCAGCCTGTCACTGTCGCTGCTGTCTGCGCCACCTGTGAGGGGAAGTGGATGTTCATTAGTTACATGTATCTGTCACACGTGCAGTTGCTACATGCATGGTGGATGACATTCCCTGACTGGCTATGGCAATGCGTACTTTGGAACCTGTCTGGCTGCATTGAGGGACTTGTACATTGTAGCCACACTACATGTCCCACAATGCTTTAGGGCATTACCTAATGTGCGCCAATGGCATGACTTTGGAACATTATGGGAGTCTATAGGGTCATGGCCATTCATAGGGGACAGGGTCGCAGTCGCATGCCACTTACCTTGGCTCTCTTGGGTGGGGCGGGATGAGTCCAATCGGGTGACTCCAATGCACACCTCAGCCTCCAACGTGTCTTCGACGCGATCCTCCATGGGGGTGTTTGGAGGGACTGTAGGTCCTCCCCCTCCAGTGGCCAGGGAATTTCTGTTTAATTAATTCTTACAGTTACCCCTGACGAAGGGCCCCCGGAGGCCCGAAATGCATTGGGTTGTAATAAACTGCTAAAAGATTAAACATGCCTTCAGTGCGTATTTTTGAATGAAGAGGTTCGGATGGCCCAGCAAAGATATGAGAAATAGTGGAAAATTGGCCTTTCCTTGTTCGTGGATGTATCAGATTAAAAATGGGTTAAGATTTGAAAATAATGGATTACAATGGATTAATTTGGATGAAAATAGCAAAAAAAGTTTGCAATTGCAGAAGCGACAGTGCCATGGTTATGTTATGGTGATTCTTCTAAGATGAAACATGTCCCAGTGCTTAGAGTTAAAGGAAGATCATTTAAGAATGGACTTTGAGCACCAAAGAGCTGAATATCACAATTTTAGCCATATGCAAGGAGAGCATTGTCTAATAAAATATAAACAAGCTACTTGTGCGTTTGTGCCTGGAGAGATGCTTATTTCTTTCACGTGCACCCCAGTAGAGAGGATCAGTGGTCGGACCTCACAGTCCCCTTTCAATATCTCCTGCCCGCCCCTTTCTCGTTCCAGCAAATAAGGCTGTCTGTCTCACCATACGCATGAGAAAGGACACGGAATCAGAAGAAGACATTTGAGAGCTAACTCGTACTACGGAAGCTAGCTGTCTTCCTGGAACCGAGTTTCTGTGGAGGTGGCAAAACATAAGAGACGGTCACATTAGATCTTTGGCGATACGCCCCCTCTTTTCTTTACAGCTGTGAAGTGGATTGATCTTTAACACCAAATGCTCTGCCTGTCATAGTATATAGTCTACCGTGCTCTGCGAGCTGACGAAAGGGCAAGTCCCAAAACTGAATATGCTCCTGGCTCAAAATTCTATGGCAGGACGGAGGTTCAGATTATGCTTTCTCATTTCTTTACTGAGGAAAAAACAGCAGCCAATAGGAACACAGTAAAGACAAGCATTTGCAATGCAATAGGTCTCGCATTAGGAAAGTTTGAGCTGTTGGTATTGTAAATGACATATTTTTTATTTATGTGTTGGTTTTGAAAATAGCGAAATTAATAGCTTTGTCATTTACAATGCCAATAGTTATAACTTTTGCAAATGTGACCCCTATAGCATTTGTAATGCAATATGTGTTGCATTTACCTTACGTAGATGCATTGCTATTACAAATAACAATGGCTTTTAATTTTTTAAAAATAATTAATACTTGATTAAAAGTTATTGTAATTTATAATGGCAATAGCTTAAACTTTTGTAAATAACTTTTGTGAAGATTATGTTCAGTGTATTTTATTGTGACAAAAATCCAAGAACAGAAGTGAAATAGTAACATCTTTTTGTGACATTGTAATAAAGCTTGAAACATTGAGAGAACATATTTGAACCAGTTGTTGTGAATGGTTGCACAGATTGATGCTGTGGTGGCGCTGAGTGATGTTGTGGTGGCGACGAGTGATGATGTGGCGTTCAGGGATGCTGTGGTAGCGCATAGTGATGTTGTGGTGCCCCTGAGTGATGCTGTGGTGGTGCTAAGTGATGCTGTGGTGATGTGATAGATAGATAGAGTGAGTGCGATAGATAGATAGATAGATAGATAGATAGATAGATAGATAGATAGATAGATAGATAGATAGATAGATAGATAGATAGATAGATAGATAGATAGATAGATAGATAGAGGGCAATAGATAGATAGATAGAGTGAGGGCGATAGATAGAGTGAGGGCGATAGATAGAAGATAGAGTGAGGGCGATAGATAGATAGAGTAAGGGCAATAGATAGATAGAGTAAGGGCGATATATAGATAGATAGAGTGAGGGCGATAGATAGAGTGAGGGCGATAGATAGAGTGTGGGCGACAGATAGATAGAGTGCGGGCGAATAATAGAGTGAGGTCGATAGATTGATAGAGTGAGGGCGATAGATAGAGTGAGGGCGATAGATAGAGTCAGGGCGATAGATAGAGTGAGGGAGGGCGATAGATAGAGTGAGGGCGATAGATAGAGTGTGGGCAATAGATAGATAGACTGAGGGCGATATATAGATGGAGTGAGGGCAACAGAGAGTGAGGGCGATAGGTAGAGAGATAGATGGCTGTGTGTGTGGTTGTGTGTGTGGTTGTGATTGTGTGTGTGGTTGTGTGTGTGGATGTGGTTGTGTGTGTGGTTGTGTGTGTGTGCGGGGTTGTGTTTAGCTATCCTATGCTTTGATTTGTTATGCTATGCTGTCTTTTGTTATGCTATGCTATGTTTTGTTATGCTATGCTATGTTTTGCTATGCTATGCTTTGTTATGCTATGCTATGTTTTGTTATGATATGCTATGTTTTGTTGTGTTTTATTATACTATGCTCTGTTTTGCATTGCTATTTTTTATGCTATGCTATGCGATTTGTGTTTGGTATGCTATGCTATGTTTTGCTATGCTAGTTCCTATGTTTTGCTATGCTTTGTTTTGTTATTTTATGTTTTGTTATGCTATGCTATGTTTTGTTATGCTATGCTAAGCTTTGTTTTGTTATGCTATACTATGTTGTGTTTTGTTATGCTATTCTATGTTTTTGTGTTTTGCTATGCTGTTTTGTTGTGTTTTGTTATGCCATGCTATGCGTTGCTATGCTATGTTTTGTTATGTATGCTATGTTTTGTTGTGTTTTGTTATGCTATGCTATGTTTTGCTAGGTTTTGTTATGCTATGTTTTGTTATGCTATGCTTAGTTTGTTATGCTATGTTTTGTTATCTTATGCTATGTTTTGTTCTGATATGTTTTGTTGTGTTTTGATATGCTATGTTTTGTTATACTATGCTATGTTTTGCTTTGCTTTGTTATGTTATGCTATGCTATGCTATGCTTTGTTTTGTTATGCTATGCTATGTTTTGTTGTTTTGTTATGCTATGCTATGCTGTGTTTTGCTATGATATGTTTTGTTGTGCTATCCTATGCTTTGTTTGGTTATGCTATGTTTTGCTATCCTATGCTTTTTTTTGTTATGCTATGATGTGCTGTGTTTTGTTATGCTATGCTATGTTTTGTTATGCTATGCTGGTGAGGGTGATTGAGGGTGAGTGAGGGTGAGGGTGGGTGAGGGTGTGTGAGGGTGAGATGGTTGTGAGGATGAGGGGGTGTGAGGGTGTGTGAGGGTGAGGGGGGGGTGTGAGGGTGAGAGGGTGTGAGGATGTGTGAGGGTGAGGGGGTGTGAGTGAGGGGTGTGAGGGTGAGTGAGGGGGTGTGAGGGTGAGAGGGATGTGAGGGTGAGGGGGTGTGAGGGTGAGAGTGTGTGAGGGTGAGGGTGTGTGAGGGAGGGTGAGGGGATGTGAGGGTGGGTGAGAGGGGGTGTGAGGGTGAGGGGGTTTGAGGGTGAGGGGGTGAGATGGGTGAGAGGGTTGTGAGGGTGTGGGGGGTGAGGGAGGTTGAGAGGGTGTGAGGGTGAGGGAGGGTGTGTGAGGGAGGGTGAGGGTGTGTCAGGGTGAGAGGGTTGTGAGGGTGAGGGTGAGTGAGGGTGTGTGAGTGTGGGTGAGAGGGTGTGTGAGGGTGAGGGTGTGTGAGGGTGAGAGGGTTTTGATGGTGTGTGAGGGTGTGGGTGGGTGAGGGTGAGGGGTGTGAGGGTGAGGGTGTGAGGGTGAGTGAGGGTGTGTGAGGGTGAGAGGGTGTGAGGGTGTGTGAGGGTGAGGGGTGTGAGGGTGAGAGGGTTGTGATGGTGTGTGAGGGTGTGGTTGGGTGAGGGTGAGGGTGTGTGAAGGTGAGGGTGTGAGGGTGAGTGAGGGTGTGTGAGGGTGAGAGGGTGTGTGAGGGTGAGGGTGAGGAGGTATGATGGTGAGGGGGTGTGAGGGTGAGAGGGGGTGAGAGTGTGTGAGGGTGTGTGAGTGATAACTTAGGGGGTGGATGAAGGGAGTAAAAGAGGAAGAGGAACAGAAGAAGGGATGAAGAATGGAGAGAAGTATGAATGGAAGGGCGAGGAAGGGACAAAGAGGAAGGAGAGAACGAAAGAAAGCGTAATAAAAACAAACTACTTGGGGGAGGGGCGGCGGGGGGGAGCTGGAGTTGCTTTCCTTATTCTGCTCCAAGAGGACTTGAGTGACGCCCTCCAGTCTCAACCCGTTGCGTGTTGAATGAAACACCCGACATGAAACTGCAGACAGAGGGTGCAGTTGGGCTCAGATGTGAACGTAGTCGAGGGATGTCTAAGAAGCTGCAGCGCATCGTGGGAGGCGAGGGATCCCTGTGGAAGCGCTTTCTATGTTGATCATTAGGGCTAAGCACAGGGGAGACCCGAGTAGCAAATCTTAAGGATGCAGACCGAGGTGCGTGATGCGGGAACCTTCAACAAAAAGATAACAAAAATAAAAGAATAAGTACAATTACTATGTAAATCGTTTTCATGTAGTGCAGTTTATTTTATGCAAAATGAATCCAACTCAATACATATGTTAAAGGTTATTTCCGGGGCTTAACACAGTGACGTGCATGACTTGATGCTGTGATGCTTGAAAGAGGTTTGATGCGCAGTGACGTTTCGGAGAATGTGAAGATATGTATAAACATACATTATATGTACAGAGCTCCCCTCAGTGCAGTGTAGTGGCATCTGTGGATATCTGTGATGTCAGTCCGGTGTTTAATTAGTAAAACTAGGGAGGCGGGGGAGCGGGGAGCGGATCCCTTTGAAGCACGGCCTCGCGGTCGTGAAAGTGAGTGAAACAGCAGGGATGCAGACAGAGGGCGCAGTTGGGCTCAGATGAGAACGTAGTTGGAGGATATCTAAGAAGCTGCAGCGCCTCACGGGAGGCGAGGGATCCCTGTGGAAGCGCTTTCTATGTTGATCATTAGGGCTAAGCACTGGGGAGACCCGAGGAGCAAATCTTAAGGATGCAGACCGAGGTGCGTGATGCGGGAGCCTTCAACAAAAAGATAACAAAAATAAAAGAATAAATACAATTACGATGTAAAACGTTTTCATGTAGTGCAGTTTATTTTATGTCCTAAAAGACGGTCTTTTAGGACATTGGGTTCAAATTGACTTAACCCTCATGTGTCCGATCTTTTCACTTTGTTTTTAATTGAGTTTTGAATCACCCCTCTATTAAAAGTGTCGGTGGGGGAGTGGTCTACACTCATTTTAACTTGCACCTATGTGTTGTATTATTACACGTACTAAAAACTGGAACCAGATGAAGATAAACAGCTACCTACCACGTGTGGGTGCCTGAGGGTTCTTTTTTTCCTCACTGGGAATTCACAACCTTTAATTTGACACAGTCTATGTTTGTGTAGTGCACTTATGGGTGGTGGTGGTAATGATAGGTTGTCTTACCCCTTCTCCCTTTGTGTTCTATTTGTCTTATAGTTCGAGATACTCTACAGTTGTTTTTGAAAGAAATATGGTGTATTACGACTTTGTTTTACCTTTCAGGTTCGGACCTTAAAAGAAGTTTGGCTCCATCTTCTTCAGATCCTGGTTTATGGTTCGTCCCGGAGCACTTTGGATGTTGCATCTTCATTTCTGCTTGCTGATGAGCTTTCATTGTGCTGTTCTTCATGTATCCTTTGGTTTTATTGAGACTTTGAGTTACTTTTGACTGTTTATGGACAAAGAAAGAGGAAGTTGTGACCTCTATGATCCCTTATAGAGTGTTGCATACTCTATGGTTGCCCAGGTATTCATGGGTATTGTAGTCGTTTTTAGGTCTCGCCTGTCGATGCGCATGCGCATCGAGCTTGCGAGACTTTGGGGGCTTAACCACTCTTTAACTGACTTGCAAGGAATCGTGGCGATTCCTTGCAGTGCCCGTGACTTTTAAGCTCAATGCGCATGCGCATTGAGCTTAAAAGCGCGTGCACATCAGTTCCCTCAGCCGCACTCCAGGCCCCCGCTCCGCCCCCTCCCCTGCCCGCCGTGTCGCATTTCTCCTCCCCCCTCCCCTTATCTGCCTTCCCTCCGTCTGTTCCCTCTCCCCGCTCCGCCCCCTCCCCTGCCCGCCGTGTCGCATTTCTCCTCCCCCCTCTCCTTCTCTCTCTTCCCTCCGTCTGTTCCCTCTCCCCGCTCCGCCCCCTCCCCTGCCCGCCGTGTCGCATTTCTCCTCCCCCCTACCCTTCTCTCTCTTCCCTCCGTCTTGTTTATTTAGTCCCAACGTGCTTTTTTATCTGAACATTGCGCTTTAAATTTCCAATACGCTCCGTTCTCCACTTCCCTCCCCCGCTGCACGGACGCCTGCAAGGCGGGCGCTGTCTTAATTGAAAACAATCTCTGAACATTGCGCTTTAAATTTCGAATACGCTCCGTTCTCCACTTCCCTCCCCCGCTGCACGGACGCCTGCAAGGCGGGCGCTGTCTTAATTGAAAACAATCTCTGAACATTGCGCTTTAAATTTCCAATACGTTCCGTTCTCCACTTCCCTCCCCCGCTGCACGGACGCCTGCAAGGCAGGCGCTGTCTTAATTGAAAACAATCTCTGAACATTGCGCTTTAAATTTCCAATACGCTCCGTTCTCCACTTCCCTCCCCCGCTGCACGGACGCCTGCAAGGCGGGCGCTGTCTTAATTGAAAACAATCTCTGAACATTGCGCTTTAAATTTCCAATACGCTTGGTTCTCCACTTCCCTCCCCCGCTGCACGGACGCCTGCAAGGCGGGCGCTGTCTAAATTGAAAACAATCTCTGAACATTGCGCTTTAAATTTCGAATACGCTCCGTTCTCCACTTCCCTCCCCCGCTGCACGGACGCCTGCAAGGCGGGCGCTGTCTTAATTGAAAACAATCTGGTCTCATAATTTACATACTTAAATGGCAGTTTTGATTCTTTTCATTAGTGCTCTGCCAAAGCGAGCCTTCCTTTTCACCCAGGAAGCGTTGCGCTTCATCTGACCCCTGCACCGCACTGAAGAAGTCAGCATGTGTAATATTGTTAGATAATATTATTTCTGTGCTTTCTGGTGTTGAATGCTGTCGCCCAACCCTCTCCTGATTCGCAGCTTGACCTGTCACCCACCCCTCTCGCTCCTTACTTTGCACACGAGTGAGATGCACTAACAACCGAGCACAAACTCGAAACCTTGCACATGAACAGAGCACCTTGCTTGGCTTTCTGGGAGTGCCAGCTGCCCCCGTGTCTTCTGAGATGCCAAGGGAAGTGACATGGGTGAAAAAAGAAAGGGCATGCCACTCTGCTAGAAGCCGCTTCCCTCGCTTTTTATCTAAATCCTTTCAAACCAAAACATGTGCGTTCTTGTTTTCAGAGCTCGTATGCTGTTACGGTAGCGGGGGAAGCCTAACCCTGTGGTGTTCGCATTGAAAGTTCTGTTTATCTCAGCCGCCACCGAGGTCGAGCCTGAAAGCTGCTTGTGTGAGCCTATATTTTCTCAGAGCATTATGAACACTTATCCATTAGCAAGTCTTGGCTGCAGCGCCCCGCTCACTCCTCTTCCACGGCCCCTCCCTCGCCTTCCATGGGAACAAATTCACCCTTTACAATCAGAAACGCTTCTCTACCTGCTTCCCTCCCCTCCCCCAACAGCCAGAGGAGGACAGCCTTTTCTGGTGGATTCGGAACTTGCATTAAAAGAAAACGTGAAAAATCAAATACGTTTTCAAAGATTAATAATAGATACTATGTTACATCTTCCAAATGCAGCGAGCTTAGACATCAACCCTACTAAGTAAAATAAGTATATCCCCCACCACCACCACATCCACCACCACATCCACCACCACCACCACATCCACCACCACCACCACATCCACCACCACTTCCACCGCATCCACCACTACCACATCCACCACCACCACCACATCCACCACCACATCCACCACCAGGTGCAAATTCAATGTTCTTGGATTTTCGTCACAATAAAATACACTGAACATAATCTTCACAAAATTAAATTACAAACGTTTAAGCTATTGCCATTTATAAATTACAATAAATTTTATTTAAGTATTAATTATTTACAAAATTAAAAGCCATTGTTATTTGCAATATCAATACATCTAAGTCACGTAAAGACAACACACATTGTAATACAAATGCTATAGGTGTCACATTTGTGAAAGTTAAAACTATTGACATTGTAACTGACAAAGCTATTACTTTTGCTAGTTACAAAACCAACACATAAATAAAAAAAGTGTCATTTACAATACCAATTGCTCAAACTTTCCTAATGCGAGACCTTGTCAGAACCCGTCATTTGGACTCGCAGATATGTGGTTCAACCTCGACCCAAGGTGAAGCCCGAAGATACGCATATTCATCATGGTCGGAGAGGGTCCGATTCAGGAGAGACAAAATGGCTGCCACAGTGCCGTGGTGCTGTGAGGTTGACGCTCTAGTCGTTTAAGCCTCGTTTCGGTGCGGAGAGTACGAGCGGGGCGCAAGTTCTAGAAACTACGCACTTCACCTGAACCGTTAACGAAGACGAACCTGTGTGCGTACTCTGGTGAATTCCTTGAAATCCTTAGTTCTAAGTATCCTGGTTGTAGTACTCCATTTGCGTTTAGCGCGAGTGTCGAGGAAACGTTGTTACGGCGTATTAATTCAAACGCGTAATAACCTCCCCTTTTCCAAGCCCAAGTTTCCCAGCAGTGAAGAGAACCTTCGAAGAGACGACGAAGAGTATAGCGAATAATGGTGATTTCCTGTGGAGAAGAAGAGTTCCAACGTTGAAGAGAGTCAGTCAACCACGGAAAGCTTAGTGTCGAATAACAAGTGTTTGGCCAAACTGAAGCTATTCACAGTGAGGTAGATTGTATTTTCAAGTGCAGAAAGACGTACTTCTTGAACTTGTGTGAAAAGAGAAAAGAAAAACTTATTTCTTGAACTTTGTGTGAACAGAGAGAGAGAAACTTATTTCTTGAACTCGTGTGAAAAGAGAAAAGAAAGACTTAATTCCGAACTCAGTGAGAAGCGAGAAAAGAAAGAATTACCTGAACTTGCCTCCTTGAGTTAATTGCTTGAGTGAAAAGGCTATCTATAAGTAAAGACTTGTTCCAGAGATTCCAACTCAGTGCAACTTTACAGAACCCCAAATACAGCGTCCTCGATTAGTTAGCTAGTAAGTATGTTCAGAAAAGATTAGTTCAGAGATGATCATAGAATAGTACCAGTAGGAGTTTAACCTATTCACTATTGTCTCCCCATGCAGTAACGACTAACTAGACGAGAAAACCAAAACCCCTTAGAAGAGAAGCAAGGTCCAGGAAAAAAGTAAAGTGAGTTAATATAGAACCCGCGAACATCAGAGTCAGAGTAGTTAAGGAGGGAAAACTAATGGTGTGCTCCTCTTACAGGTTTCTAACACGCAGACACCCTGAAGGAAGTTGTCTGAAGAAACTTTCCGGACCAGTCTCTTCTCTGTTTGTTATTTTATCCACACCCCCTTCCCGGAGGATGATGTAGGGAGGTTCTTCTAGACCTGCCGGCATCGTCTTTTGGGATTCGGGTATGAGCATCTAGTTCCTGAGCCTGAAATCATCTCTGCTCCCGCGCAAGTGTAAGTCAAGACGATTGCATATCAGGTAATGCTTGGAGCCCTGACAGACCTATTGCATTTCCAATGCTTGTTTCTTTACTGTGTTCTTATTGGCTGCTGTTTTTTTCCTCAGTAAAGAAATGAGAAAGCATAATCCTCGCCTCCTGTCCTTAATAGAATGGAAAATTCTTGGCACGAATGTTAGCAAATTTATTATTTTTTTTTTAAAACCTTTATTGCAACGTTAGAAAGTACAAGTATGGGCCTACAATCGCTGGGGCCAGCCGCTAGTCATGGTTGGAACCAAGCATACAACAGCAATACACAGCTCATCAGCCGACAGCCCTGAGGTCCAGCAGCGAAACAGAATTAAACTTGTACTGGAGCGCAGGAGTAGGTCACGGGATATATTAAAGGTTTCATTTTTTGTTTTTATGATATAAGTGTTCATTGAAGAGTTGAGAGTGGCATTAAAAATACAGGTGGCACACATAAGATACAATACAATAGGTGGTGGGGGGAGGTAGCTTCGCGAACCATCAATTATGGGGAGACATGTGACGTCATCATAATTACGCAGTAGTAACACATACGAAAAAGGATAAGCAACTTGTAGTTGATCAAAAGCGAGTACCATCCACAAGACCCACCCATCGAGATAATGGAGAATCAAATCCAGTGTAGACACCAGGAGGATAAAGAAATCAGTGAGGATAAACAGCCCACCTCCCGAAGAGAGAAAAAGGAAAGAAAAAAGGAGCCATAGAACAAAACAAAGGCAAAATAATAAACCCCCCCAGCCCCCCACCCTGCACCCCTGCAATGGCTACGGCCTTCCCCACTAACAGCGTGCCTGTCGCCCAGAAACTTACCCTAAAAGAAGGAAAGAAAGTGATTTGAGGAGGAGAATAAAAACACACTCCCGGTCTCCCTTACCCCCCGTCATAAGCAACCTCCCCAAAATATATCCAATACAGTATGAGGCAAAGTACGGAATCCAACTGGGGGAGGACAGTAAAGCCATCCAACTCCCGTTACATTCTAGGACACAATCCCGGCATCAGATCAAGATATTCTAACAAGCCGTAACAATCAGATTCAACCCTGGCCAGTACGATTCTTTATAAGAGCCCTTATAATCCAGGCCACAATCACAATGGGGGAATCAAGGCGTTCATAGAAGTTCAAGTCAGAGGAATCGGATCGAAAATAGGATAAAAGTTCACGATATCCACAAAGTAGGCAAGGAAAGATGAAAAAGGATGGCGAATCTCTCCGATAGTCACTGAGGAACTTGTTATGGCACTTGAGACTGTCCATGGCGATATTCGGCAGGATAGGGTTCGAGCAGGGAAAGCCGACGACGATCACAGGCGTGCTATCTGTTACGCGAGAGTCAACAAAGCATATGAAATCAGGCTTTCGCACGGGGACCTCTAATTCAAGCGTAAAATACTCCACGGGTACCACCGCTTGCTGAAAACATGTTGAGGCGTCGTCTTCTGGTCTCAGACAGATATTGTCCACTGTTACAGACAGTTTCTGGTACATGACGGTGATCTGCGAATGGAGCGCCCCAATGGCGGCCATTACGGTCTGCAGCAATGGTGTGCCGTCCGCCCCCTCCATTCCCTCTCACGAAGCAACGAAGCAGGACCCGAACCCCGGAGGTCGACCACTCCGGGGTACCAGGCACACACGGAGCCGATGACAACAGTGGGCGCTCTTCGCCTTGCAATATCAACACCGTCGCTGCTAGCGGGGGCCAAGCCCGTCCACCCCGGGAGGTAACGGAGTCTCCGGGCGTCCTACCCCCGACCACAGCAACCGGTGCGTCACTCTGTTGCATCCTCGATGTAAACAGTTCATAGAGTAGCCAATCGGAGAAATAATTGTATCCCAGTCAGGGAGACGGGACGCAGCTCAGGTCCCGCGGCCGATGTTGATCAACTCTAACCCGGGTGGGCTAGAAATCGAGGCCCCGGTTTCCACACTGAGTTAGGCCGAGAATGGAACACAGCATATCTTCGTCACCCGAGAAGCTTGAAATTTCGGGATTGCACCGTAAGAATCACGAACACCTCATGTCCGGTGCGAGGTCAGGATAGATTGCAGGATATACGAGCTGCTGGCGGAGGTCGGCGGAGCCGGGAGCTTATGCGGCCATCTTGCTTGCTAGCGTAGCTCCTCCCGTTAGCAAATTTTTAATTCTCTCTCTCTCTCTCTCTCTCTCTCCCCCCCCACCCTTTCCTGTTTTTCTCTACCTCCACCTCTCTGTCTTGCTCTCTTCCAACTATTTCTCTCCCCCTTCTGTCTCCCCCCTTCCTTTGTGCCCTTTCACCTGTATATATATATATAGATACATATATATATATATATACATATATATATATATATATATATATATATATATATATATATATATATATATATATATATATATATATATATATATATATATATATATATATATATGTATATATATCTTCCAAAACATTGTCCCTTGCTTGAAGACGCCACTCGAAAACAAAGCAGGACCCCATCATTTTTAACAGAGTCCTTTATTTAATTAGAAACCAGAATTCTTTCCAGATTTCCATAATAAAGCCTGACGCGTTTCAAAGCTGCTTGCTTCTTTTTCAAGGGCATATGCGTGCGACTGAGGCAGAGACAAACGAAGGTATGAGTCACTTATTTAATCCTTTTCAATTACCCTCCGGTGGGCTGACCATGTAATTATAGCAATAGTCTTTCTGCGGCTTGTAGTTCCTTCGTTTGATAATTAAAGCCCATCGGTGGGTTCCGCCTTACAGGAAAGAAGTCCGGTTTTCGATCATATAGGACTTTGTTTCTCTGCATATATATATATATATATGTATGCTGCAGGGTAAGACATCACCAGCACTCACGAGAACAATAACGGGGGGTCGGGGATTGATGTGTCCGAGGCACCCGCCCAGCCCCTAGGAGGCAAGATTGTGGGGAGCGGGAAGCCCGTCAGCCTGGGGTCCAACCCGCCACCCAACAACAGCGGCTCCGCCGGCTCGCTCTGAAGCGGAGCCCGGGCTCCCCGTGCCCCCGGGGGCCAGAGCAGCGCCGGAGGCTCCTCGCCACACCAGGGATTTATGGTTCTCCCGGACCTGCAGGATCATCATGCAGCCCCTGCCGAGAAAGGTGAGCCCTGGCTTCGCTCCCCGGTGCCCCACGTCTGCAGCAGCCCACGCAATTCTGGGCCAGCAGAGAGGGCCAGTGCAGAACCGCCGTCGGGGCACACACACCCCTCCCCAAAACAAAGCAGTGGGGCCGTGAAAACACCAGATGCAGGCAGCAGCCCTGCAGCCACATTTGAATGAAAGAAACTACGCCACGGACTCTCCTGGACTTCTTTACTTTTTCTTTTGTCCTGGCCGCCATTTTGCTGCTGCTCTCGGACGCTTTTCTCTGGACCCTGACCCGCCATCTTGTCCATTCCCTCGTCCTTTAACCCTTTTCCCTCGTTTCCCCCTTGACAATCCTCAAATGTTTCTTCCCTTTTCTGACTTGCCTTTTCTCCATACCCTTGTATCCCTCCCACCCTCCCTTGGTGCTGTGACTGCATCCCCCATCCGACCCCACTTAATGGAAATACTATGTGTATATATGTATATAGAGATAACTCTAATCACAAGTATATGCAGTAGACCTTTGTACTCTCTACCATTCCTATGTGACACTTAAAGTATATCCATTCGTATCCCTTCCCTATGTATATAGAGATAACTCTAATCACTAGTATATGCAGTAGACCTTTGTACTCTCTACCATTCCTATGTGACTCTTAGAGTATATCTAGTTGTATCCCTTCCTTATGTATATAGTGATAACTCTAATCACTAGTATATGCAGTAGACCTTTGTGCTCTGTACCATGCCTATGTGACTCTTAGAGTATATCCATCGGTATCCCTTCCTAATGTATATAGAGATAACTCTAATCACTAGTATATGCAGTAGACCTTTGTACTCTCTACCATTTCTATGTGACTCTTAGAGTTTATCCATTTGTATCTCTTCCTTGAGTGACTTCACTATTTGCACATTTGCAATTTTTCTTTCTGTTTGTATCTCTTCCTTGTGTGACTTAACATCTTGTACATTTGCAATTTTTTCTGTTTGTATCTTTTATGTAACGCATGTAATCCTAAGTCCTTATGTTTTGCAACTGGTTCTTATGTAAAGCGCTCAGAAACCTTCGGGTAAAGTTTGCTCTATATAAAATCGCATTAAATAAAATAAATAAATAAACCCCCTTTGTCAATAATGGCGGCTGCCGAGAAACAGCAGGTATAAATAAACATATATTCGTGGACATCAACAAAGGACACCAGACATCCTTCTGTCCATTGGTGTCGACCATCTTATAACATGCAAATTGTAAAGCATTATTATACATGAAGCATACAGCAACAGTCTCATTACATTTCAAAACTCCGTCCTGAATGGGCAGGTCCCATCTATCAACATGATTTCTTTTCAGCAATCAGCCTACAACATCACAATTTATTATATAGTCATTAGACTAGCTAGATGGGGGAGCAAAGCTTTTTCCATTCTGGCACCCCAGATGTGGAATTCACTCCCCCTTGAGATTAAGTCACTTCCATCTCTTGACCTTTTCAGGAAGTCACTGAAAACTTGGCTCTTTATTAAGGCATACCAGTAAGCTATATTTCTGACTTTTGACAGCTAGTTATTTTATTTAGGCGCCTTGACGCCCATTGGGCATAGCTGCGCATTACAAATGCCATTTCATTCATTCATTCAGACCTCCACTCGCTGCAAAAGGGTTTGAGACATTATATTGCCCTGTATGGGCTCCTATCGCGGGGGAATAGTGATGCTCATTATTAGTTATCCTCCTTGTACAGCCCTGTATGGGTTTATAGCAGATGGATATGACCTTACTGTGCAATTATGTTCCTTCACGCTTCTTCGTAAGCCCTTTGATGTCCCATCAGATTCCCAAATTTCATCAATGAAATACTTCCTTCCAAAACAATGCCTAGATTTTAGATGAATCGCCATTTCCTCCCAAGTATTCAAGCCCCTTGGTATCTTTGTTTGGTTATAAATAATGTACCTGGACTCTAATCTGTGAAGCTGTAGCTGTCTGTCACCTCCCCTTATATTCAGGGGCACATGGTCCAAGCCTCTGCCCATGATGAATGGACCTGTAATGTAATTTGTTGGAACAGGTATATTGATGATCTTTTCATCATTTACAGGGGGCACCGAAAAATCAGCGAAGGATTACTTTAGAGTGCTCAATGAGAATGATCTGAATCTCAGATTCTCAGGTGAGATACGTCAAACATCTGTGAATTTCTTAGATCTAACTGTATTTACAGCGGAAGGTAGACTGTGCACCTCTTTGTACAGAAAACAAACTGCAGGGAATTCTTTGTTACATGCCAGCAGTTGCCATTTTGAGAAAATAAAAACAAGTATACCATTCGGCGAGCTGTTACAGATTAAGAGGAATTGCACAAGGGATTGCAATTTCCAGGCAGGGGCAGATGAGAGCATGCAGAGATTTAGGACAAGAGGATACTGTAAAGATATTCTCCTTCAAGCTAAAAAGAAGATAGACACTAAATCGAGATTGGAGTTGGTCAATGATAAGTCACGAGCTAGAAGCAAAAGCAAAAGAGAGACAGCTCAGAATAACTTCAGAATAACCATAGACTATTCAAGTGATGCTAATGACATTAGGAATGTGTTGAGAAGAAACAGGCACATTATAAAATCAGATTCTACGACAGGTGAGGATTTGCCTAAAGCACCACTAATGTCATTTAAAAGAGCACAGACTTTAAGAGATCACTTAGTACAGAGTCATTGTCTCACTGACATCAGACCAGCCGCCTTTGGTAAAGTAACAGGTTTCTTCCCTTGCGGTAAATGCAAGGCGTGTAGAAATTGCCATAAAGTCCTATTCTACAATATACCAGGTCTAGAGGCACCTAAAAAAATCATGAAGTTCATGAATTGCAATACCAGCCACACAGTGTACAGTTTGATATGTCCGTGTCGCTTGAGGTATATTGGCAGCATCATACACCAGAATAAGGTGCGCATTTTAGAACATCTCAGAGCGATTGACAACAAGGATGCCATGTACCCGGTGGCAAGACACTTTGAAATGCATCACAAAAGCAACAGGGATCTGTTGAAATACTTTTGCATGGATCATGTCCCCCTGAATGTAGGGGAGATGACAGACAGCTACAGCTTCGTAGATTAGAGTCCAGGTACATTATTGATACCCAAAGATACCAATGGGCTTGAATAGTGAGGAGGAAATGGCGATTCATCTATAATCTAGGCATTATTTTGGATGGAAGAATTTAATTGACAACATTTGGGAATCTGATGGGGCATCAAAGGGCTTAAGAAGAAGCGTGAAGGAACATAATTGCATAGTAAGCTCATATCCATCTGCTATTAACCCATACATATATGTAGAAAAACACTTGTCCTCACAGTAAAGAAAAGGAATTTTGGCACTTGATGCAGGTATAAGGATTTTATTTTCCAAATGGGTTCAGGCTGCAGTAAGGGTCTGATTCAGACATGTTTTGGCCTCAGCCTTTGTCAACAATATACCGCCATTTTTTCAAATGCTTATGGCTTGGATGGTATTTTACAAATCCAAAGCTGTAATACTGTGCTGGACTGGTAAATGGCTTTTGTCATTTTACAGCGCGGCATGGATAGCACTGTGCTAATTCTATGCTTAAAGACTTTGCTGTAGAAATGGCAAAAGACTTTGTCCCTTTCTATCTCGTCGTGGATAGCACTGTGCTAATCCTATGCTTAAAAACTTTTATAGAAAAGCAGACATTTGAGGTGAGCAAATGTAGAGTGTGGCTAGTGTTTAGGGTGCTCTATACAGGAGTTGCCTTCCACCTAAACTTGGAAACTACCCAGAGTTCTCTGCTTCTTTTTTGCATAATGTATGCTTCACTCTATGTCTGCAAGGTTAATGTTTTGACATATATATATATATATATTTTTTTAAAAATATTTTTTATTGACATTTGTGAAACCACAATACTTTCTCAGATCAGCATAATACCATGGATACAGTGTGCTTGATTCCCATCAAACAAATTACATATTTGTACAACATAGGATATTACCCCTATTAGGGGTGTATCGATACAATAAAACCCAGCAGAACTTCAGGGGTGGTTATTTGACTTTGTAGAAACCACCGGTCTCGTTGACGGGTGGAGACTTAGGAACCCAGGCGGAATGCACTATACACATGCCTCTGCTGCACATCACTCCTTTTCCAGAATAGATTATGTTTTGGTGCCGGCATTACAGGCAGCAGGGATCAGAGAGGTACAACACTTGGGTAGAGGGATTTCTGATCACTCCCCGGTCTGGCTCAGTCTGGCAGTGGGACAGAGAGACGTGGGCAGGATCGCTCCGATTACCGCTTGGCACTTCAAAGACCCGGATACTAAGAAAGAAGTGGTACAAATTACAGACCGTTACTTCCAGGACAACGAGGGTTTGGTGGAATCGGGGCGGTCCTTGTGGGAGGCCTACAAGACGGTCATTAGAGGGGAGGTATTGTCGTTAGTCTCCGGAAGGAAAAGGAAAGCTCGAGCTGAAGTGGATAGGGTGGAGGCTGAACTGTCAGTACAGGAGGGGGAGGTCTCGAGTAAGGCCACTCCGGAGGGGTTGCACCGACTGAAACTCCTCTGTGGTGAATACAGGAGCTTAGTTAGGGACAAGGCCAAAGTTCAAATTGCTGACACGCAATGTAGGATTTTTGAGCATGGCGATAAGGCAGGAAAGTTGATAGCGTGGTTGGAGAAGGGGGAATGGGCTTCGCGGTTAGGGCCAGAATTGCAGACGGTGGAGTCAGGACTGGTGACAGACCCACAGCTGATTGCAGACGAGTTTTCTGCATACTATAAACTGGTATATCAGTCGGAGGGGACCTATACAGAAGCCGAAAATGCAGCTATGATACACGATATCCCAATGCCCAGCATCTCGGAGGAGGAAATTAAGTATCTGGACTCCCCACTTACGGACGACGAGGTGGCGCAGGCTATCAGGGGTGTCCACTCAGGGAAAGCCTCCATCCTGAACGGAATCCCCAGAGAGCTCTATAAACTTAACGCGAACAGGCTGGCGCCATTTCTCCGTGCCATGTTCGTCGAAAGTAAAGAAACGGGCCAACTCCCCTACGACCAACGTGTAGCAAACATCGTTGTTATCCATAAAGAAGGCAAGCCTAAAACAGAGTGCTCTTCCTATCGGCCGATTTCACTACTGAATGCTGAACCTAAAGTGTTGGCTAAATTATTGGCGACTAGGCTGGTTAAGGTCATATCCACTCTGGTCCACCCAGACCAGTCTGGCTTTATGCCAGGCCGAAATACAGCCCTCAATCTCAGAAGACTACACAGGATTCTGGGTGGGGCATCGAACATACACGAGCCTGCAGTCCTGTTGTCACTAAATGCAACCATGGCATTTGACAGGGTTGAATGGCCCTACTTGTTTGCGGTTTTAGCGAAGTTGGGTATCGGCAAGTTCATCGACTGGGTCCGGACCGTCTCCTATATACTAGTCCTCTAGCCAGGGTTGTGGCAAACAACTATAAATCCGTAGACTTTCCCTTGGGAAAGTGAGAAAGGGTACAAGGCAGGGATGTCCCCTATCCCCATTACTATTTGCGTTGGCACTAGAGCCACTCGCTGCATGGGTCAGATGGGACCGGTCGATTCGCGGGCTGCGCTGGTTGCTTGAGTGGGAGGATAAGATCTCGCTCTACGCAGATGACATCCTGCTCTACCTTACTAACCCCAGGGCTTCCTTGATTAACTTCACAGACGTCCTGGCTGTATTTGGAAGGTACTCTGGTTTTGCCATTAATTGGGCGAAATCTGTACTTTTTGTCATTAGCAGTGACCCTCCGTTCGCCCCGAGTTCCTGCCCATTGCAGATTGAAAATGTGGGGTTTCGGTATCTGGGCATTTTTGTGACCAAAGAGCCGAAACTGAGGTATGATAAGAACCTGGAACCCCCGCTGGCCAAGTTCCGAAGGGATGTGGTGAGATGGAAATCATTGCCGCTCTCCTTGTTGGGCCGTGCTGTGTTATTTAAAATGATGGCTCCCCCCGCTTTTTGTATGCGCTCCAAAACACAATGGATCCAGTGCCCCCCTCGTATTTTAAGGACATAGAGTCCCTCCAGAGACAGCTTCTCGGGAGGGCAGACCCCGTATTGCTTTCTCCAAGCTTACTCTTCCCTGGTACGACGAAGGGATCGGTTTACCGGACCTCCGTAAGTACTATTGGGCTTCCCAGTTGGTGGCGATCAACCACGCTATTTATGGGTCCCCTTTGGACCCTGGATATGCGATGGACCGTGGGCAGATGCCCGGGGGTGATTTCACCAGGGCACTCTACGCTAGGAACGGGCGCTTTCCCCTCGTTGGACCAGCGGCACATGCGATCCACGTATGGCACGCCGCTACGTGATGCCTGAAATGGGAGGGGAGACTTACTATGGCGACCCCACTGTGGAGCTCGGAGAGGCTGGGCAGCTTGTGGAAGACGAAGGGCTTTGATAGATGGGACCTCATTGGGATATCACAAATAAAGGACATGTGGGGGAAGGATGGGGTACTAACTTTTGCTGCCTTACAGGAACGGCAACAGATGCAGGAATGTGAGCGTTTTCGATATCTTCAGGTCAGACATGCCCTGCTGTGATACTGAATTCCCGGAGGCCTCCCCACTAGAGGACCGAGCACTGGATGGTATTCTACCGACCAAAACCATATCATTGATATCTAAAAAACTGATCAACCATATGAGCGACCCCCTGGTAAATCTTAGGGAGAAGTGGGGCGCGGATGGCCTAGTCTTGGATGATGAAGACTGGAGAGAGGCGGTTTCCTCCCCAAAAGTAGTAGCCATCCAAATGCAACTTAGACTAGTGCAGTTGAAGATCCTACACAGGACATACATTACGGGTCCACGTCTGTTACATATGGGTTTGGCGGACAGCAGGGAATGTAGGAGGGGGTGTGGGGAGACCGGAACGTTCATGCACATTTTGTGGCACTGTGTGGTAATACAGGAATATTGGGTCAAGATCCATGAGAAAATCCGTGAAGTAGTAGGGGTGGACTTGGCAGTTGAGACACAACGTTGTATATTGAATGTCTGGGAGCCCACTGATCTGACTTCACATGGGAAGCAATGGGTGACCCTTGCATGCATGATAGCCAAGCGTAACATAGCTCAGCTGTGGGGGGCTATTCAGGTGCCACAAATTGGGAAATAGATGAAAGACCTCGACTGGTGGATTTTCAGGGAAAGATCGGTATACGTTGCTAGGGGACGGCCCCAGAAATGGGGGAAAATCTGGGGAGCGTGGAATGGCTACAAGGGGGATATATGTACTCCACTGAGTGTTGGCAAGGAAACGGTAGCGCTGGTGTCCCAGTGACCCTTACTGTCATTCTAAATGTATTCTGATATATGGAAATGTGTAATTATTTACTGTGGAAGAGAGGTATGTCACCTGATGCTTTTTGTTTCGTTTACAACAATAAAAAGATTTTTTTTTTTAAAACCCCGCAGAACTTCTGTGTCAATAGAACTGTTTAGTCCACCTCGAATGTGATAATGAAAACTGTAAACAAACAAACCAACAAATAAACATACCCACCTCCCACTCCCTATCCATCCCCCCCTTGGTCATGGATGCCAGGTTCACTATGGAGTCGAGGGTCATCTATTCAATCCTGTGCTTCCATCCATATTTTCCATTATTGTATGTTGGGCTTCTCACGCGGGCAACTGTCCCAACCCCTCTGAGTGGATTGGGAGGGAGTCTCTGCTATCTCTGGTGGATCCTTCTCTTTAGACAGGTCTGCAATCATTAAGTGCCAGGCCCTCACATCATCAAGTTTCTAGTCTTTTCTCACCTTTTTCATCCTTACTGACTCTGCAATGACCCACTCTATCATGTCTTTAATCCATCTCCCATGTTGGGGTGGATCTGGACTCAGCCAGTGAATCACAATCCGCAGCTTTGCTAGCACGAGTCCCCGCTGCACGAACCTACTGGTAAGTTTCTTATTTTTTGGGCGTTGGCATAAGTCCCAAAATCACTGTTTTAATGGTGACAGATATGACCCATCCCGTAGTTGTCTGCAAAGTGTCTATGACCTCACCCCAACAGGGTGCCAATTCGGGACTGTCCCATTTCATGTGGACAAAGTGTGCGTCCGATCCCCTACACCTGGGACAGGTATCCGCTCGTTCCGGGTATATTTTATGCAGCGTGCGAGGCGTGAGATATGCCTGGTGCACCACATTGTATTGGATTATTTAAAGCATGTGTGATTTCACAGTGCATTATTACCAATGTGTAGTGCCTTGAAATGTATTGATGAATATGAATATTTTTTCAAGAGTTGTACATTTTCATGTCACAAAAACATGAGTAAAATGACTGACGGTGAATTTAATTATGTCCTTCAGTATTTGGAAATGTGCTTGGTGAAGCAGAATCTGGACAGGGATGTCCTGCTTTGCTGGCAGTCCCCTATTTGCACAGCTGAATATGACGCAGGGTTAGCTTGGGTGTGTACTGTTTACGAAGGATACGGTGTTCTGCCTCAGTTACTTCTGTTAAACTGTTATTCTGTCAAAAAGATCTGAGTTGGAAATGGATATGAACCTTATTTCAAATCCCAATGTTCCTAAAATGCAACAAGCATTTGGGAAGCCAATAGGTATCAACTTTGGGACCTATTAACTTTGCGGCTGCTAGTGCACTACACTCCGGAACATGCACATTTGTCAGAACACAGATGTACCATACTTGGATAGAGCCTAGTGTTAAAAATATCATTTCCCTGCAGCACTCATCTTGAAAACTATAATTTAGAGAGCAGCCAGAGCTGAAGGGGTGGGGTTGTTCAGCTCATGCCGCAGATTTGCACCAGACAGAGCTAGGTGTTGAGGTGGCTCCTATCTTTTCCAACAATCCAGAGAGCACCAAGAGCTCATGGTACAGCACTGGTACAAAGGGTATCTATCTACTGCTCACTAATGGGTGCATATGTGGTCCAGCTGTCTGTGCCAACATACATGGCAGAACTCTGGTGCACATGGAGTATGGTTTAGCATTAAGAAATAGTCAGCTTTCTCAAATGTACAGTTAGCCGCCCTTAATATCAAGCAAAGCTCAAGAACGGTGTGCAGTCAGTGCAAGGAGTGACAAAGCATCCGTAGCAACAGCTCAGCTAATAGGTACCCAACATGGATGCAGGAACCAGATCTTTCAAGGTAACCACTGCCTGTGCAACTGACTACCATTTAAAGCCACTGCATGCAAATGTAACTTATCTTGCACAGTTTGAAAATCAGATCTGGATCCGACAGTCTTGTAACTGCATTGGACGCTCCACTGGCTTTGCAGGTGTTCCTGTCACTGTGAGGTGTTTTCAAACACGCTCAGCACACATGCATCAGGATCAACTGTGCAGCGGTACGCGCCTGTTGCCTGACGCATGCATCAGTTAGTGGTAAGGTTAGCCTATCAGCACGCACGTTGGACTGCACAGAGCTGTAGAGCCTGCCAATGCCTGGCTCGAGCAGAGCTTGCATGCAGGTCAGGTGAGTGCCGAGAACATGTCTGCCTTGATGCTTAGTGGGGGCAGGCTGGACACTTCTCAAGACAAGACGCTATTATCATTTTCTTTTTCTGTACGGGACTGGAGCCAGGTCTGAGCGGGCCTGAGCAAAGTAAGGAGTGGTTTGCACTCCCTAAGGTGCATGAATGTTTGTCCGGCCCTCTTGGACCAGCCAAACGTTCATGCGCACTTAGCATGTTCTCCACCTGGCGGTTTTGCACAACCCAATGGAGAACATGCCCATCCTCCCAGGCACTGCCTATGCGGCCAAACAGGCTGCTCAGAGCAATCAGGAAGCTGATTGGCTGGGAGGGTCTGCTTCAGGTCCTACCAGTGCAGGCGAAGAAGATGGAGGAGAGGCATATGTCTGCAGCGAATGGAAGGCAAGTTAATTTTTTTTTAATTATCCATTCCACTCCACTTTCCCCACCCCACCACTGACGTTCTGAGGCAGCCGCTGCTAGGTGGATATCCCATCCGCCGTAATATAAATCCCATTATAACCTATAGGATTTATATTCCAGTGTACGGGATATCCAGAGTAACCCGCCCACCAAAATCGAAACCAGGCCCTCTGTTTTTGTGGTAGCACAGTTAGAGGAAAAATGCTTATTGTAATAAATGATCACTAACAACACTGACTGTTAATTTAAATTGCTACCACATGGGCTTACTTGGTACATGCATGGCCATATTTTGCCACATGTACAAAGTAACGGAATGGCGTATTGGATGGAGAGGTGCTGATAATAAACGCTCCTAAAAAAAGGTACTTGTGACTAATTTTGTAGACTTTAAGATTTGATTAGGAGCTGGCTCAGACCCTGAGAAGGACGTGTCTGTTTTTATTGTGACCATTCATTTTCTATTAGAAACCCCTTGACTGTAAAACATTCTAGTTATCCCTGTAATAAACAGAAGGGATGGTTTGATTGTGCTTGTTCACAGACCAATAAAACTCTGTGAATCGCACTGGCCTGTGTTCTGAGAGATCAGTAAAGTGATACGCAGAATATGAAGCAATTATAAAAGGGTAGGCATGGGCGGATTTTGCGGATTGGCAATCCGCGGATTTGCGAATTTGCGGATTTGCGAATTCACAAAATCCGCGGATTTTGCGAATCCGTGGATTTGCGGATTTTGTGCGAGTTCATGTGCCTCTTGTGTGTATAAAAGGTCAGAGAAAGATCAATTCAGCAGATGAAGAGAAAGAAGCTCCTGGTCACAAGAACAGCACGGGTATTGCGCTCGTGAAAGTCAAGGATGCAAAGGCCTCTATCCAGCATCACAGCTGATTTTCCACGGTAGATTTGGGAAGAAAGAAAGCAGACCTGTGCCCAGCCTACTCATGTAACTATTTTACAATGGCGCCAGCAAGCTGCCAGCGCCGTTGTAAAATAGTTACAAAGTTAGCTTGCACAGGAAGCACTTAGATAAAATAAAGCAGCACCTGCTTCGTTTTATCTAGTGGTTCCTGTGCAAGCTAACTTTGTAACTATTTTACAAGGGCGCTGGCAGCTTGCTTGCGCCATTGTAAAATAGTTACAAGAGTGGGGGTTCAACTTTTGAACCCGTTACGTCCGCGGATTTTTTTTGCGGATTTTGCGGGAAATCCGCAAAATTCGCGGATTGCGGATTTCCCAAAAATCCGCAAAATCCGCGGCGTAACGGATTTCCCGCTCACGCCTATAAAAGGGCAGCAGAGAAGAGGAAACAGGAGATTCAGTCAGAGGCTTGGCACTCTCTTGGAGGCAAATAAAAAGAAAGGACTGGGTACCCTTTTGGAGAGTGTTTAATATGCCTTTCCTAAAGAATCCTGTTGCCTCTGTAATAAAGAATAATATAGCGCCTTAGTGTTGGGGTAACCATTATGGGTCCATTTTCCACCCGTACTGTCCAGAGATTATCATACCATAGGGGCCTGGGTAGCCGATTTACCTGAATATACTTTGTCCTTCCACATCAACGAGTTAAGGGTGGCACTGAAATTTAGCCCTCAAAGCTACGCCCTGGGAGTTTGATGGAATTCCTCTCAGCTTATTTGTATATAATATTGATTTTGGGGTACCTATTATTGCCAGTACATCATTTTGTACTTAAAAGTGGAGTTCACCCACCTGGTCTGAATCTTTCATAATACCTATTTTTGAAAAGGGCCGTAGAGAGGATCCAAAATGCATCGCCCCATTTCTCTCCAAATATCTTTGGTTAGGGTTGTGGGGTGTATTGTACTTGATAGTTTGGAAGGCTGGGCAGAAGATCATAATTTTCTTACTAATAATCAGTGAGGACTCTGGAAGGGAAGGGTACAATGGATCAAGCACTCAACCATAATCTCTTAAATGGTAAATACACTATGGCCAAGCAGGAAACTTTGCATCTGGCATTTATGGATCTTACTAGTGCATTTGATTGTGTTTTGCATTCATTATTATAGCCTATTATATGAGGAGACAAGGAGTTGATGAGGTGATTGTCAATCTTTTTATTATGTTATACGACAATGCTTTGGATAAAGTCAGATATGGGCAGAATGGCAAATGCCTCATTAAGATTATTACAGAGATTATTCTATGCAGAGGAGTAAACCAAGGGTCTGTATTGGCCCCTTTCCTCTTTAATCTGTACATTAATGATTTTGAACACCCTCTGCTCTAAAAGGGAACCGATCTACCAAAAAAATCAGAAAAATGTTGTCTTGTTCTTACTTTATGCAGATGATGCTGCCCTAATGTAATTCTCCGGGCTCATGGACTCAACAAAGATCTACTATGAAGACTCTGTTTGAAGGCTCTATTGAAACCATTTTTAAATGTTCAAGTAAGCTGGAACACAAGCCTGTGAAGGGAATGTGTCTCCTGTACAAAACAAAGTGTCGCATTGGCTATATGTGGGGCTCGTGTTTGTGGTATTGCTGATTGGGGAGATTTACAGATCATGGGAAATTGGTTCCTTAAAAGGCTTTTAGCCTTCCCATTGAGCTGTTCCAATTTTATAGCACACAGAGTAGCAGAACTTTACTATCTTTCAGACTTTTTTCAACTCTGCCGCTATTATAGGTGTATGAGGTTTGAACTAAATCAGAGACTGCTTTAAATCGTCTGATGATGTGAGTTGGCATGTCTGGATCATGGCCAACCTATCCGATGGCTGGCATATATATTGCCTCTCTTTGTAGGAATCTGAGGAAACCAGAATTCTTTAGCGACCCAAATCATTGATATTGGTTACCAAAAATAAAATTGACAAATGATGTATTTAGATGCTTGAAGATAGGCGCCTGAGGGAGGAATCAGTTGTATCAAATTCCTCTCTTGTAACCATAGAGGGCAAGCAGCCATACCACCTTTTAAATATGAACTAGGAACAAAGATATTTTTTTACTTGATTTCATTTAAATTTCATTAATGTTTAGGTTGCTTTTCCCAAGGTGATCAAGTGGGCCAAAATTCTGCCATTCTGCTTTGGTGACTTCTCGGCACCTCAAAGCAAGTTGAATTTTGTTCTTTTTTGTGTGCAAATTTTACAAGCAGACTAAATCTATGTGGCCTGTCCACCTTTAAAGAGAAAAGGTTTGCAAGCGTGCCTGTGTCTGTGTACACACGTGCATGTCTATGTGTCCAGCATGTGTGAGAAAGAACACAAGTTAAAAAGGTCTTCTCATTTTGTAACATTAGGCTCTAATTTGGTAGTGCCATTATTCTCAAGTGTATGTCCCCTGCTTCTTTCGGTGCACCACAAACCACTGTTAGAGCGTTTTAATAAATAAACACGAAATTAATATAATTAACATGTAGAATGAACATGTAGGTCTAAAATGAGAGGCTACATTTTGGCAAATGGGAGCACTAGGCTTCCCTTGTAGGATGTGTTAAGTTAGAAATGCTTCTGAATGTATTTTTCTTTATCATGTGTTTACTGACTTTAGGTCAACATTACTAGTACATAATCCAATAGTGAAGGATTGTTATCGGCCTTCTCATGGATGATGTGTTACATAGAATACAATATGTGAGAGAGTGATGATTTTATTTGCAAAATGACAAACCTAACAGTGGACTGTTTTGTTTTGTATAGAGGAAGCAGGTTGGAACCAACCACAATTCTTACAATGTTAACAGAAATGTTATGTTAAGAATGTAATAACCTGTCTTTGTTTCAAGACAACATAGACAGTAGAAGCTATCCGTTCCAATGAAGACATCGCAACCACATTGGCCGAGAGAGCTCGATTACTGCAACAATTGTATTAGTTATAGATTTCGAAATGTAAGTGTGTGTTCCTAGACTAGGCGACTTTCCCGAGACTTCTTTCCTGCAGCCACACAGCCACCCAGGCTCTTTGCACTCTGAAGTTCTGCACTTTGAGGAGACTTTTCTAAGCTCTTTGCTGAGCTATTTGCTGAGACCCATTTATTTCCCCTTTGCCAGAATCTATAGCTTACCTCTGAGACTCCACTGAATATTCTAAACTTCTCTTCATTAGAAGTACTATTTGAATTTCTTAAGCTTTATGCTTGAACCTCTCGATTTTCTAACTTTATGGGTTCAAGATACTTTAGCTAATAGCTAATTACTTTATATGGAACACACTTTGTGCTATATGTTCTGTATTGTATTGAATAAATAATTGATGCTTAATAATAAAATACTTACTAAAAGATTTGAATAATTGCAGCTTCTGATTAAATCTTACCTGTGTCAAGGGTCCGGAGGCTTTGGCCCAGTAAGAGCAGTGAGTTTGTTTTTCAGTTCTGCTGAGATACACTTCCTGAAGAGAAAAGCACACATGTATTGAGCCCCCTGTTCTCCCAAAAAGCTGGAAGCAGATTGATGGTTTCATGAGGTAAGGAAAAGAAGCTGCATAATTTTAAAAAGTGCCCAAAATAGATAATAGCCCAATGCCCATATGCCCAAACCCCGAGTTTGAGACTGACGTAGAGCGGTTTTTCTGAAACAGTTACAGGTTCTGAATTGGAGGTGTGAATATTAATAGGGTTATGTGTTGCAATTTGGGCTCACTGTCGTGATTTACAATTGTATACGCACGGGTACCGAGTAGCGCTCTACAAATCTACTGATTGATTGATTGAGCCTTTAGAATAAATGAAGACACCACAAATAAACATATATTAGCTGTAATGGATGTCCTTGGCAAAGTAATTTAGGAGCAAGGCAATATTATCTCCACATGTTGGGATTAATATATGCATTCATGTCAGGCAGGACTGACACCGGAGCAATCACAGATTGATAATTGCATCCTAGAACTAGACCCTTATCGAGTTACACCTACACAATGCCTCTGTGTGGAGATACCTATCAGAATGCAGAAATTAGATAAATCAATTAAGGATCTTCCCACGGGTATACCCTCAGCTCTAGATACTATTCTTATAGATCTCTATAAAGTCATTTTTAATACACTATTTCATTTTTTAATATCTCTTTTTAATTTTTATCATAACAACTTAATCCCCCAAACAAAAGAAACTAGTTAAATGCATCTCATTTCGTCCTATATTGTCAATTCATTCAGATTGAAAGATTTACACCAAAATACTTGCTAATCAGATATCTCCCTGGACAGCAAAGTGGGTCAACTCTATGCAACAAGGTTTTGTTCCTCACAGGGACACTACAATGCATACTGATGAAGCAGTTTCCATATTTGATGTAGCATCAGTTCAGGGACGCGCAGCTGGGACGATCCTGTTGGATGCTGAAGAGGCATTCAACAGGGGGGCAGATGTATCAAGAAACCATTTTGCACTTCTCTAATAGCGATTGTTAAGGAATCGCTATTTGAGAAGTGCAAAATGGTATGTATGTAGAATTTCGCTATTTTTTAGCGATTCCTTAAAATTCCTTAATTGCGATTAGCAAATTGCTAATCGCAATTAAGGAATAATTTTCCCATTCATTTCTATGGGCCAGGAGGCCCATAGGAATGATTGTGCAGTAATTCTCAAATTGCGAATTCGCAATTTGCTAATCGCAATTTGAGAATTATTTCAAGGATGCAGGGGTGTCTCAAAGACACCCTGCTGCACCCCTCAAATCTACATGTGTGTGCATGTGGCACACATACATGCCCTATGGGCATGTATGAGTGTCACATGCCACCCTTACAAATGCCAATTAGGGCTTTTTTGAAAAAAATCGCAATTTACCACCAACTACAAGTTGATGGTAAAATGCGATTTTTTTGCACAAATTCGCACACCAAAAATGTGTCATACATATCATTTAAGGAATCGCAAAATTTGCGATTCCTTAAATGCTATGCAAAAGAAGGAATCGCAAATAATTGCGATTAAATAAATTGCGATTATTTCATACATGTGAAATATCGCAAAACGTCCGTTTGCGAGTCGCAAAGGCCGAAATTCTGCGAATTTCAGCCTTTGCGAGTCGCAAAAGCCTTGATACATCTGGCCCAGGGTCTCCTGGCCATTTGTCTGTCATTTATGAGCAAAATTGAGCAGTATTGGTCTTGGCTCTGGAATGATCAGGTTGATTCAAGTCCTATATGAAGGTCTGATGGCTAAAGTCATTTCCATGAGCATTCTATCACAAAGCTTACCAATTAAGAGGGTAGTCGACAGGGCTGACCCTCTCATCCCAATTGCTTGTCTTATATTTAGAGCCATGTATAGAACATTTGAATAAGTGCCCAGAAATGTCTCTTTTGATCCTGAGTGGAACCTCTCATGAAAGCCTTACCGATACTGACCATGTAGTTGGATTTACATCTCATCCTTCAATCGTTCTATCATCTATCAAGCATGAAGCAAAACAGCCCGGTGCAGTATCAGCATGTTTGTTCAAACAAATAAAATTCAAATTCTCTAATATTGGCAATCACCCAATTTAGATAACCGCTACGTCTCATCTGTTACGTACCTAGGAGCTAACATTTATACTAATATTGAGGAAACATATTTAGATATCTATGAAATTCTTCTGGGTAAGATCAACTCCAGTCTACACAAATGGAATAGGCTACCATTTGGTGTTCAGGAAAGATACAACCTAGTTTCTTCTTTCTCCTTAAAGACTTGCCTCTTTTAGTGCCTATTACTTTTTTTCTTTAAAGGTAGACTCATTACGATAGAGATTCATCGGGCAATTCAAGAAACCCCATAAGTCTATTTTGTAAGTACAACAACCTCCATAAAAAGGGGTTGGTCACTGCCCTGTTTAAAATTCTATTATTGGTCAAGCTTCTTTACAAGGCTTTCAAATGTGGTGGGACTTGGCATCTGCACGACCCGCATATGATAAAAGCTCTTCACATGATTTCCTTGAGCCTTCATACTTTAAAAAAAACAAGCGAAGACACTTCTTGTCTATTCATAGCTAGGGGCAGTCATTGGATGCAAATAGCAGATAACAAGGTATAGTCACTATGCCACCTTTTGGAATCACCTATCCTTCCTGATCTTTTCCCATGTTTTACTTTCACTAAACTGGCCGCATAGAAATTTACAAACATTGGGACAGTTGTTTGATGACTCCACTTTAACGTGTCCCTGCTAATCTCCAGCTTGGGTTCACAGATGGGTCACATGGTGGGGAGTGATGGGGACCCTGACATAACCATAGAGGAGCATATTATCTAACAGTCAAAGTCAGAGAGGAAGCAGAATTCCTTTATTATAAGCACTGTCTGAGGAGCAGTGGCAGTAGACCTCCCCAATGCCTTTGATGTGAGCGAGGGCCCCCGGGAAGGCTGTACTAGATACTGAGGAGTCAACCATGTGAGTAACTAGGCTGGGGGAGAACTGACATAGGATCCTCCTCACCCATTCCCTCTGCAGAACTGTGGGGGGGGGGCTAGGTGGAGGGAGTGTGCTTCAAGAGAACCATGAAGAATCAAGGAGGAAGGTGCACACGGTGGTTGGAGCAATCATCCCTATCCAGGGAGTACCGGAAAACACTCTGAGAACACCACTACGAAGGGCCACTAAGACTCAGGAAAGACTGCTATGGCCTGGGGTGCTGCCCCCCGCCACTCGTCCCTCCTTCTTTTCCTGATTGATTCCTACCCTCTGATGCAGACATTCTGCTACCTTCCTGCCCAGGAGTTATTGGAGACCAGCTGAAGGTCTTAAAGAAATGACCAGACCGATGTGCTCAGTCACCACATAAAGTTCTTAGAGGGACATGTATCTGACAATCGGAACTGCATAAGTGAGTACTACATGAGTAATAGATAACACCTTGGAATAACAATGGTGTGCCTGTGAAGGAAATTCCCTTATGCCCTGAAGAAGTCATCGGGTGATTGTTTCCCGTGACGAAACACGTGTTGGCATTGTTTCTGTTTTATTGGCTACATTCTGTGTGAACTGAATGAATTATGAAAACTGAAATGGCGATCTTCTGATATTTGAAGAGAAAGAAAAAATAAAAAATAAAATAAAAAGGAACTGTTTAAAGAACCGTGAAAGAGAAAGTTTTTGATTTGGTTCTTCATTTTTCTCTGAAATTATTGATAACTGTTGATCTGTGCTCGGGGACAACACTTATCTTGTTGTATTCTTTGTTTTCTACAGAGGATTTTTGGGGACGTGAGTGGCCGTTTTTCCCTTGTTCCCTTGAGCCACCTAATTTGGAAAATTACTAATGTTAGTTGGTGTTGCGCAAAGCTGACTCAGCCACTAGATTGCAATTGTTCTGCATAAGTGGGTGTGTCCCTCCTCACCCTATTTAACTGAAGAATTTTCCCTTGCTACGGTATTCCCATGACATTGAGGCAACTGTGTTGAGGAGATAAAAGCTTATTGAGGGATAGCACACAACATAGTGTTTCCAGCGATGACATAGAAAAAAGTCAAACACATCAAGACTCCTTTCATATGTGATATGATGCATGGCCAGAAATAAGATTCAAAAGACACACCGAAATGAGGCGGCACCCTCAACTCCCGTACATCTCACTCACTGGAACCTGGAGTGGTGAAAGCTCCAGCAATGTAGAGCAACATTTAGCTGCTGATACGGAGGGTCAAGGGGGAATTCTCTTCTCTGCACCAAAATATGGCCAAAATGATCTCCAATTTAACCACAACCATAAAGTCACCAGCATACTTGACCATGTTGAAGCGCTTGCACCAGAGCAGGCCCAGAAACAGAGGGCCTTGGCAAAAAGGGTGGCAGTGCTAGAATCTCAATGAGCTTTCCTCCCAGAAAAGTTGGAGGATAGTGAAAATCAATCTAGAAGGAACACTTTTAGGATAAGGGCAATCAACCCTACTATATTATATATTCCCAACTCAGATCTGGAGTCATAGGTCACACGTCAACTCTTTCACCATATCCTCTCCGAAGATGACAATATGAAGCCCGAGCTAGATAGTATTTTCTGAATAGTAGATTAGGAAGAACTTGCCGCCCAATGTGCTCACAAAGATCAACATTTCAAAACTAAAAGAGAAAGTAATTTAGGGGTAAGGCAATAAACATGATACATGATAGCATTTCAGAGGTACTTGAGAAAGGTTTTCCAGGATGTATCGCCTATGACTCTCATTAGGCCCAAAGGGATCAGTGATGTAACAGCTGCTCTGTGCTGAAAGTCAACTGCCTACAGAGGGGGTTCTCCACTTACACTCATGTTCACCCTCGATGAGAAAGAGCATTCAACCCATGACCCCAAAGATGTCCATTGACTTGCGGGCCT
This sequence comes from Lissotriton vulgaris, assembly GCF_964263255.1. Classification (NCBI taxonomy): domain Eukaryota; kingdom Metazoa; phylum Chordata; class Amphibia; order Caudata; family Salamandridae; genus Lissotriton; species Lissotriton vulgaris. The sequence goes on from NC_141694.1 coordinate 1,477,071,274, forward strand.
CATTGACGCAACAGAGCGTGTCAAATTCAGAATCAGCGACTAGGGAGATGACGTCCACTGTTAAGGAAAGAACAATGAGAAATATAAAAAGCGAAACAAAAGACAGAGATAGTGACAAACCCTGCCCCTTCAAACAATAACTAACTGTTTACAAAGCTATTGTCAGGTTATGTGGGTGATGTCACTAATTCTCAGTATCCCAAAGATGTGTCAGGACCCTACATTCTAAGTGCCATCCTCCAGAATGCCATCTTGCAAGATGTCTAACTGGAAGGGCTGACTGACCACCACCATTAGACCTGTAACATCCCAGATGATTCTGAGATCATGGGGACTCTTTAGTGGGGCTATCTTCTTTGGTGAGGCCCATCTGCGGTCCTGTCCAGTGTGGATAACTGGATGCCACCCAAATAATGCAAGGGTGTAATGGTGTACTCACGAGGGAGACTAGATAACAATTTTCTTGCTGTATTTTGGTATACTGGTTTTACCATGCAAGAAATGAAAAAGGGGTCAGGGATTTGATGCTGTGCCCGTGCGCTTTTAGGTCAATGTGCAAGGGCATTGACCTAAAATGCGCGTGCACATTATCAAATCGCCAGTCAATCGCCAGCAGCACTCCTCCCCTGCTGCTTCACACCCTCATGCCGCTCTCCCCGCTCCGCCCCCTCCCCTGCCCGCCGTGTCGCATTTCTCCTCCCCCCTCCCCACTGCAATGCCCTCCGCCGGCCGTACTTTCACTTTGACGGCCGCAGGCCGTCTCTCGTGTTTCTCCAAGAACATCCACATTAAATTAGAGACTAGGCATCTTACTTCCTTTTGAGTTTGTTCGTTTCTCTAGAAATAGTGACATTTCTAGGGTTCTGTCTTTTTGGAAAACATCTTTTCTTCTTTCTTGCTTGTATGGTGAATCATTTCACTGCTGGTAACTGAGAATCGAAAGACAGCCGGCATCTGACTGCACATTATAGAAGGATTTCCACTTTGACATTGGTGCACGTTCAGGATCAAGCTCTGTCTCTCTGTGTTCTAAAGGTTTATCCAGGTCACAGCTCCCCCTTCACACTCGTGGAGCCCAAACATACCTCAATCTCACTCAATGTTCGTCTGCTCTACTCCTCACTTAGGGGTACAGAGGCTGTTATGCTACATGGCTATCAGACGTGACACGGGTTTGGAGCTACATTTCGGCGTCGCTCAGTCATTACCAGTTAAACCACAGAGGCAGAATAAGGCAGAACGGATAAATGTAACAACGTTCTGTGACAAAGTCTAGAAAACACAGAAGCCACAATTCAGCAAACCTCCCACGTGGACTCAGCAGGGTCGCAGAGTGGGACCGTCCTGTCTCACAGACCAATGGCAGAGAGGCAGATCAAATTCCACATTTAGATAGCTGTCTTGCAAATACTGACAAGTAGCTTATAAATCTGTTTATTACTGGACTACATCTGAATTGCCAGGTGGTGTTTATTCTAGCATTCATGGATTTTGTAATTCAGATGAGTTATGACTTTAAATTGCTGTACAACTACGGGGAATGTATGTTAATTTAATTTTTGTAAAGAAAATAAATAAAAACAAGCATTGTCAAAGTCAACATGTGTGTCTTTCACAAACTTATGCAATTTTTTTAATTGCAAGTTTAACCCATAAGATAAAGAGGAAATAAGAAAACATGCAGCCACCTAACCACAACCACCACATGCTTACAATAAAAACACATTTAAAAACTAACTGCTGTGGCCCTTTTAATAGTGATTTTTTTTTAATAACAAGTCTCTCAGGTGCGCCATACATTTTAAAATCATTATTTGTGAAGGCGAGAAGAACAAATCACTGCTTGATCAAGCACTCAAACTGTGGGCAGGTACAATGCGACATTGTTACTTATATACTTTATAATAGCAAAGTTCAGAAGAAGGTGAAAAATAAATCACCATATAGCTTGGCACCCAAAGTGCAGGTGAAAATAAATGCTTGTATTTAAAGTTAATATAAAAAAACTAACTACAACACACTTTTAGCCAGATGTGTCAGTGAAGACAAATGAATTGCTTTAAGTGGATGTGAACAATGTGCACACGCGTTATGCAATAACTCAGATGGTTAGAATGGACTGACCCATGTTGTAGGTGGAACCAAAATGTCTCTCTCTCCCTCGCCTCTCTCTCCCCTCCGTCCTTCGCTCTCGTCCTCCCCCTCTCTTCTTCCCCTCCTTCTCTCCCTCTACCCTCTCTCCTTTTCCCTCTCTCCCTTTCCCTCACTTCCCTCTCACTCTCTCCCTTTCCCTCTCTTCCCTCTCCTCTCTCCCCGTCTCCGTCTCTCTCCACCTCTCTCTCTCCTCTCTCTACTCTCTCCATCTCTTTACTCTCTCCCTCTCCCTTCTCTCCTTTTTCTCCCTCTCCCCATCTCCCCCTCTGCCTGCTCTCCTCTCTCTCTCCCTCTCTCCCTCCCCTCTCTCTCCCCTCCGTCCTTCGCTCTCTTCCTCCTCCTCCCTTCTTCCCCTCCCTCTCTCCCTCTACCCTCTCTCCTTTTCCCTCTCTCCCTTTCCCTCACTTCCCTCTCTCCCTTTCCCTCTCTTCCCTCTCCTCTCTCTCCGTCTCTCTCTCCCCCTCTCTTTCTCCTCTCTGTCCCTCTCTCTCTCCTCTCTCCCCCTCTCTCTCTCCTCTCTCCCCCTCTCTCTCCTCTCTCCATCTCTTTACCCTCTCCCTCTCCCTACTCTCCTTTTTTTCCCTCTCCCCATCTCCCACTCAGCACCACCACATCACCACTCAGCACCACCACAGCACCACTCTGCACCACCACAGCACCACTCTGCACCACCACAGCACCACTCTGCACCACCACAGCACCACTCTGCACCACCACAGCACCACTCAGCGCAACCACAGCATCACTCAGCGCAACCACAGCATCACTCAGCGCAACCACAGCATCACTCAGCGTAACCACAGCATCACTCAGCGCAACTACAGCATCACTCAGCGCAACCACAGCATCACTCAGCGCTACCACAGCATCACTCAGCGCAACCACAGCATCACTCAGCGCAACCACAGCATCACTCAGTGCAACCACAGCATCACTCAGTGCAACCACAGCATCACTCAGCGCAAACCATAGCATCACTCAGCGCAAACCACAGCATCACTCAGCGCAAACCACAGCATCACTCAGCATCACCACAGCATCACCGGTTCAAATATGTTCTCTCAATGTTTCAAGCTTTATTACAAATGTCAAAAACGATGTTAATATTTCACTTCTGTTCTTGGATTTTCGTCACAATAAAATACACTGAACATAATCTTCACTAAAGTTATTTACAAAAGTTTAAGCTATTGCCATTATAAATTACAATCACTTTTATTTAAGTAACAATTATTTAAAAAAGTTAAAAGCCATTGTTATTTGTAATATCAATACATCTAAGTCACGTCAATACAAAACATGTTGCATTACAAATGCTATAGGTGTCACATTTGCGAAAGTTATAACTATTGGCATTGTAAATGACAAAGCTATTAATTTAGATATTTTAAAAAACAACACATAAATAAAAAAAAAGTCATTTATAAGACCAATAGCTCAAACTTTCCTAATGCGAGACCTATTGCATTTCCAATGCTTGTCTAACCTGTCCCCACAATAGAAAGCTTCGGTCCTGGCCATCTTTTGTTGGGTAGAGACTTCAGTGTGGTGGTCAATGACTCGGTTGACCGTTTGGCCTTCAGGCTGGGAACATGCTGTGGGTTTGAGAAATTAACGAGTGGGATTGAAGCCTCTGGACTGATAGATGCTTGACGCGTTTTACACACAAAAGAGAGGGACCCATTCCTTTTATTCCAGAGTTCACAATACCATTTTTTTTAAATGGGGAATATACAGACGTTTGACACTATATCAGATTAAACAATAGGTGCAGAAGTGTCAGGGATAACACTATACGACCTGTTTCCGGTCACCCTGACACTTGGACTTCTGGTTTCTAAACCCCGGAAATGTAAAGTCAGAGCACATGGAAAGATAAAGTGGTGTTCATGGATATCACACTATAGCTGAAGCATTGCACCACTATTTCATTGAAAATGATGCGGATGAGCTCAAGCTTACAAAAGTATGGGGGGCAACCAAAGCAGTTCTAAGGGGTGAATTACCTTCCCACACCTCGGCCTACCAAAAGCACAACATGGCCAAGAAACAGGAATTTGATTACCAGATTCGTTCTTTAGAACAAAGAAAACTGGATAACTTGCCTAGAACCTAAAGAGCCCTAAACAAGGTAAGGGGTGAAAAAGAGCATATTCAGTTTGGGGAAACTGCTAGGCAGATGCTATCCACAGCTCTGAAGTGTTATCCAGGATACTGGCTTACAAGTTACGAGTGGTCTAAGCCCATAACTATATTCAAATGATCTCCTGAGGCAAAGAATTTGAACTAAGCTTGACAGAAGGTGATATTTAAAGCACTACATGCTACGACCTAGGTATGACTGACAAAATGTCTATCTAGCGTAATACACGCTCCAGGTGTTACCACAGGGAACAATTCTACAATTGAAACAACCAATATGCCCAATAGAAGCGAAGTTATCAATTCCGGCAATTCCTAATAACAAAGCCCCAGGTCCTGTCGGCTTTTCAATAATATTTTATAAAGTATCCCAGGACGTCTTAGGCAACCTATTAGCAAAACTACAATTACATGATCACATTGGAAAGGGTCAAGGCACAATGATGGAGTCGACCATCACAGTCCTCCTAAAACCTGGCAAGGACCCCAAATCACATGGTTTATACCACCTCTTCACTAAAATCTTGGGGCCACATGTATGAAGCTCAAATGGGTTCGCAAATGCCGAAATTCGCTGAATTTCGGCGTTTGGGAACTCATTTTCGCTAACTGGTATGTATGTAGCAAAATTGAGTGCAAAATAAGGAATCGCAAAATTTGCGATTCCTTATTTTGCGATTGCATTTAAGGAATCGCAAATTTAGTGATTCCTTAAATGCAATGTAAGAAGCACCAAAAAAGTGCAATTTGGCCTTAAGGAATCGCAAATTACCACCAACTTCAAGTTGGTGGTAATTTGCGATTTCTTTGAAAAATGCACTTTTTAGCATTTTTCAAAGTGCAATGTGAAGCACATACATGCCCTTAGGGCGTGTATGTGTGCCACATGTGCACCCATGCTTATTTCAGGGGTGCAACAGGGTGTCCTTTTGACACCCCTGCACCCTTGAAATTGCATTCTCAATTTGCGATTCGATAATTGCTAATCGCAAATTGAGAATGTCTTCCCAGTCATTCCTATGGGCCTCTAGGCCTATAGGAATGAATGGGGAGGTATTCCTTAATTGCGAATCGCAATTTGCGATTCGCAATTAAGGAATATGTAGGATTCGCAAAATTTATTGCAAATCCTACATAGATAGCATTTTGCGATTCTCTAATAGCGATTTGCAAAAAATCACTATTTGAGAATCGCAAAATTACTTTTTGATACATATGGCCCTTGGTCACTAAAGTGTACCAGATTTGGCCAAAGCTTGTCACTCCAGCAGAGAGTGGTTCGGGATATCATGCATTCAACAGCACATGATTGGTTATTGACATCTTAAGGTCTGTGAGGCCCTGCTCTATATATATTTTAGGGGCCCCTGTTTGGAACAACTTTGAATTTTATTACCTATGTTCAGGTTATTCAATCCCTCATGATACTAAACAATATTGAATTATATGTTAGACTTTAGAGAAGTAAGCACACAAAAACAGCAGAAGCTTAAGCTCCTGTGGTCCGCCAGCCAAATATTACTGAAAGAAAGTTTGAACAAGCATTGGTAAAGCTATTTCTATTTGAGCTTGGTTCTAGATTTTTTTTACTTGCAACAACACTTCATGTGGAATCTAGTGCCTAACAAGCTTGTTATTCTCAATGTAGGAAAAATATGCTAAGGGTGACTTGGTAGATGTTTAGTGGACTGGTTCATAATTATTAAAATACATATACACATTACACTTGAAACAGTGGCTGTAGTTTCTGGATTTTGTAATCACAAATAGATTCCCCTTGATTACTAGGTTTCTTGCTGCAACTGTGAAAATCAAAGTGCTACACTGAGGATTTTCACTATTGGTTAAACTCTGATTATTTTCTCCTAATTTTTCTTCCCCTGCCCCGCTCCTTTTCTCCTCTTTATATGTGTTCACTTCTCTGACTAGAAAAGTTACCCTGCTGAGTAAGGGAAATGGAGCAGGGAAAGATACAGGAGATGGACAGAGGTATAAAGAGAAGAGCATAGTGAAAGACTTGAAGTTGAGAGAATACATTAGAGAACATATAGACAGATATGTGAGGTAGGAGATAAGCAAAGTAAATGGAGAAAGATGAGTTAGCCAGAAGACAATCCTTAGCAGAGGAAGATGTAGGTAGAGAAATAGTTAACATTTCAGAGTGAGGTAGAGAAAGAAAGGGGGAGAAGAAAAAGTAGAGAGGCACAGTAGTGCAGTACTCTAAAGTATGGGTTTTAGATGCTGGTAATGTAGAAAAAGACATGCATTACAGAAAGGTAAAGGCAGTGAGAGCCAAAGGTAGACAGTTGGAAAGACTTGAGGAAAAGCAAAGAGATGCAAGGTAGATAAGAGCAAAATGAGAAGTGGGGTATAGTAAACAGGTCTGACAAAGAGTAGTGGAGCGTAAGAAAGGCAGAGGGTGTGGTGAATGGTAGAGAGAATGGTTGAATAGAGAAAGCGGAAAAGACAGTTAGGTTTAGAGATCTATGAAGAAAGAAGTAAAGAGAGATAGTTTAGAAGGAGCGGGTGATGTTGAGGTCAAATGGAGAATGGGGTCCAAAGAGAGGGAGCCGAATGAAAGAGGGAGAGAGGGAGAGAGAGAGAGAGAGAGAGAAACTGATAATACACAGGTGGAGAAAGAGACGGAGCTTGAGAAGAGTAAGACACTTAGGTGAAGGAAAACAAACAGAGGTAGAAGGAGAGAAAGAGTAGGTATAGAGGTGAGGTAGTGAAATTACTCTAAATCATTGGGGAGAAGAGCGGCCGAACCTGCCGGGACTGCACACCACCATTTATCAATGGAAGGGATTCCAATACACGGACCGCCTGCTACAATATCTTGGTTTTAGAATATCTAAGGACTCTTCCGCTTCCTACATCAGCAATGTTCTGAGCCTGTTGGAAAAACTACTTGAAACATGTACGGATGGAGCCGACAGGAGCAGGACCCATCGTGGTTCGCTGCAATAACAGTGTTAAAATCAATTTCCTCCACTGCCTGCTAAATGTGGTCCACACTCCCTTTACTAAGATTTCCCCAAAACGTACTTAAACATATCCAATCTTCTCTACTCCAGTTTGTATGGAGGAACAAAGATCCTAAGTTGCAAAATCAACCCTTTTCAAGAAACTGTTAGAAGGTGGCCTGGTAGTCCCAGATTTAACATGTAATGTGGCAGCACAACTCCGTCCGGCACTTGAAAGGTGGGGGCCCACTAGAATAGAACCATGGCTAGTTGTCAAGAAGTCAGCCTCTCCTATCCCTCTTTAGCATTTGTTGGGGCTGCCACCACACCATAATCTTCAATCTCTCAACCTTCCATATACTATTGACCTACTCCGTAATGTATTGGAATGGACTGGTTAGAAGGACGAAAGCAACCACTTATCCTTCCCCCTTCACGCCTCTCACCTATAAGCCAGACTTCCCACCAGCATTGGAAGTTCTGTCATTTTTTAATAAGGGAAGGCTTGTTCCATAGAGGTTGGGGGATTTTTTTAATGGACTGAAACTAAAACCTATAACTCAGAGATTCCTTTAAAATAATAGAAGCTCTACACTGGGAAGAAACTGATGCCAGATGAGCTAGGGTTGGGGAGAGATAACTCACTTGAAAACCATTCCCTCACAAGCATCCCCGTGAAGGGAAATATCAGGCCTACATACCATACAAGGTGTAGGCCGCACACAGATCCTCCATAATTACATGCAGAGGTAGGAGGAAGACCTAGCATGCTCATTACCAGAAGAAGAATTGGAGACCACCTGACAGAGGACTGACAAAATATCAATAAACTCTTAATATTAACAAAAATGCATACAAAGTCTTAACTCGCTGGTACTTGACTGCACTTCTGGTAAAAAGCAATGTTTAGGAATTTGGAATTCTGCTTAAGGTGCACCAGATGAGGGCTTCATGTCTGGTAGGTATGCTCGCCAATACAGCCCTATTGGGCCGAACTGCAGACTTTACTAAAGAAAATGACAGGGGTTGCCCTTTCACTGGACACAACAGTTATACTTTTAGGACATTTCACCTTTATCTCACTCTGCAGTAAGTCAGGAAAGGGCTTACTGTCTTCGGTAACTTCCTCTGCCATAGTTATAATGTTCACTGTGTAATCTCTCTGGAGATAAGGCTTAAGCCGGTTCATATGCAACAATCTTGTGATCCTCATGGCACCTATGTCCACCAAGTAGTTCACCTCAGATATTTTCAGCATTAACTTGTTTGGACCACAATACTCGTCCTCCAAAGCTATGTGATAAAGGGGTTCAGCACCAACATCTCCTGACTCTCCTGGCACCCAGCCAGCATCACGTTGTGTCAATATTATTCCTTTATTAGCTCCTATGCTATCCTGAAGGTTTTTCTTCGCCTGGCTCGTATTTTGCCATCAATTTCCGGAGCCATTCACATAGTCCACCACATTATTTTGGGGTGATAGGCTAATTCCTTCCATTCCCTCTGTGATCAAAATGAGGAAGCTTAAGCAGAGGTGCAAAGGGTTAAAAAGCACTCCCTTCTGTAGAATGTCCCATTCAGCCAATAAGAGAGATGCCTGGAGAATAGCCAACTTCCCCCAGAGGTTATATGGTAGAGTTCACATCATGCTTTAAAAGGTTTTGTTAAATCTCTCCACTAACCATTTGTTTTTTGATTGATTCACAGTTGAAACATTCTCTATCACACCAGCTTGTGCCCACATCTCTCTCATATAAGATGAGATGAAACTGGTTCTCTAGTCAGAAATCACTGTCCTTGGAAATCCAAACCTAGAAAAGATCCCTATAACCACCTTTGCAGCTGTGCTCCTCAAATGAACCACTTCTGTATATCTGTTGACATGATCCACCACAATCAAGGCATACTGATTACCTGACACTGGCTGTGAGGTGGTGGGGGTCAACTGAATGGGACAACAATGAATATTCCCACCTGCTCACACGGAACAACTACAACTGGTAGAGGGATGTATGACGGTACGACGCGGGCTATTACCACGCGTACCGTTACAACGCGTGTTTTACAACGCAAGTCGTTAACACGACTTGCGCTGTAGGGTGTGGACTTAGGAATAGTTTAATTTACTATTCCAACACCAGTCCCCGTGGATAGTAGGGAAGGTGTTGGAATAGTAAATTAACTATTCCTTGTCCTTGAGCGCCCTCCAATGCAAGTTGTGGTTACGACTTGCGTTGGTAGCGCGGGATAACATCCGCGTTGAAAAGGATGTTCCCCCTGGTAGAGGCACTAGCAGTGCCTTGGACTTACCTCCTGACCTACCACTCAATTAGCAAGTGTGACAGACTTTCTGAAGATCCCCAAGCATTGACTGTTATTGGAATAGAGGGTCCAACATATTCTGGGTTATTCCAATGGACAAGTTCAGCTTGTACCTTGCTGAATTCCTCTCGGGTAGATCCTCCAGCAACTAAAATCCCTGCACCATTGACCCAGACTCCAGTGTCTAGTCTGATTGGGGTATCTCGTTCTCCTCTCCATCTGCAGCAAGGGCAATGGTTGCCACAACCAATGCCTTCTCAGAGTCTGCACTGATCTGCTTACTACCTTGTTTTGGTTTCAATAATCTGGAATGGTTCCACTCTCCTCCTGAGACTGATGTGCAGTCTATGCTCTTGTCACCACAGCTGACAGTGTCCACACCATGCAGGCTTCTGGTGCTGGTACTAAACCAGGGGCAATCAAGTCATTGCTCAAGAGACATCCAGCATCTTGTTGCTCTCTCACCCCTAAATTAACCATAACCAGCTTGACATAGAGCTCTACCTAAAATTGGGTAATCGATATACTTCATGTCCTATCTACTGGCTGCTAAGCCTGTGCCTCTGGCACCCAGGAGAATCTCCTCTGGTTTGAGATACTTCCTTTCAGCCATAGTCCAATGAGCTCCTGTATCTCTCAGGGCAGGAAACGTCTTCCTATTGATATCAGCTTCTAACTCAAACCCCATCATATTTGGGTGCATGTGCTTCAAGGCTTCTGCGTACATTTGCCAAATGGACTGGGTTAATTTGCCTAGCCTCTAGGTTGAGTGCAAGAGTGCCCTTTTGAGTTTCATCACCCACAGTCAACAGACTCGGTATGATGGGTGCAGCTGGTGCAAGGTCTTTCATGCAACAGCTTCTTTTGTAGTGCCCCTCCATGTGACACTTAAACAAGTAATCACTTTGGGCCTGAAAGAATCTGTGTGCCCACCCTTTGTCCTGTGTTGTTCCTGACTTGGAACCAAGTTCCCATGCTGCTCTGGTGGCCCCTTTGAAACTCTGGGAATTGCCCTGTCCTCTAGTATTTTCAGTTGTCTTCTATTCTTTAATTACACTAAAATATGATAACTATTTAAAATAAGAATAATAAAAATTACATATTTTTTGTACCTATTGATGTATGTATTGAATATTGGTATGCTTCTCTGGTCCGCAACAGTATTTCCAACGTTCCTAAATTGTTTTAATTTTACTTGCTTGATGCATCCTGATTTAGGTACCAGTCTGGTGGGAATTCCTATCTTCCTTTGCTCTAGAGGTATGCTTATCCAGCTCTCTATTAATGCTGTTAGCTAATCACTTGTCAACCAACACCCCATGTTTCTCTGCTTAGCCACAGACATCCTTCTAATAAGTGCTATACCATCAACGGGCAAGCAACTCATGAGAGTAACTGCACTTTGACATATAACTCAAATCCTGAAGTCTATAAGCAATCTTCAATTCGCCAACCATTCCAAAATATCATGTTCCTTGACATGTGTATGAACACATTCTTTTGGAACCTTAGCAGGATCTCCCGAAGAGTCAGACATGGAATCCCATTTTCCAGATGTAGTGGTCTCTGCTGCCATTCTGAGCTTCTCTTTTGTAAAGCAATCCTCTCTCTGCAATCCTCTCTCCTTTTTAGGTTTTGCCTAGCCAATGCGTACGAAGTACGCATGTGCTAGGAAAAAGCTAATGAGTATAGTATATGTGGCTTGGAATACGCCCCCGTCTTTCATTGGCTAGCTCCATAAATGGAGGCTAGCCATTGGAAGACGGGCCTGTCCGTCAATGCCGGACCAGATTCGGGGGCGTTCCCGAGAATTTTTGGCTTTTGGCGACGTCACGCTACGTCAGCCAAAAGCCCTCGGGAACGCTCCCGAATCTGGTCCGGCATTGCCGGCACCTGCCTTCCTGCTCCTGTTAGCGTTGATTGGTTGAGCTGCGTGGACGTCACTGCTGGTCGAGAGCCCCCGCCCATCTCCGCTCAGAGTGATCCGCGAGGGAGCCCACTCCTCGGGAAACTTCGCCGCCCGCCTGCCTGAGCTAGAGACGGGCCGCCGCGCTGCCCGCGGCGACCCGGAAGTGACTAGCCGGCCGGCCAATCCTAGCACGGCCGGCCGGAAGTGCCCGCCCCTCCCGCAGCCTGGGGGAAGAAGGAAGACGGCAAGAAGTATGGCGGCCCACGCGGGGCTCCCGTGGCCTGGAGGGAGCCCCGGGAGAAGCGGAGGACGTTGCCGGTCTCCCATGCCGAAGAGGGAGACCAGAGAAGTGCCCAAGAGATTGCCGCCGTCGACGTTGCCGGTCTCCCATGCCGAAGAGGGAGACCGGAGAAGTGCCCAAGAGATTGCCGCCGTCGACGTTGCCGGTCTCCCATGCCGAAGAGGGAGACCGGAGAAGTGCCCAAGAGATTGCCGCCGTCGCAAGGTGCAGGTGAGTCGATTTGTTTTATTTGGGGCTAGGGGAGGCTCCCTCCCGCTACCCATGTGTCCGTTCCCGACCCCGTATCCCCCTCCCGCTCCCCGTGTGTCCGTTCGTGTAATAACGTGCTCCAGAGCTACCAATCTTCCAGCGTTTGCCTGGAAGTAGATGTCCCTTCCGGTCAGGGTGTCAGGCGCTTGGATACCTACAGGCGGCTTGGTGGGTCGTTGATGAGTAGGACATAGAAATGTAGCGCTTGGATACAGGCGGCTTTGGTGGGTCGTTGATGAGTAGGGAATGGAAATATAGAACTTGGATACAGGCGGCTTTGGCGGGTCGTTGATGGGTAGGGCATGGAAATACAGTGCTTGGATACAGGCGGCTTTGGTGGGTCGTTGATGGGTAGGGTATGCAGCAACAAGTCGCAGAAGTTGTTCCAAAGTTCAGGAGTACAGACTGAAGATGTTTTTCTCCTGGTTCTGCAAGGCTAGCTTTCTCTAAATTTCCTGAAGGCAGCCGGTGATGGACAGTTTCTTTGCCCAGTATTCTGTCATATTAACATGAATTGCTTTGCATGTTGCAGTAAGTTTTGAACTGGAACAGGGAGCCAGTCAAGCTCCTGAAAGTGTGGGAGATGTGCGTGAATGTCTTATGGCCTTCGATGAGGCGGCCAGCAGTGTACATAAGAGGTCTTCATCAGGATCACAGGTCTCTAGTGTTCCAATATGAAGAGTGTTGCTTCTCTTGATATGGTTGTATGTTTGATTTGAGCCTGGTGGCAAGAAGTTATGGATTGTACTTGTATAAAGGGCTACTATGAATGCATACTAGTAGTTTGGCTTGGAGGACAACGGAACATGAAGTACGCTCATCCTGTAGATTATTCGCCTCATAGGGAGTGGGAGGTTCGACTCCTCCTCCGCCGGACATTCTCCAGCTTTGCCATTTCCCTTTCTTACACATAGTTAATTCTGCAGATATGGGTATTTTTTTGTTTTCTGTTGTTTGCACATTATCAAACTGGATGTTAAAGTGCATAACATCAAATGAGTACATTCGAGAATATGTAGCGGTCATGCATTGCAATGGATCACAGGAGAGAGCGCACAACATGTTTAGACTATAAGACGTCTCAAGAGGTAGTCGTTGGTTTTGTAGCCATGTTTGAATGTACATCCAGGTTCTGAGTATAACCTCAGCTTGCTTAGGAGTAGATGGTTTCTCACGTGTGGTGAAGGTGGAGCCGCCTCTGGTGTCCCCAGAGTTGGTGTTCTACACCTTGAAAGTAAAACCTGAGAAGAAGCACAAGTCTATTGAGATCCTGTTGCATCGTTTACTTTTGAGGAGTACATTATTGGCTTTGCAGAGATGTCTACGTTTCCAAGAACTTAAGAGCTTTTCCATTAGGCATTGTGTTATTTTGATTCATTGATTTGATTCAGTGCAGAGTGCATAGGGAGTGCAGAGTGGAGAGTGCATAGGGAGTGCAGACTGCATAGGGAGTGCAGAGTGGAGAGTGCATAGGGAGTGGAGAGTGCATAGGGAGTGGAGAGTGCATAGGGAGTGGAGAGTGCATAGGGAATGCAGAGTGCATAGGGAGTGCAGAGTGGAGAGTGCATAGGGAGTGGAGAGTGCATAGGGAGTGGAGAGTGCATAGGGAGTGGAGAGTGCATAGGGAGTGCAGAGTGCATAGGGAGTGCAGAGTGCATAGGGAGTGCATAGGGAGTGCAGAGGGAGTGCAGAGTGCATAGGGAGTGCAGAGTGCATAGGGAGTGCAGAGGGAGTGCAGAGTGCAGAGTGCATAGGGAGTGCAGAGTACATAGAGAGTGCATAGGGAGTGCAGAGTGAGTAGGGAGTGCTATAGAGTGCAGAGTGAGTAGGGAGTGCTAGGGAGTGCAGAGTGAGTAGGGAGTGCTAGGGAGTGCTAGAGAGTGCAGAGTGAGTAGGGAGTGCTAGAGAGTGCAGAGTGAGTAGGGAGTTCTATGGAGTGCTAGAGAGTGCAGCGTGAGTAGGGAGTGCTAGGGAGTGCTAGAGAGTGCAGAGTGACTGCAGAGATTAAGCTAATGGCAATGTAAATGACAATGTCATGTATTTATCTGTTTTCAAAACCAACACATAAATACAAATTTTGTCATTTACAATGCCAATAACTCTAACTTTTCCAAAGGCGAAACCATTGCATTGTAAATGCTTGTTCTTTTCCTGCTTTCTTTTTGCCTTCTTGCTCCTGGCACTCCTTCTTTGTCTCCTCCTGGGCCCATTCTTCCTGTCTCTCTCTTCTCCTTTTCGAGAGAGCTAATCTTAGCCTCTCCATCTATTTCCCTAGTCCTGTAGCTTTCTGAGAACCAACTGCAAGTTCAGGGTCTTAGCTAGACTTAACTCACTCAAGGGAATAACTCCAGGAGCCGGTAGCAGTGATACCGTAGAAATCAGTGACTAGAAATCAGTGGCAGTGGGTGAATGCCTTGGGGAAACACTGGATGGAAAATCCGGCTAAACACAATGGTACATATGGGGAAACCTGTGTTCATGGGCTAATAAAGCCTGACATCAAAGCACCTCTCCTCTGGATTTCTTTCATGCTACCCTCCCCAAAGTTCATCACAGTTCTTCCCTCATCACCAGTTTCTCCAACTGGTCTATATTGTAGCTCACAAGGACCTATCAGTTTTTTTTGTGGGAGCCATCAACCCTCTGTCCAACCACAGATCCCTCAACAAATCTAGCGACAGGGTGCTAAGATTTACCACAACCAACCGTGTATCTGTTATGTTGCTGTGTAGGTTTTAAGTTGTAAAAGTTGAACTTATTGGTCTATAGCTCAAAGTTGGAACAGGTTTTCACAGGATATCTCACTGCTTACCGCCGATTGTCAAACCCAGCCATGAGTGGAGCTGCGTCTACTGGGTCTCAGCCATGGCTAATTTGCCTCTGACCTGATGTTGAGGGTTTCTTACTACTATGGCTCTGCAACTGGACCAAGTACAACACTTTCAGAACTTGACTGGCACTGGTAGTGATGGCATTCAATTAAAGGCCTCTCAGGAAGTAATGTGGGGTGTGTAAACTCAGGACTAAACAATCACATAGCAGCACAATAACTGGTTGAACAACCCAGTGCTTTTCTTTAATATTAATAGATACGTTAAACTCTATACTATACATAACAGGCTAGCGGCCCAATTACATTTTGCAGCTTGGCTACTGTACCTCAGGTCCTGATCTCCCTCTCCACCCTGCTTCTGGGTGCCCCTCCTTCATGGTACTAAGCAGGCCCCACCCTGGGGTTCGAGTTCTAGGGAAGATGTCAGGGCTCTGGTGCAGACTACCCTTGTTAAAGTGTGTGCATTCAATTAATGTGAAACAATCTTCCTCTCTTAGTTCTCACCACATCTGGAACAATTTGGGTGGAGAGACTGCACTTGGCTCTTCTCTGGACCAGCTGATTGCTCCCCACGGATTTTCTTCGATTGGAATACACTCTCTACTGGAGGAGAAGCTGCTTTGGTGTTTGAGATCCGTCGCACCTCTGCATGGCTGGAAGACTACTTCCCACTCTCAGCATTAGGGTGACTTCAAGGCACTTCAATTCAGAGGATCAGCGACTTTCAGCAAGGCAAGACTCTTGATGATGTACCCTTCATCTATGAATTAGGCTATTACGCAGTCCCCAGCTCAGGATGCACAACAGTTTTCTGAGTACTTTGCGGAGCACTCCTTTCCCTCGTCAAAGACAAGAGACAACTTGAAACTAGCACAATAAGTGGGTCAGAGGTTTTCACATTTTGCAATCTAATCTGACAGGGCATGTAGATTCAGTAGTGTAACACAGGCCCCCACATCACCCTGGTGCGGGGGAGCCCCCGAGCTGCGGGGGGCCCCCTCAGCACAGTACCCTGGCCTGAGAGCTCCTGATTGAATCTGGAGTGGGGACCCATTATGTACCTTGCAGGGGGGCCCCTCAAGTTTTGTTACGTCACTGTGTAGATTCTCTGTCTGCACTTTCAGAACCAGCTTGGGTTTAGTCTCTTTTGATCGGTTCTCTTAAGGATTTTCTTCAGACACAACCTTTGTGTAGATTTATACTCCTCACAGCAGGGTAGTCTCCAAAATTGAGTACTCAAAATAGAGGCACAAAGAGGAGTCCACGCTGAACAGTGATCAGGAAAGAGACAGAAAAGCTGGCCTCACTCCTCACTCCGAACTATAGAAGCTGCTGTCCCACCCATCACCACCACCATTTTACACACGCCAGTATTCAGGAAGACTTATCAGCAGGTCCTCTCAGCAAAAGGACCTAATCGAGTTTCTAAAGGAGCCCTGCAGCCCTGCTTCTCCTTTCTCCTCTGTCTAGGTTGCCTCCTTTCAGATTCAGGAATAGCAGCAATACACTCCACTGTCTGGGAAAACAACCTCACCTTCACATTGCAAACAGGAACAGGCCAGGGCTTCCGAAATGGAGCCCACGGGCCTCCAGTACTCTGGCTCATTCATAGACACAATACATGTGTCACATCAGTCACATACATACGAATAGCATGCACATAGGATGTTATCACTTGGATTTAGCTTAGTGCGTAGAAGGGAAACTATACACGACGAGGCAAGTAGTCCTCCACTCCAGTGACAGAGATAAAAAAAAGTCTTGCCACTATTATGGATTCACAAACACTGTACACTGCCACCATCGCTCTACATGCTAAACCCATGACCGGGATGTTAATCTACTGTCAGAGAAAAGAGGTTTGATTCGGTGCACCTCTCCTGGTCACAGGGCATGTCCAGGACCTCACTTGAGTCAAGGGACAGACGTAGATCTCTGCACATCAACTAGATTAGTGTGAGGCTAGGGCCAGCTTCAAAACCAGGATACCAGATTCTTGCAGTTGGGCACTCAGGGTAGGGGACTACGTCTTGTGTGGCCATTCCTGTCTCAACAGAGCACATTTTCTGTTGTTACTTGATTGGTGGTTGTCCTAAGTTAATTATTGATCTTATAACATTTCATACAAATCTATCCTGTTATGAGTGGTTGTTTACTTCAGATTTTCTTACAGTTCCTTGTTCGGCAGTCTGTACCCTTTAGCACTCACTGAAGTGCAGATGTGCACAAGCAAAATACAGTCATTAACAGTGAAGAGGGCCAAGGAGGAGTCATTAAACCATGATGTATGCTGTGGCCAGCAGAAGCAACGTGTCTAATGATACTTGGAAAGACCCATGGATGAAAAGAGCAAAGCGAAATCCCTGAACACATATATATGTATGTTTATTATCACGAATGCTTGGGAATGCATGAAACAAATGTGAGAAAACAAGGCGCGCCGGGAAGAAGCGCGAACCGAAAAGTGTGCAAGATAACTCATGATGGGAGAGGTGTGGCGCAGCGGCCAGATGAAAGCTTGACGTTTGATCCACCGTGGCAGCTCTTCTCAGCCTCAGGTGACTCTGGGCAACAACTCACTTAATCTCGCCTTGAAACCCTCAAGGGTGATATGTCCGCTCTTTACAAATAGGAGTTATCAATAAATATATACAATACGTACTCTTTGCTACTATCTGCTGTGATGTACACATCATAAGCCTGACCCCAGTAGGCTAACTTGTCTTTTCATCCTATTGAGTTCAATAAATTGAGCACCACTAACTGGGTAATAGAGACATCTGTTATTTACAACACACAGAAATCGCAAAGAGTGATGATTGACGTGCTCTATAAAAAAGTTATTATTATGAAAACAATTGTGCATGGAAGAGATGAGACCAAGATGTCAATGGCAACCAGTTGTAGGTTTTGACTGGTGGACCCATTGATAACACCTATTGCCCCAAAATCCTTATTTGGGGGTTAGAGGTATAATGCACAATAGGAACCAGTGAACCACAGGAAAAAGGTAAGTAAGAAACGGGTAGGATGGAAACATTGGACTGGAGTCTGCTGTGTAATGGATTGGACAATTCCTCTGTTAGGAATCAGCACAACGGGTGTGCAACATTTGGAGAATTTGCTTCTGCGCAATTATGAAAAATGTAAGAAAAATCTGCATACATTTCCACATAAATATGCAAAATACAAATCGTGTTTTACTTGCCACTGATGCCAGACCTCTTTGGTCACGTGAAGCTCCACAGATGTTTACTTTGCTAAGCGCCAAGCTTGTGCAGGGGATGAGAGAGAGCAGGAAACGTGTGGGAGACCAAGCGTTTTCAAGTTAAATTTCAGTCATGCACTCTTGGGCCCACACCCATAAGACATTCAACATGATTCATGCATTTCACAAGATTTACAACATTGCCTTTTCCAGGCTGCAATGGAAGAAATCAGACAGGCGTGCACTGCCCTGGAATGTACTGCATACATGCAAACATTTGGAAGGAAGGAGGGAGATTTTGACAAATAAATCGCGGGTGGATATTTTCCCCATTGAATTGTATTAAACTGGAGGCAAATTTAGCTGGAAGACTGCAAAAATAAAGCCATTTTTTGGTGTAAAAATTGGGTGTCTCCTCTGAAGCGGGTGATGTGGCATATAGATACTACATGCACCTCCCCAGTACCCCACACATGGCGCTCCTGAAGCTTACTGACACACACACACACGGGGGCAATGCACCACTATTTATCAAAATGTCAGAGGCACCAAAAGTGTCTGAGCTTTTCGAGACTTTGCAAGCCCTTAAGAGGAAGGCACGAACCAGTGTTAGTAAAGGAGCTTCCGGCGATGGGAAGGAAACCGGATCTCGTGCCGGCTGGGACAGTGCTGGGTGACCCACGCCTTGATTACGGAGGAGTAAATAGAACCAACAAAGCACTGCAGCCACAAAAGTGACTAATAATAACCCAAGGTGATAAGTTGCGCGTGATAAAACAGGATTAGGGAAACGTGTTTATTGTAGCATGATAAAACAGGATTAGGGAAACGTGTTTATTTTAACGTTTATATAACCATGACTGACATGTATTTGTTCTTGTACAAATGAAGTGAAATATTTGCAGAACGATAGGAAATACTGCAAACAACTCTATGTAATGCACTCTGATGTACTTAGTATTCTTTGTAAAATAACTAACTGTGTATGGGATATTTCACTGTAGATTGGCTCACAGGGACTTTAGCATCAATGCCACCTCCACAGCCTCCATCAAGCTTTTAAGAACCACCATGTAATGAACAGGTGTGTGTACATGAGACATAGGGCCTAATTTAGATCTTGGCGGATGGGTTACTCAGTCACAAATATGAGGGATAACGCGTCCGCCATATTATAAGCGCTAAAGGATGTAATGCACTTGTTATACGGCGGATGGAATATCCGTCACGTTTGTGACTGAGTAGCCCATCCGCCAAGATATAAATCAGGTCCATAGACTCTTGTATTGTATTGTAATTGCATTTATATAGCGCTTACTACCCCTGACGAGGCGTCAAAGCGCATTTTCGGTGGGTAGCACGCTACTCCGGGACCCACAGAGGATTAGTGTTGAATTAGCATAGTGAAACATGCAAGTACACTTTAAGTGGTGGATAGGTTAGTGAGTTATTTGGATATGGAATGATAGCAGAAGGATAGAAGAGGACAAAGGTTTGTATTTATTTATCGCTTGTTGACACACGCTATTCAGGAAGCCTGTAAAGGATTAGTGGTGAATTAATATGGTGAAATATGAGGTAATTTCAGTGGTGGATATTAGTCTGTTACTTGGAGTGAGAAGGATAGCTGAGGGATAAAAGGGGAAGAAAGATTAGCATTCATATAGCACTTGTTACCCCTTGATGGGTGTTGAAGCGCTTTTCTGGCGAGCAGCACGCCACTCCGGAACCCATAAAGGATTAGTGTTGAAAATTAGTATAGTATAAATATGAAGTAATTTGAGTAGTAGATATGTTATTCAGCTATTTGGGCAGTATATTAGTATAGTTGAATATGGAATTTGAGAAGTGAACATGTTAGTCTGTTAATTTTGATTGAAAAGGATAGTGGAGGGATAAAAGAGTGAAGGATTTTTATTTTTATTTTTTTAAAACATTTTTTAGGTCTTAGCAGTAGGAAGAGGCTTTTGGATGAGTAAAAAGGAGTTTTGGAGGGGAGGAGTCAGAGGGGAGAGTTTAGAAAGGTTTGTTTTAGGGGATCGGTGTGGTAAAAAGAGGTGTCAGATGATGCAAGGAGGGGTAGAGCGGGAGAGAGTCTAGAAAGGGTTATTTTGGCAATCATAGTAGTGTTATGGGGTTTGGGATAAATGAGAGAGTGGATGTAGAGGATATATTGATAGATGTATAGGATGAGAGATAGGGTAGTGCATTTGAAGGAGTAGTAGAAAGAATTTTGAGATGAGTCAGAAGGTTGGGTTAGAAGATATATTGAGCAAGGTATAGGCTGAGAAATAGACTAGTGCATTGGAAATGCTAAATTAGAAGAAAGTGATAAATATATAGATCCATTAGTACATTGAAAGTATATAGATACATAAAGGAAGTAAGTATATTTAGATTGAATATATTGATAGAGGCACAGGATGAGAAATAGGGTAGTGCATTGGATATGCTTTTTCAGTAGAAAAGTAACAGACACATAGATCAAAGTACATAAAAGGTACATAGATGCACAATGGAAGTATGTACATGTAGACCAAAGATGATTTTTATTTATTGATTAATATTATTATTATTTTTTTTTTCTTTTCTCTTAACAACATAATTATTTTACATGTTTTATAAAGTAATACACAAAGATAGGTACATATCTATAGTGAAAACAAATGCTTATATACAGAGTGATATGCTGAAAATTTCTGTTTCCTTATGGTGCTTATGTGGGGAAGAGCCAAATCTTGAGTAATTTTCTGAAGATAAGGTGGTTGTGGGTGGATCTTATGTTGGGGGGTAAAGAGTTCCATAGTTTGGCTACTTGAACAGAGAAGGATGTGCCACCCATGGTTTTTTTCTTGTATGGTTGAATTTTGAGGCAATATGCTCCTTTAGAGCGGAGGTTCCTTTGTTGAATGTGCTTGGTGATTTTATTCCTGATGAAGAGTGGTCCTATTCCATGTATTGCTTTGTGGGTAATACAAAACAGCTTGAACGTGGATCTTTTGGCAACCGGTAACCAATGCAGGGCTTTCAAGGCAGGGGAGATGTGGTCTCGCGGTTTGATATGCAAGAGTAGTCTGGCAGCCGAGTTCTGAATCCGTTGTAGTCTTTTCATGGTCGTTAAAGGTGATCCGTGGTAGAGGCTATTGGCGTAATCAAGTTTGAATAGAACAAGGGAGATGGTAGCTTGGACCTTGTGTGGAAATCCCAAATGAGGGAAAATTTGTTGCAGCGGTTTTAGAGTAGCAAAGCTTGATCTTGCTAGTTTATCCACTTGGGCATTCATCGACAGCTTGGAGTCCATGGTCATTCCGAGGTTTCTTACATCCTTTGATACTTTAGGCAGTGATCCCAGTTCATCAGGCCATGCGGCAAGCGGGTTGTAATTTTTCCAATCGCCACACATGATTATTTCAGTTTTTGAAGCATTCAATTTGAGATAGCTCCAAGTCATCCACTGATCCACGGCTCTGAGACAGCTGAAAATTGGTGAATTTCCAATGTTTTTGGGGATTTCCAGTTGAAGGAGTATTTGCGTGTCATCTGCATAGTTGTAGCACGTGACGTGAAATGTATTGATCAGTACTGGTAAAGACGTCATGTAGATATTGAAAAGCATGAGCCACATTATAGAACCTTGAGGGACCCCTGCTTTTGTGGAGTACGGTTTGGACGAGAGAGGTGGGGTATGGATGACATTAGTTCTGTTTCAAAGGTAGTACGCGATCCAGTCTACAGCAGTTCCCTCTATGCCGTCTTCACAAAGTCTTTGTTTCAGAGTGTCATGGTCAACCGTCTCAAAGGCTGCTGAGAGGTCCAAGAGGAATAGCGCAGCAACCCCGTTGCGGTCAACTGTATTCTTTAGGTCATCCCAGATGGCAAGGATAGCAGATTCAGTGCCTCTTCCCGGACGGAATTCTGTTTGGAAATCTGAAAGTATATCATTCTCTTCAATGAATTGTGACATCTGGGCGAATCCTGCTCTATCTATCAGTTTGTCCAGGAAAGGTCCATTTGTAATGGGTCTGTAGTTGTCAGGGTTCAGCGGGTCCAAGTTTGTTTTCTTCAGTAAAGGGCGTATGTATGACTTTTTGAGTTCTTCTGGAAATATTCTAGTAGTTAAGGAATCGTTGATGATTCTTCTTACTGGAATAGCAGCAGAGGTTGTTAAAAGAATTGTCTTGAAAGTTTGTAGCGGACAGGGGTCAGAAGGGCTGCCGGCAGGCCTGCTTGCTTTGACCAGGTCCATAAATTCATCGTTTGAGATGTGTTGGAAGGAACGGAGTGGCTTGATTAGAGCATTCTTGGATAGTTGTTTTGTACCAGGGTTAGTGCTGGTGCTTTGTTTCTGTTTTAAGTACGAGTCCAACGTGTCTGCTTTATCCGTGTAATGATTTGCCAGTTTGTCTGTGAAATCTTGAGTAACAGGATGAGTTCCTTCTAGGCAATTTGGTTTTCGAAATTCATTGAGTATTTTATAGAATTCTTGATTTGCACATTTAGCGTTTTGAATTCTGTCTGAATAGTACCTTTTCTTCGCTTTTTTGATAGCTGACTTGTATAATCTGTTAATTTTTTGTAAGTGAAGTTTGTCTTTTGTTTTTCTTGGCAGGACCGATAAGTGCACATATAAGACTATATTACTACTGATCATGGCTTTATTATCTGCCTGCTGTTGTGAGCAGGTCTGCCCCATACCAAATTTCAGAAAGAAACAGAAGCACAATCTTTTAGCAAACCATCCTCCAAATTAGCCTAATGGTCACAATTAAGACCTGCATCAGAGCGTGCAGAGCAGGCAGCTAAATGGCCTCCCATCACTGCTCAACAAAAACAAGCACCGGCAAACCAACAGGTCTCACCTTTTTGAGCTATTGACGTTGCCAATGATCTTTCTTTTATTTCATTAAAAAATCTTTATTTTAAGGAAAAACAAAAATGAAATAATTGTATACAGTGTGTTATTTGATATCAGCAGATCAGCAATAAATAATCACAGTGACATCATCCAGTGATTTGCCCCATTAAGAGAGTTCAGTATTAGTATATTTAAGATTATTACCACCCGCAGAACAGGAATTAGCAGACTTGAAATAATTTTGACATGTGTAATCCTTCAGCGCCAAACACTCCCACAAACCTGGTATGCCTAGTCAAGCAGGGTTACAAAAGGTAAATCACCAATGTGTGGCCCCACCCTCATACAGAGTCCTCAGAGTCCACTCGGTCACTCCAGCTTGTTAATTCTGGCTCTACAGAGAGCAAATTAGTCCTTTCCGCCCACCTTACGATGTCATCAGGCACTTTCTCATCATTCCCAACCTCTTTCAGGCATTGTTTCTCTGTCAGTGCCCTCTTGGTCATATCCTTCAACCAAGCTTCACTTGTGGGCACTTTCACTGAGATCCAATATATACTTATATGTCACTTCCCCCATATCAACACTGGAATGCAAATTTGTACTCCATTTTTCACTTTATAGACCTAGGTACAAGTCCCAAAACATGTTGCTTCAGGTCAGGAACAAACAGCTAGATTCATGAAAGGTAATTGCGCTCGCAAAGGTCCAGATTCTGAGAATCTGGCCCTTTGCGAGCGCATTTTCTGCATTTGGGATTCATCATCCCAAATGCAAAAATCGCTATTTGCGAAATCGCATATTTGCGCGGAATTGCATTTAAGGAATCTCTATTTGAGATTCCTTAAATGCAATTCATTAACCAATTTTAATTTGCACATTCGTAATTTCTGGCCGCTATTTACCACAAAGTCAGACTTCGTGGTAAATAGCGAAAAAAGTAGAAAAAAGCACTTTAGTGCATTTTTCCCAGTTACATGTTACACACACACATGTCCTTTGGACATGTGTGTGCGCAACACCTGTGTAAAGTTGCATTTCAGGGGTGCTACAGGACACCCCTGGCACCCTTGAAATCGCATCCTTATTTGCGATTAGCAAATTGCTAATCGCAAATAAGGAATAACTCCCCATTCATTCCTATGGGCCTAATCGCAAATAAGGAAGATGTAGGAATCGCAATATTTTTTGCAATTCCTACATGAATCCCGTTTTGCAAGTCCTTCATAGCGATTCCTTATGAATCGCTATTTATATCATTCAATGTGTCTATTTTAAGTATTGCAACAAACTCCTCCCAATAAGCCCTCACAAGACTACACTCTGAAAATACATGTAGCAACGTGGTACTATTGTTCTCACATTTTGGGCAAGCAGGGGATCTGTGTGCAAATATTTTGTGTAATCCCAGCAGAGTCTGATAGGCACAGGGAAGGATGTGAAAACTCGACAATTTGAATCTAGTTTTAATAGCTATTGTTTGAACCAATGCCAAACAGCCCCCCACTCCTTGAGAGGAAGAACCTCCCTCAGATCCTCTTCCACTTTTGATCTCGTTCTCAGAGAAATGTTCGCTCTGTCTCTCTTCATGGCCTTATATAACCATGATATCATATGGCGACCACCACCGCTTCCAACAACACTACCGTTGTTTCAGACACCTGAGGTATACTGTGAAACACTATCCATATCTCTAGCTGTGTTACTAAGTTTAGCAAACTGTAAGAATTTGTCCCCATTTAACTATAAACATCTCACATGCATCTGCAAATGTTAAGAGTGAATTAGCCTGATATAAATCAGCAAGCGTAAGGCATCCAACTTACCTATGACATGTCTCGAGCTTTATCTCAAAATGGTTTTATCCACCAGATCTGCAGTGATCTCGAAAAATGTGGCCACTCAAGTACCTTCTTAACCATCCTATCCCATCCTTCCGCTCCCCTTTTTACAATCATTGGGAGGTCGATAGATTGATTTGTCCCCTGCATCAAATAAAATGGAATCATATCTACCTCCATTGAGCCTCTTCGAAGTTTTTTCCAGTTTTCATCCTCACTACACCACAGCGCCGCATGTTGGAGCTCGTGTTGCTATGAGATACAGTTTCCTATCTGGAAGGCCCAAGACCACCTCCACCTTATCTTTTTTTACATGTGCTAGTTCTACCCTGCCCATACCAAAAAGGTCAACAATTTATCAAGTTACTAGAGAGTCAACTGAAGGATCAGACACATAGAGTTCTTCAAAGTGTAGAGGCATCTAGGGAGGAAGAGCATATTTGCCAGCACCACCATGCCCAATACTGAAACAGAAAGCGTGTTCCCAAAGAAAATGTTTATTTTTCCCATGGCAGTTCCACGTCCAGTAAGTCCTGGGGGGCATTTTTGCCCAAGCCATCAACGAGAATGGAACTGTTTTACACGTATTAAGTTGTAGACTCGAATGTCTTCCAAATATCTGCAGCTCGATTAACAGAATTGGGATTCCTACTCTCTGGTTATACAGGTCTTGGGCAATTAATTTTACCCATGCCACACAGCATCCTTGATGCTGCGCAGCGTACCTAAAGAAAACAAGCATTGGCAAAGCCAATAGGTTTCTCCTATGCGATATCTACTGGCCTTGTCAATGTTTTAAGCATGTTGCTCAATGTTTGGGGTCTGTTTCTATGCGGCATGCATCTGCATGCCTGGGTGTGTGGTGGATCTGTGAGCAACTGCAGTGTGTGTGTCCCTTTAAGTAGGAGGTAATGCTTGGGGTGTATTTCTTTGCAGGTGTGTATGTTTGGATGTTTTTATGTGGTATGCGCCTGTGTGTGGGTGCACGTGTGTCCTTGTGGAATATTTGTGCGCATTTGTGTCTGTGTATTTTTGCTTAGCTGTGTGTCAATAAGCTGCTTTAAACCCCTTTTGAAATTTGTTTTAGTTAACAAAAGATCTCAACAGCACATGAGCGATCTAAGGTGAGACCTAAACATGCCTGATAGGACGTTTGAAGGGGGTAGAGAGTGCTAAGGAAGACAACCAGATTTAGAGCTACCTCCTTTAGATCTGCCGTGCCCTTTAAATTGTTCGCAGGTGACCCTCAGCATGAAATATATCAGAGGATGAAGCTGCCCATGTTCCAGCTAACAGCCACAGACTAAAAGGCGACGTCCTCTATAAATTGAGTTTTCTTCCTAAACGGGTACTGCTGTGATAGTGGCATACCTTCCTATTCATTTGTAGGGCCATGGGTGGTGGCTATACCCCAAAACCCAAACCTAGCCCTGAACCCTAAAAATACCCCTGCACCCCAAAACCCATACCTATCCCTAAACCCTAAAACTACCAGCAGCTTTCTGGGAGGGGCAGGGCTGCTCCGAGGACAGAGGAGCAGGCGAGGAGTGGTTTGCTCACTCCTAAGTGCACATGACTGTTTGGTTAGCCCTCTCGGGCCTTCCAAAATAGTCATGCGCACTTCCCATAGTCTCCATGCAAGCTGCATTACAGCCTGCATGGATAACATGCCCAGGCCCCCATTTACTGGCTGAGCGCAGATCCACGGTGCTCAAACCAATCACAACACTGCAATGCAGCATTGAGATTGGCTATCGGGAGCCTGGGAGCTGGGTGCTTCCTGCTGCTCCCTGTATCCTGCTGCAGTACCGTAGCAGGAAAAAGAGGACTGACGAGAGTTGGTGGCCAACCGGCATCACAGATAAGTAGTTTTTTTTAAGCCGCCATTTTTAGCAACGCCACTCGGCCTGCTACTGACAGGGGAATGGTTTTCCAGATCTCCATGTTATCTTTCAGTGATTTAATAGCTATCCCCACATTCCCTTCTAGGAGGTCGACTTGCTTGTGAAACCCCCAGATTTGATATACATTGTGGTTCTACTGTAATGGGTCCAATCTCTCTGGGGGGTGTTCTAGTTCGCTTCGGTAGGAAAGAAGCTGGATTTTCACCAATTAACCTGGAAACCCAACAGTGCCCCAAATTCTGCCAGCTTATTTCTGGCTCCCTTCAGGTCTCTCGATCAGTCTCTCAGAAAGAGTAGCAGATTGTACGCATGTAGAGCTATGCGGTGATGCCAGTTGCCCACCTGTATCCCTTCATGCCAGTTTCCCATGTCTGGCATGGCAGGCCAATGGTTCCATTGGTAATGTAAATAGCAATGGGAATAGGGGGCATCCCTGTCTTGTTCCCCTCCCTATATTGTATCGCTCAGAGATGGTTTGACCTGTATGGACTCTAGCCATGGGGTCTTTCTACAGAAGCTTGACCCAAGTCAGTAATCCCTGTCCCAGCTTAATACACTCTAGCCCCCTACATAAGGCTTTTGAATGCTTTTTCTCTGTTGACAGCAAATATCGCTACCATACTATGGTCATAGGTATTAGCCTCCAGGATTGTCAGCAGCTACTGTATATTAAGTGTCATATTGCGGCTTGGGATAAAACCTGCTTGGTCAGGATGTGCTAGTTTGGTCATATGTGGAAGGAGTCTTGTGGCCAGAATTTTGTAGTCAATGTTTAGCATTGACAGTGGCTTTTAGGCTTTGGAATCATATGCAGGTTTCCCAGGCTTCAGTAAAGGGATCACTAATGCCTCCTTCATGGATATGGGTAGGTTTTCAGTCTCTCCGGCTGCTTTGGAAACTTGCACAAGTTTTGGGGGGCCAATTCCTCTTTATATTGGTCAGAGAATTTGTCTAATCCCGGCGTCTTACCCTTGGCTAAACCCTTTATTGCTGCACGGATTTCCTGTATTGCTATGTCAATTCCGAGGTCCTCATCTTCTTCCTGTGTAAGAGTATGAAGTGCCAGAGGGGACAAACATGCCCCAAGTTACTCACTGTTGTGGTTTATTGAGCTCGTAAAAAGTTCCATATAGTAACAGAGAAAATGTTGGTTATTCTCTTCTTGTCGTAATAGTTAGGTTGCGCCATAAGTCTCAATTTCCACTTCGAGTGGTTAGCCATGCCAGTAAGGATCCTGTGCAGTCACACTCTGCGTGGGCCCTCACCATGTCGTTTCTATAATCAAAACACCTGATGATCAGGTCACCCAGGTCCCTTAGAGCGAGTACAATTGCCTGAACCTTCTGCAGCATCTAACCCCCACAAAATCGGCTATGCACTTGCCCCTGATCACTACTTTAAAATCATCCCATTCCACCTGTGGGGAGGAGGCTGTGCTGCTATTTTCCATGTAGTATTGCCTAATATTCTCCCTGCTTACTTCTTGTTAGTGTAGATCGTCTTGCAATTTAGGGTTCAGTCTCCACGTGGGAATATGCAGTTATGAACGCTCCCATTGTAGATGCAGTAATACCGGGTTGTGATCTGATATAGTGAGGGAGAGATATTCCACGCTGTGAACTAGCGCATGGGCATCTGGTGTGCATAGGAATGTATCTAGGTACATGTATAGTTCATGCAGGCTAGAGAAAAATGAATAGTCTCTCATTTGTGGGTGTAATCACCGCCAGAAATCTATCAATTCCCATCTAGTCTGCCAATCAGTGATGGCCCGAGCGCACCAAGTTATGAGCAAATCCCTCAGTGGAGGGTGTGATCGATCCAAGTGGGGGTCTGCCACATAATTGAAGTCCCCTCCCATTACAGTTATATGAAGAAGAAAAGGGGCCAACGATCTTGATAGGTCAGCTAGAAATGCCCCCTAATCAACATTCAGGCTGTATATACTGATAATTGTGATGTCCCGACCCCTTTAACCGGCCCATCACCACCACATACCTGCCCTCTGGGTTTATCAAGTGCTTCATGTGTTGAAAGGGTAGCCATGCCCAAAACCACATCAGCGTGCCTTGAGTATAGGCCAAAAAAGTGGTGAAATAACCTTGACCCCTCCACTGTCTCTGTAGTGCTGCTCCCTCTTTGGCCGTCAAGTGTGTCTCTTGTAGGAGCGCAAAGTGAAAACCTCTCCTATTTAAGTAGGAGAAGACTTTATACTGTTTCGCCATCGTGTTCATCCCCCTAGTATTCCAGGAGATTAAATGATACTCTAAAGGGGTACTCATTGAACCACAATGCAATAACCCCCTCTGGGTGTACACTAATCCTTCCCCAGGGAAACCAATGACCAAACACTCAAGATAGAAACCCGATGAGAGCAACTCACCCTCACACACATAACCAACAAATAACATGTACCCCAACTCCTGCACCCTAGGACAAATGGGCAACGACCCTCCCATCCAAACTTGCTGCAGTCATTTGCAGGAGTACCAAGGCATAATTCTGTCCAAGGGGATAGGGCAGTTCTGTGCTTCCTGACAGAGTTCACCCATCCAACAATCAATGTAAGGAACATGTTTCCCTGCTCAGCTGGGAATTGTTAGTCATTCTGCAAACCTTCCTATCTCACAACCCCTCTCACTCTGCCAGATGCCCGTTCCCTCACAGCCACCTCACCTAGCATACAGGACCTCTCCAACCCCCTCCCCTCACTTCCTCTCAAACCTCCTTCATTCCTGTGTCTGCACACATTCCTCCCATCTCCCTTCGCCCCTCCGCCTTCCTACTCATCTACCTTCCCCTAATTATGTCCTTAATTCCTATCCTTCTTGCAACACCAACAAAGACAACTCTCCTTTCACCTCTGATGCACCAACGCCCGCTCGCAACCACCACCTTTCCCTACCTGTGAACCCTATACTCCAACTCCCCTCCTTTCCCCCGACTTCCCCCTGTCTTCCACCGCCAATTGCACCTCCTCCTGTTTCCATCGAGCCACCCAAAATGCTGTGCTCAGCCCTACTCTCTCTGGAAAATAAGCTAGGCTGTCTCATCACCTCCATCTCCCAACTTGAAGCTACCATTTCACTTTTAACACCTTCCCTGCTCATGACGACCTCAGCACGTCATGAGTCACGGTGCTGCTGTGCTCATGATGAGCTGAGCTCGTCATGACACACGCAGCCTCACACGCGGGGCTAATTCCACCGCTGTGCTGAGCGTTCTAAGAAACGGGCGTGGTCATGACGAGTTCAGCTCGTCATGAGCACAGCGCCACTGTGCTGCGTGATGAGCTTAGCTCGTCACGAGCACCGCGGCGCCGCGTGTGGCTCCCTCCCCCCTGCACAGCGGGGGAATTAGCCCTGCAGTGAAGGGGTTAAGATCCAAGATTTCCACCTTTCTATACACCTCAATTCCTTTGGAAAACACTCACCTTCCCACAAGCTGCACCTCACCCCCACACCCCATAATAGCCAAGCATAACCTGGCGTCTGCAAACATCGCAAACCCACACAAGCCTTCGAACGCCACCCTTCCTCCGCTTTCATCTCCAAGTAGCCCTACTATCTACATTATTCTGACCATCTCTTCTGTCAGAACCACTTATCCACCTAAACCCGCCCGAGCACCCTCGTATAAGTACAACACCCCTCTCTCCCCTCATAGCCCAAGTGCCACGTCACCAAAACAGTCTCGACAGAGCTGCGCTGTCTGCTCCACAACTGCAGATCTGCAATAAAACACAAGCTTGAAATCTCTTACACCATCATACTTCACAATATTGACATGCTCTTCCTCACAGAGACCTGGTTCAACTATACCTCTCACTCTATGTTTGATCTCCTAGAACCAACAGGCTATTCTATATTTAGAAATTACATCATTGACGAAGTTGGGAGAGGTGTTGCAGTCATCTTTAGAAACTCCCTTCAACTTAAGGCTTTTCCTACAGCTCTTTCAGCACTTTTGAATGCCTAACCCTTGAACTTCAAATGCATCACCGTTCACCCCTCAGATTCCATGCCATTTCCCACCTGCCTTGTAGCGGCCCCTCGTTAATGGAGGAACTCACTGTCTTCATTAGCGTCCAATACTCGCAAAGTGACAATCAGATCTTCGTGGGTGACTTCAATCGCCACTGGGGCTCATCTCAAGATTCCTCTGAGAATTTTCTGGCCACCTTCCTCTCTGCAAACGATCTTATCCAACACTGCACAGAAACAACACACTCTAAGGGCTCAATCCTGGACCTTGTTATTTCGAAATGGGGTATGCTTACTATCGCTACCCCTATTCATGTAGACTGGTCTGACCACCTCCTCATCCCATTCTCTCTTCATCTATCACACTCTATAACTTTCGGCCAACCTAAGAGGGCTACCTCCTGGTTCCGTGACACTAAAAATATTGACCTTGGTACCCTCTGTGAATCAGCTTTGCTATTACTTCCAAAGCGAGACCCGAACCTAGATGTTAACGAACTCACCTCCCAATGCCTCACAAACCTTACAGTCGAAATCAATAACTTCGCTCCTCTCCAAAGCAAAAAGAAAAGGCCTACTCCCTAAGCACCTTGGTTCAACAAATCCCTTTGAAGAAAGGAAGTACCTACGATTCCTGGAGAAACAACGGAGACAAGCCCCCTCCACCGATAATCTGGCCACGCTTCATTCAGCAAGATCCGAGTACCACAAGCACATCTTCCTTGGAAAAGCGACGCACTTCAGAACCCTCCTCGACTCAGCCAAAAATAGACCCAAAAAACTATTTGATCTCATCAAGAATCCAACCTGCTCTCCCCCAACCTCCAAATTGGAGGACTCTACAAAGAAAACAGCGGAATTCGCTATATTCTTTGACGAAAAAGTGAAATCACTTGTGGATCAGGTTAGTCATCCTACCCCTCCAGAGGAGCGCAAATCCTTAGCCATTTGGCAGAACTTTGACCCCCATCTCCGAAGATGCCCTCATCAAATGCATCCTCAAAACAAAGCCTTCAAACCATTCTCTTGACCCCATCCCTAGTGCCATTGCCATTGACTTCTATACCCATTCTCTGTCCTATTGGACCACTTTGGTTAACCTCTCCCTCTGTCAAGGCTCTCTTCCTGTTTCCTTCAAAACTGGGCAGGTAACCCCTCTGCTTAAAAAACCCACTGCTGATGCGAACGACCTCAAAAATTTCCGCCCCATCACTAACCTACCTTTTCTTGCGAAAATCACAGAAATATGTGTAGCAAAACAACTCTCTCGTCATATCAAGGACAATGATCTTGACAATTTCCGGTCCGGCTTCATTGAAAACAGCGGCACAAAAGGGGGTGGTGATGGACGGAGCATCTGAATCAATCAAACACTCACACCCAGTCAAAAGATCTGGGTTTGATCCATCACCGTTCTTTAGCCCACTCTGCCACCCCAGTTCAGACATGGCTATATGCAAATCAGTCTGACCCTGTGCCTCATGGGAACAGTCCAGCCCGAACTGCCAAGCCATGTCTTCCCTGGACCGGAAACAAGCTTCCGAGGACCGGTTTCTAGCATTCCAGCCGTCTTCAGCCCGGCTTGCCTGAATCCAGTGGCAAAGTGAGCAAGGGACTCACGTCTGAGCATACCCTGCCACACTTATGGCGGCCAAAAGCGGTACAAAAGGGGGTGGTGATGGACGGAGCATCTGAATCAATCAAACACTCACACCCAGTAAAAAGATCTGGGTTTGATCCATCACCGTTCTTTAGCCCACTCTGCCACCCCAGTTCAGACATGGCTATATGCAAATCAGTCTGACCCTGTGCCTCATGGGAACAGTCTAGCCCGAACTACCAAGCCATGTCTTCCCTGGACCGGAAACAAGCTTCCGAGGACCGGTTTCTGGCATTCCAGCCGTCTTCAGCCCGGCTTGCCTGAATCCAGTGGCAAAGTGAGCAAGGGACTCACGTCTGAGCATACCCTGCCACACTTATGGCGGCCAAAAGCTCCCACATAAATTCCATTGCAAAGTCTGCTTGATACCAACTGCGCCTTCTTTGGGGCATTTGTCGCTTCTTCCCGGAGCATGACCTTAAAACCCTGGTCCAATCGCTGGGTCTCTGCCGACTGGACTACTGCAACTCTCTTCTTACTGGCCTCCCCAAATCCCACCTGTTCCCCTTAAATCTGTTCTCCATTCAGCAGCTCGTTCAATATATGGGGCCAAAAGAAGCAACTACTTCACACCCATTTTATCCACCATCCGTTGGCTTCCCATCGAGGCAAGGTCTATCTACAAGACAGCCCAGATAACCACAAAGCCTTGCACTCCTCTCCTCGCTACCTGTTGAATAAACTGATAACTCTCTGGAGCTCTAGACCATCACGTAATGTGGAAAATCTATTGCTTGAACTTCTCACTTTCAAGAAGGAAAGGTCGATGGCCCATTCCTTTTCAGGCAACGCGGTGAGAATCTGGAACTCACTTCCGCCTCAGTTCTGGACCACCACCTCTTCCCAGGCCTTCAAAACTGACCTTAAAGCTCTCCTCCTTACAAAGACACTTCCAAATTTAATTCACGCCCTCTCTATCATCTGAAGGAAGTCCTTCCATTATAGTAAACTCTGTTCTACATGACTATAGAAGTGCCTTCCCAATGTGTTCTTGTGGTTTGAGAGTCTGCCATTTATTGCAGTATTATACTTCTACTTGTATTGTGTACTCCTGTGTAACATGCACACGTCACTTTCCCTATTGTAATGTATCGTTTGCGACCTCTTGTACTTTGTTTGCTCCTGATACATGCACAACTGCCACCATTGTCTCATGTAGCGTAACGTTTGTTCTTGTGTTTTGAGTATCTGCCATTTAGTGCAGTATTATACCTCTATTTCTACTTTGTACGCTTTTGTAACATACACACATGTCACTTTTTCTCCTCTTGTAACGTATCGTTTGCTACCTCTTGTATTTTGTTTGCTCTTGATACATGCACAATTGTCACTATTGCCTTACGTAATGTAATGTTTGCTTTTGTAACATGCTGACTTGCAATTTTTCCTCATGTTTCACTACTGTTCCTATTGTGAAGCGCTCTGACACCTTCGGGTAAAGTCCGTGCTATACAAAAACGCATAAAATAAATAAAGAAATAAAAAATCTCTCCCACCCCAGTTCCACTATGCCAGCCATCGAGCACCTCTTATGATTTCATCAGATGTCCCCAGAGTTACTTTGAGCAGAACAGTGATGGAATCTGCCAATACCATAGATCCAGGGTCTTAGTCTGAGCCTCTTGTCTTTGTATTGTCTCAACCGATGGGGGTCCTGATCTGCTGCCACTTCATGAGGCCACTGCCTCCATTGCTTCTGCCTCTCTTGTCACACCTTTTTCAATGTGGAGACCACTGTGTTGTGACTTTTGTTCCTGGTTTTCAGCCAGGATCTGCAAGGACGTTAATTGCTGGCTCGAGCCAGGTGACTGACACTGATCTAGCCAGTATACACTCATGCGAAAAACGGTAAGGGTTAACAACACAAGCACAGAAAATAAACTTTAAATTTCTTAATAAATTCTTCGAAATTGTTCCCTTTTCTTACACAGTACGCTCAAAACCTCATATGGATCTACCGTTAAGATCCTCGTCAGTCCAAAATAACCATCCAATAAATTGAGGGAGCGTCTTAATGTTCAAAGATGTAGCACAGGTTCAACGATGTTGATTCCCAAAACATTTCTTTATTTGCAGTTCATACAGAAATGGCAACAGCATGTTCATCCAATCCCAAATATTTTACATGACAAAAACACACGTTAAACAGCCTGTTTAACATGTGTTTTTGTCATGTAAAAATTTTTGGAATCAACATCGTTGAACCTGTGATACATCTTTGAACATTAAGATGCTCCCTTAATTTATTGGATGATCTAGCCAGTTCTTGTGGAGACTGGAAAAACTGCACTGTCTTCTCTGTTGCCACTCTCAGTTTGGCTGGGAAAATCATTGCATATGCAATGGCCTTTTGTCTTAGTCTTTGCTTTGCGTCTAGGAAGAACAGACTTTATCTTTGCACCTCTCAGGAGACGTCCGGGAAGATCCTGACTATATAGTTTTCTACAGTAAGTTCTCTACATGTGCCTGGCATGGTTTAAAATATGGTTCCTGTCTTTATAGTATGGTAGGTGGACCACCACCAGCTGTGGTGGGGTCCCGGCAGTGAAGGTCTCGTTGAAACTCTGTGCGCCCTCTCTAGAGCAAAGAACGAGGAAAGGCCCTCCTCTGCCACTTCGACTTAGAGCCATCACTTTAAGTAGTCCACCATATTGGATCCTTCAAATTTATCTGGCAATCCTAGCACACAAATATTATTCCGGTGTGAACGATTGTCAGCATCTTCTGCTCTTAATTCCAGTGTTCGGACTTTGACTTTCAGTGTAGTAAGCCGCACTGTTGCTCTTACCAGTACCCATGGCACCTCTGCTATCTCTCTCTCTGTTGTGGTAACCCACTCAGCCAAGCGGTGATGGTCATCCTCAAAGATTCAAAAATCTTTTGCCAGAGAATGACAAAATGTAGGGAGGCTATCCGGTTTCCCTGTTTTGAATACACCACAGTCAAAAGGAGGGCAACCTATATTAGGATATTTACTTTGTCAATGATTAGTAATATTTTGAGACAAACTAAATGACTGATATGGGAACTATTTGTCTTTGACTGTGGAGATTGCTTTGCCTTTCCTTAATCTTTTCTCCCACAGTGCAATACTTCATCTAGCATATCTTCTCGAGCAGATCACCTCCAATACCCCAACAGTACAGTTTAGTATCAACTTTCTTTATTGGTTTTGAACAAGTACAAGTTCAGCCGCCTACAACTGGCAACCGGTGAGGCCATTTAGTGTACACGAGACCATAGATGATCACAAGAATGATGGCTCTGTCCCTCAGCCCTTTTGGGCGTAGTCAAATTGAAAGTGACAAGACAGAAAAATAGAATACCTCTCCCAACAACTACCCATCCCCTCCACCCCTACATTGTACTTCTGTCTGCAATTGGAGAGTGGCTGCCATCTGTACAGAACCACCCCACATATAAGACTCTATTGCCCATCCGTCAATTGTGGCACCTGTAACAACGATCCCACTTGTTCATAACCTGAGATATTTAATACCTTGGAAACTTGGGACAAGTGACCTCTCTAATTGCCACCAACAACAGGGATAAAGACGTTTTTCGCAATGTTTCTAATTGTTCACCAATGCCTGTGCTCATCATTGATAACTTCTCCATTCTCATCAGTTCCCAAATTTGGTAAAGCCAAGCCCTATGACTGGATATATCTTTCTTACCCCAGAATCACCTGTTTGTCAACACATAGCAGAGGCACCTTGGGGAACTCAACAGGCTTGAGAGCCAATCAGCCGCTCCTAATATAATAAATGTGATATTAGACATTAAATCAATATTGACTAGGACTTCCCCCAGTATATTTTAGGTTTGGGTAATGCCATTCCAAATGTAAGTGGGAGTGAGGATTCCTACACCTCCTCCAACAGTCCTCCCTCTTGTATCTATCCCAGACATGGGTCCTGCTAGGGGCGATACCAACAGGCGTCACCTTTGATTAGCTTCTCTTTCATGGCTGAGCTAGGCACACTTGTTCTTTGTCAGAAGCATTCCATGTCTGTCAATGTTCTCCCATGCTCAGTCTCCCACCACTTTTGGTCTGCTGTTTGGCTAGGGTGGCAATCCAGGCTGAGGAGCCTATAGATCCCAGGTACTAGATACTTGTTGTTGGTTTAGGATAGTAGCCATCTCTCATATGGTATCAGCAACTTGCCCTCCAGATTTTACATTTCTCAATGGGAGGCTCAGTGTTTAATGCAATCTTTCATTCACTGGCACCCCGAAGTCCCACCGAATTTGCTCAAATGTTTTGAGGCTGTCAGGATCGTATAAAATTCCCACTATCCTGTAGCCTACCCTCTGCCTCGCTAAGTAATGGCCACGCTCCATACTGCATTTCACTGAGACACAGCTACAGCAGTAGTTCCTAGATGAGGCTTGGATGGCCTGGCAGGCTGCACAAAACCAAATATACCAGTGGAGCGACAAATCTTGCAAAATGCTCCACCATCTCTGTCATATTGCCCAGCATCCGAAAACAGCACCCGTGCTCCAGGCGGACTCGTGGGGGTGCTGTGCTCTGGGACGCGAGATGTGGTACAAACATTCACAAGGTATTACGAGACCCTGTACGCCTGGCAGAATGTCCTGACCCATGATCAAGTAGAAGACTTTATACATACTATGCCCCCTAAACCAGAGTCGGACGAAGTGTGCAAGCAACTAGAGGAGCCGATCCCTGTGGCGTAGCTGGCCGGGGCTGTGGCAAGTCTCTGCCCGGGCCATGCACCAGGACCCAATGGGTTCCCATGTGAGATCTTTAAAACATAAATGCTCCAACTAGGGATGCACCTGTTCAAGGCCCTTCAAATGGCCGCTGACGATTGATCCTTTCACCAGATTGGAGGCTTGCCGGCTTTATGCAGTGGTGTTCCACCCCACATAATATCAGGAGTGTACACAATGCACTGGCTAGGGCGCCCGACCTGGGGAGGCCCGCGGCTCTCCTGCTCGCCAACATGGACAAAGCTTTTGATTCGATTAGTTGGGACTACCGATTTACCCTTCTACAAGCCCTTAACTTCGGCCTACGGTTTCTCGCCTGTATTCGTCTCTTATATACAGACTTGTCAGTGTCTGTCCGGGTGGCAGGCATGTTATCGGTCTCATTCCCAGTATGTAGGGGCACAAGGCAAGGTTACCCGCTGTCCCCTTTGCTATTTGCGCTAGCAATAGAGCCACAAGCTGCATGGGTGCGACAAGATCCCCAAGCGTGTGGGCTTACCTGGACAACTGAGACATCGGACAGAATTGCCCTGCATGCAGACAACATTCTGTTTTTCCTAACAAAGGATTTTCTGGCCCACGGATATTGCAGATGTTGCAGGTCTTTGGGGAAACCTTTGGGCTGTACATGAACCCAACAAAATCTGTATTATTCCCGGTATGTGGAATTCAGGGGAGAAGAGGGCATGGACGGAGCAGCTGACCAAGGCAACTGAGGGCTTCCAATATCTGTCAGTCTATGTCTCCCCGGACCTGACCATCTTTTGGCAGCATAACATCAACTCCTTATTGCCTCATGTCCGCAACGAGGTAAATGCATGGTACCCCTGCCTTTATCTCTGATGGGCTGCTCCGTCATTTTCAAAGTGGTGTCCTTTCCCCGGCTCCTGTATAAGTTACTAAACTATCTTTAAAACATACCAGACTCATGGTTCCAGGACGTAAACGTGGTGCTCAATCACTTCCCATGAGGGGCGCAATCCAGGTGGCCCCTCCCACGTGGATTCAGTCCACTTATTGTGGGGGGGATCGTGGCTGCAGATGTGCAGTTATATTACATCGCTTCTCACCTCCTCACTGTTAATGACTGGTGCTATAGTGATCAGTCCGGTCCCGCATACGCTGTTGGTAGGTGGGCAATGGGGGACAGATCAGTCCTAGATTATTATATAGCCGGGACAGTGTAGACCACCTGCCTCCAGGTACCAGAGTGGTGATCCAATTATGGCGGTGGACAGGACCGGACTGGCCGTAGCGGGTACCGGGCAATCCCTCGGTTTTGGGCCCCTGGGGGGCGATTTTGTTACAGGGCTGTTTTTGCAGCATAAATTGGCCCCGTAACAAAATCGGCCGAAAACCGGCCCTTTTGGTTCCCAGTCCGGCCCTGGCAGCGAACGACTCACCGAATGGGGTGGGGGAGTAGACTAACAAGAGAGACCCCGCTATGGCACGGGACGGTCCTGCGCCAGGTTGTAGGACTACGTGGGTTCAGAGGGTGGATCCTTATAGGCTTGTTCACACCTGGAGATGTGATGCAGGGCACGGCCTTGAAGTCTTTCCAACAGCTGCAGGATGAATATCACTACCACTGGAGCCATTTCTACAAATACCTACAGTTCTGAGAGGCCCTCCCCCCCATATCCTAGGTTTAACAGAGCTGCCGTAATACACTCCATTAGAGGGTAGGCTACTGCTGGGGGACATGGGGCTGCACAAAATTCGGCAGCTATACCAGACCCTGGTTACACACAGACCTATCACTATACAGATGCTGCGGGTGGCGTTGGAGGGAGGCATAAAAGATCTCAACGACGATGATTGGACTGCGGCCTTCGCGCCCCCCCCCCCGTGGCTTGCAATTTCATCACGCTATAGCCTCATCCAATTCAAATACTTACACAGAGCATATTACACTACACACCCTCGTCTGTGGCGGATGGGAGGGATATCATACCCTGTGTGCCTTTGTTGCTAGGCTGAGGAGGGTGCCTTTATACATACTATGTGGAGCTGCACGGCTCTCCTGCGGTCTGGCATGGGGTGACCTCTAACTTGGCCCGAGTCCTGGGTTGGGAAATCTCTCTGGAACGCAATCTGCTTCTTCTCCACAGTACGGAGGAGATGGGGGGAACAAATACAAGTAGCATCTCTTATTTCTGCGACTAGTATTGGTCAAGCGGGACATCGCCCGGTGAATGAACGGAGTGTAGTTATGGATGGGGATGGAGGTGACTGTATTCCAAGCAAGGGAATGAACACAGAAGCACTGGAAAATTTGGAAGCGATTGGCAGACTCTGGGGGGTGGTGTCCATGTTATACATGTTTAACGGGCATAGTTCTTTGGCTCCATTGAGGTCTGCTGTGTTATTAATGGTTTCGCAATGTGTAGGCCTTTCAGGTCTGGATGTACTCAAGATATCAATAACATTTGTTTATTTAAAAAACAGCATGTTTCTGTGATTTTTAACCTGCAGCACTTCAGGAAGTCTCGGATTGCTGAGAAAATCGTTTCCATATTTGGCTTACCTTCTGATTCTCCAACGTTGTCACCTTGGTTCTTTCATAGACTACTTTTGTGAATAGCGGCATACCTTGGCCTGCCACCAGGTTACATCTCCGTAGGAGACTCCACAACCTTTGAGGCCTACACTTGCATTGAATGCCGGTGTATGCATGTCTGTGGCATTTGTATAGGGCAAAGCTAGTAAAAAGCAGCCAAGTGCAGGTCAACGGCAGGCATACAATCATAGTGCGCATTTAAGTCGTGGGGGCTTTGTTCTGAGACTTGAGGTGAGCTATTTACTGTGTCAGTCACAATCTGTTTTCTAATGCGCTGTGTCTTCGGCTCTTTCCGAACCTGCAGAAGGGTATGGACAGTGAGTGCCGATCGTTCCAGTTCCTGGACCATTAATTGTCTCTGTTCCTCTTAGGAATTACTAATGTGCCCGACGAGGCACGGGTTAAGCAAGCCCTAGAGACCAGGCATTGGACACCGCCTCGCGGCCACTGGCAGGTGCTGCTGACGCAGCAGTGATCTCGCGCCGCCGCCACCTGTGCTCTTGAATCTCAGTGCTCTTCTAAAGCCTTCTGTTGGATTCTATGCGAATGTGATCCGCAGACCTTTGCTGCAAGCTTCTTAACAAGCATTTGATTGCTTGTGGGATACTTTAATAAAAAATGTACGGCGGGATAAATAGTGGGTTTGAAAAAAAAGAAATGTCGAGTACTAATTCCCTAAGGGAGAAATCTTTAGATTGCACACAGCATTTCCAAATGCATACGTCACTTTAGAATCCTCGCGCTTCAACTGACCTTTGCCTCAAGACTAGTTTGAAGGTTACGACATGTGCTCTGAGATAAGCCGTTAATTGCAGGTCGAGAGCCATGTGGCAGAGCTGGGCAGGCTCTATTATGCGTGTAATGACCATCTGCAGCACGGCACAGTTCGGAGATAATAACTGGCTGACAGCGGCAACAGCAAAGAGCTCTCTGGCAGGAGGTATGTGGTTTACTATCACTGAAACAATATTTATTTCAGAAAAGTCATAAAGGGGCAAAGGAGAGAATTGTCACAAGGAGTAAAGTCGAGCGCATTTTTACATTTTATGGCACTCCTAGAAGGCCTGAAAACTTTCTCTAATATTAGAATGGCTGATAAAGGTATGTGTGAGTTGTTTAGCCCATGCAAAAAAAATATTTTTGGATAGCTAACCTAACTGTGTACCAACTGACCAGTGTCCCATGTAGCCTTGTAAGGCTGAGACAGTCATATATATCATGGTGTTCTATAATAGTGAGATTGATGGGTATTGAGTGGATGAATATGGGTATAATTCCTTCCCTCTTAGGGAAAGATAATAGGACAGGTATTTTGCCTTTTGGAGTGAGATGTCCAGGAAACAGGGTCCAGAACCGCCAGATGGTCGGATA
Source organism: Lissotriton vulgaris (assembly GCF_964263255.1). NCBI lineage: Eukaryota > Metazoa > Chordata > Amphibia > Caudata > Salamandridae > Lissotriton > Lissotriton vulgaris. The sequence goes on from NC_141694.1 coordinate 1,477,112,272, forward strand.
CTCAGCAAACATTCCGTAGGTACTTGAAGGGGAAATGGCGCGGGTCTATCAGAACAATCAGTCTTTGGGTACCCAGAATTGTTTTTAATGTGTGGAATGGCGACACATGCGTATTCATCTTCACTATTTTGTGGACTCACTGTCTGGCATTAATAAAAATAGCACAGAGACCTCGGTTCCTGCTCTCTCCCCCCCCCCCCCTCCGCCCCCTCACTACATTACTCCCTACTCATGTGATCCCTGTCTGCTCTGAACACCTGTTCCCTCCTGGCTCCTCTCCCCATCTGACATCTCCTGCAGATGTACATGATAGTTTAGGCTCACATGGGATATTGCTACCTTACAATAAGTTTTAATAATGAAATATCACCTGGAGGGAGAAGTGTGTGGTCAGTAACATCTATGACTGCAGCAGTACTGGAAGGAAAATGGAGATTGACGTGGTACTGTGCGTGTCTTTAGGCAGTAGCTCATATTATCCCCTACCAGCAACCCCCTGCAGAAAAACTGGGGTTAAGGGGCTACCTTGAATATTACAATTTGTTTCACATGAGTACATGGGCAGCCCATGAGTCATTTCTGCTACCAGTGATTGACAAATGTGGGTCCGTGTGTAAAAGGATACTTGCATTTTAAATACATTTTAAGCAGGTATGGGCAGCAATTTCCTGAACTTTGTTTCAATACATGGGCTCGTAACATCATAAGGTAAGTGGAACTGTTTAAAGCAACTCCATTCGTTAATGAGCAGTTAAAAGAGAAAGGACTGGACTTATGAGGGTCCCAATCGATTAGTGCTCTTTAACCTAGCTTTGTAAAGTCTTAAGCAACACTACAATACGATGCAGATGTATTTTTACTACTGAACTGCACATTTCTCAAGGGGTTCCTATGGATGCCACAGGCTGTTGACATGAACCACTTGTGCCAGAACAAAGTGCAGAATCCATGCAAATCTGGAAATTGTACAGAATTAACAAAGCAAGAAAATAAAATGGTATTGTTAAAGTTGTTCTGCTAGTCAGTGTTAAGCAATAACAGTGCAAAAGGCAAATACTTCATCACACTCGGGGCCTCAGTCTCAGTGTCCCTGGTTTAGCGAGGACAACAGGCACACGCAAACCTTTGCACAGTGTTTGGTGGATTTTGCCCCCATCATTTTTTATATTTTTTTAAGATAGTCAAATTATGTACTTTACAGAACATGTGTCAGTTATATTACTGGACCTTTCTTAGTTGACGCTGGCATAAATAATCCCTCATACTGAGGCAAAAATAAAAAAATAAAACTTGGCATCCATGGAACTATCATAGACTGGATCTCCTCTCACTGCCCCAACAGAACTATCTTCAGCTCAATACATGTGATTACATCACTTCCTGGCAGCATTGACTTTTACGTACTTAATGCTTAATTATCTGCAGCACCTCTTCAACATCTACTCCTCCCCTCTACTGGACCAGGGCCGGCCTTAGGCATGTGCAAGCTGTGCACCTGCACAGGGCCACCAAACCCCAGGGGCCACCATGCCAATATATATCCTTAATATAATAATCCTCTGACGATGGATATATATTTGCATGGCGGCCCCTGGCAGGGATTTGGTGGCCTCCGGCTCTGTTTCACTTCCAAACACCCTGACCCCCCTCTTCACTGGCCTCCACGCCTATACCGGGGCCCCCTACCTACGCTCCCTGCCCAGGGCCTCCATGAGCCTAGAGCCGCCCCTGACTGGACCGCACCAAGTCCTACAATCTAATATGCCACAACTACACCAGTCATACTCAGATCGTTCTAAAGCTAGAAAAACAGATAGACGCACCTCTGGGCTAGACTATTGGCGTTGAGTGGTCAACCAATGGATGCTGAGGAACCACCTTGAACGTAACTCTTTTAAAACAAAGAACATAATGTGGGAAGAATGAAATAGCTGCCAGCCTATATCCCTCAGCCCCCAAGAACAGTGATATTGATGGAAGAAAGAAATTAGGGAGTAATCATGGTCTGAAACCTGTCACGTGTGCCCTAAAAGGATGTAGTAACACTGATCACACCTGCACTATGAAAAGCCTTTAATCACACAGAAACTACCTGTTACGATTGCCCTTCTCATGGCTCATGCTGACCATACAAGCAGCCTCTACCTGGGGACCCAGCTCTTCCTATTCCGAAAACTTCAAAAGATCCTAAATGCTCCAGCAAAACAACTCCTAAACCTTTGCATATATGACCACATTCGATCAGCTCTCCAAGTGCTTTACTGACTACCTACCCATAACCAGACTGTCCCTCTGCTCTCGATTGGTACCTCAACTGACTGCAGGAAAAGAGTAAAGATTTGACTCTTTCCCAACAGATGATGATTGATCACACCAAGAAAAAGGAACTGGGTCCTATGCTGTCCAGAGGTATAAATTGCACAGGACTTAGGTTAGAATCATATCCACAGCAGAACTAGAACCAAATTCCCTGCAACAATGTAGGTATGACTACATGTGCAGTCATCTACTACTTTCCTTTGCATCATTCCATGTGTAAGTCAATCATTCAATCAATCGGGTATTTATAAAGCATGGCTTATCACCCAGGGGGTATCCAGGCGCTGTGTACTGACCCTGGGTACCGATGGCCTCTAGTCAAAGAGCCAGGTCTTTATTCCTTTCCTGAAGTCTGAGAGGGTGGGCGTGGTTCGCTGGTAGAGGGGGAGGTAATGCCAGGACTTTGTGGCGAGGAAGGAGAAGGAACGGCCTCCGCAGAGGCTTCGATGATGTGAGGGCCGTGTGCGAGGGTGAGGAAGATTGAGCAGAGTTCGCTGGCGGGTTGGTGGAAGGTCAGGCGGTGGTTGATGTGGTTGGGTCTGATGTTGAGAAGGGCTTTGCATGTGAGGGTCATTACATTGAACTTGCATCTCTTCTGTAGAGGGAGCCAGTGGAGGCTTCTGAGGTGAGGGGTGATGTTGGTCTGTTTTGGGAGGTCTAGGATGAGCCATCTGTGGTGTTCCGTATAGTCTGGAGGTGGTTAAGGAGTTTTGTGGTGGTTCTGGTATAGAGTGTGTTTCCGTAGTCAAGTCAGCTGCAGGCGAGGGTTTGGTTTACCATTCTTCTTGAGTTGTTGGGGATCCATCTGAAAATCTTTCGTAGCATGCAGAGGATGTGGAAGTAGGAGGCGGACACTACGTTGATTTATCACATGAAGGTGAGTTGGCTGTTGATGATGATGCAGAGGTTTTGGGTGCGGTCAGTCAGAATAGGAGTTGGCCCGAGAGCGGTGGGCCATCAGGTGCCATCCCAAGGAGAGGTGATGTTTCCGGACATGAGCACTTCTGTCTTGTCCATGCTTTTGTTTCAGGCAGTTGCAACTCATCCAGTTGGTGACGCTGGTCATGGCATTTCTGAAATTGGATCCGGAGGTGTACGAACTCCTCGGTGAGGGAGAGAATGAGTTAAGTGTCATCGGCATAGGAGATAATGGTGAGTCCGTAGGTGAGGAAGATGTCAGCCAGCGGAATCATGTAGGTGTTTAAGAAGGTGAGGCTAAGGGAGGACCCCTGGGGAACGCACAGATGATGTTCTTGGGTACGGAGAGGAAGGGTGGTAGGCGGATTCTATGGGTGTGTCCTGTGAGGCAGGAGTGGATCCAGTTGAGGGCGCTGCTGGATGCTGGTGTGGTGGAGTTGGTGGTGAGGGTGGGATGGAAAACTGTGTCAAACGCTGCTGAGGGGCAGCCGCGGCCCGTGCAGGTAAGAGCGCTGGGGCCGGGTGGAGGGGGGATTTCTACCGACAACGAGGAGGAAAAATTAATTATTTATTTATTTTTTCCTCGTGGTCGCCTGTTGAATCCCCCCCTCCCCCAACCCGGCCCACTGCCCCACCCCTCTTACCTGCACAGGCCGCTCCTGCTGAAAGGTCAAGGAGGATTAGGGCTGTTTTCTCTCCTCAGTTGCAGAGGGATCTGATGTCAACCTTTGGAGTGATCAGAGCGGTCTCAGTGCTGTTGTTGGCGCAGAAACCGGCTTTAGAGGCTTTGAGCAGTTTGTGATCTTTTAGGTGTTCAGTGAGCTGTTGGTTGATGGCTTTTTCCAGAACTGTGGCATGGAATGGTAGCAGTGAAATAGGGAGGTAATTTCTGAGTTCACTGGGGTTGGTGGATGGTTTCTTCGGGAATGGTTTGACCTCTGCGTGCTTCCATGCATTTGGAATGGTGGCTGTGGTGATGGAGGCCTTGAGGATGAGAGTGAGGGCGCTGTTGATTTTCTTCTGTCCTAGGATGAAGACGTGGTGGGGGCAAGGGTCGGTGGATGTTCCAGAGTGGATCAAGCTCATGATGGCTCGGTGTCCTGTGTTAGCGGATTCCAGTCAGTGAACAGGTGTCTTTGGGTGGCATTTGCCGGTGTCAGGAGGTGGTCGAGACTGGTGGATTGCGGGTCGAATTTGTGGTAAATGGCCGTTATCTTGTTGTGGAAGTAGTCTGTCAGTGTGTTGTAGATGGCCTGAGAGGATTGGATCATGTTCTTGGTGGCTGTGGGGCAGGAGAACTCTCTGACAATGCTGAAGAGCTCCTTTGTTCAGTTGCCGTGCGGTTAATCATGGCATCCTTTTTCTACCCCCTCAGGTGGAGATGGTATTTGCTGAGGGCTGCTTTAAAGGTGGTTCGGTCTGTATGGTTTTTACTGGTGTGGCAACATCTTTCTGGTTGCTTAGTTACATTCTCTGTTTAGTGGTCAGAGTTCGGGTGCGAACCAGTTGGTGTTCGTGCTGGGTCTGTTAGTGTTCAAATTTCTTATGGGGGAAACCACGTCAGTGCAGTTGAGGATCCAGTCGCATAAGTTGTGGACGTCTTGTTCGAGGTTGTCAGAGGGGTTGGGTCTGTTGGTGTTGAGAGCGGTAGTCCTTCGGGTCTAGGGAAAGTGCACTTATAAATTTGCAACAACATGATAAGAATAGCCATTGCTGATCATGCACAAGACCAAAAGTCTTTCCACATTAGCCACAATACTATCATACAATAGCAAACACAACCCTTTAAATGAATGAATGAATGAATGAATGTGGGCTTTATAGAGCGCGTAGTAACCCGGAAGCATCTCAGCGCTATCACCAAGACAGCAGAGTCTGAGGAGGTGAACAGGAAGAAGGGGGGTTAGGGGAAGAGGTGGGTTTTCAGGAGTTTCCGGAATCGGAGATGACAAGGTTCGCTCCTGAGTTTGAGGGGTAGAGTGTTCCACAGTTTGGCTGTGTTGACCGAGAATCGCCGACCTCCTGTGCGTGCCATTTTTACTCTGAGCACTGTGATAAGATGTTCATGATCTGAACGGAGAGGTCTGTTAGCTTTGTAGGGAACGACTAAGTTTCTGATACCTTACAAAGTAAGCTGCTTGACAGAGGGTACCCCACCAAATTGATACGAGACTCTAGTAAGAGAGCCCTCAACAACCATAGGGAGGCCCTCCTGGAAGTACACCAAAAAGAACGCGACAACCTTATAACATGTGTCACTAGTTTCACCAGGAATTCTAACTTCATTAAGAAAACAGTGAATAAACACTGGGGCATCCTCAATTCAGGGGGCACTGATTTACCCAAGCCTAGGTTTGCATTTAAACGGACAACGAACCTAAAAGACTCCCTGATACACACACATCCTAAGAAATCACCTGGTGCTGGACAACGTACATTATGGGACCTCCCACCCGTGGTTGGACACTACCCCTGTGGAGGCTGTGCCGTCTGTCCCCAATCTATACAGTGCAAAGAAATTACGTTAACAGACTCTTTCACTTGGAAACTGAATAGACATACTAACTGTAATAGCTCTAAGTGTGTCTATCTCCTCATCTGCCCCTGTGGCAAATTCTATGTCGGGATGACCATGAGACAGGTCAAATTGAGAATAACGGAGCATAAAAGCAACATACGATGCTCCAAGACTCACACGAGACTTTATGAACACTACCAACAATATAATCACCCTGCCGACAGCATCCAATGGCTAGTGCTTGAGTCCCAACCAGCCATGACCAGACAAGCTTTGTTCAGGCTTGAACAAAGATGGGTGCATCGTCTCCAGCTAGACACAATAGGGCTGAATGACGCTATTCCCTGGGCGAGTGTCTCGAGATAGATACCCTCTACTCTATCACCTGTTTACCCCTCCCGCCATGGTAACACATCCTGGGTACACCTCTCCTGCCATATACCCCTGACTAGCGGTGCAACACAACCTACAACCCAACCCCTTACTGTCACTATCATCCCGTTCCACCTTGATTCCTCTTAACAGAGGACCTCCAGTACAATACTCCACGGACCGACTGGGTTTAGTTGCGCAGTCCCGGCAGCACACAGTCAATGCAGACACAGACTGACATAATGTGTAGACTATTACGTAATATGCGCGAACATCCGCACCACAACACACCTTATGGCCATTTTATGAATAATTATTCAGGCACTTCCTGTTGCGTCTCCTGCTCGGGTCTAATCACACCCGACTTTCTGAGATATTGATCTCGAAGCAACTCTCCATCTGTTTAAACATTATTGCCACTCCCAAGATGGCCCCCTTACTGAGCCACTCGATTACCTAGCTCTGCCCATTGGACCAGACAGGGTGCTGCGCATGCGCATGACGCATTACAGATGCGCCTTCACCGGACCGGCACCTACGTCAGAGGCCCACTTCCTTCAAAACGGCGGACACCAGCGGAAACCTCTACCAGCTGCTCCGCACCCTGACCAGGTGCCGTGAGCGTGAGGGGTAGGTGTTCCGCCGTTCCAGTGTCTCCGTCAAGGTAAGCTTCCTTTGAGACCATCAAAGCCCCGGGTTTTCTATGTCAGGAGCGTGGATGACGGGACAATATCGGGCCAAGTTGTTTGATTACCGCATGTGTCCAGCAAAGATCACCTTGCTGATCGGAAGCCTTCCCGGAGGCCCCGCTATTCAGATTCTATATGATAAATTATGCCCCGCCTGGCCACTCACTCGACCCGCCCCCAGCTCGCCGGGTCTTTAACTACATAGAAACAGGGCAGTTTGTTGTTTCACATAAGCCTCCCTGGGGCCCCGCTGATCGTATTTTAAAGCATAATATTATGGCCCACTTGGCCATGTACCCGCCCCCATCCCGCCCGATCTATTGCTGAAGGGGCTGAGGGCAGTACCTCGGTTACCTCTCTGTCCCATATGTCAATGGATAGGAGTGGTGTGAGTGATACGTGTCTAACATCACATTACAGTACTGTTACCCAGGGAGCCATATTAAGTGGGGATTATCCCGCCCAGCCTCTCTCCCTTCTTGCCCCGATTATGAATTGCTGCTGGGAGAATGTTTTACGCTCTATCTGGGGCCGCTATTGCTGCTGTTAAGTGCACCACCATTCACATCTACCTTACTTGTCTAGGTTACCAGCTACCAATTTTTACATCCTATAGGTGCATCCAACCTTATAACGCTGGCCTCACGGGAGCATGCTGCGGGGCCCATTCTTAATCCCTTTAGGGTAAGAACATGACTAATGCTGCACGCCTGCTGTTGTTTCCTAGGGACGGGTTGTTATCTTGAAAACTTCGGCTATATACCACAGTTTTTTCTTAAACACACAATGGAAATTCTCCAATTGTGATATTTGGGTGGTGTATGACATAGAAGGGACGTTGCACCCAAATTCCCGGTTCAATTGGTTCTCCCTTCCACACTACCCCCTTCACTTCTCACAGTGTGGTGCCTGTGTCACAAGAGTCACGCTGCACGATTTGAGCATTGAGTCACTATGTTGCATTTGACTTGAGTTGTTCTTTCTGTTTTTATATTTTGTTCCCCTACCTCTAGGTCGCCTAAATAGAGCAGGACCCCTTGGCCCTCTTGTCCTCCTACCCAGCGAGGTTGTATTTGCTTTCTTCATATAGATTGAGCATTGAGTCCACATTTGTTTTTTCGTGTAGTACTTTATTTGAGGTCCTGACGAATCGCCTTTTGGCGAGAAACATGTTGACCACACTAGGGGGTAGAGTTATTGTTCTGTATACCTTTACGGTCTCTAAACTCCCCTCCCACCCCTTTTAACTAAGGAATCAGCCACGTTATTAAAGTTGGAAGTGGACTGATTACCTTTTTTATCACTTTCACTCACTATTGCACTGACTACACCTTCCTTCATCCTCACCCACATCCACCATTGGCAAGGAACTAAAGAACCCCGTCAAAAGAGTACCTTTGGGGACTCCGTCAGACATTGCAGCGCCGGTCTGACGAGGGGCAGTGAGCCGATGATGACACCGGACACCCTCTAGTAAGGGTGTGTTTCACGCTTATTACTTTGGGTGTGTGAGGCTCTCTAAGTTCCGACTAGGGAACCCTTCCTTCGCAGCCACGGTATTTATAATACCAACTCCTTGCTCCACACTGTTACACGCTCCCTGGGGAACTTTGTACTCTGCTGTTAGCTTTGCATGTGAGGGTCATTACATTGAACTTGCATCTCTTCTGTAGAGGGAGCCAGTGGAGGCTTCTGAGGTGAGGGGTGATGTTGGTCTGTTTTGGGAGGTCTAGGATGAGCCATCTGTGGTGTTCCGTATAGTCTGGAGGTGGTTAAGGAGTTTTGTGGTGGTTCTGGTATAGAGTGTGTTTCCGTAGTCAAGTCAGCTGCAGGCGAGGGTTTGGTTTACCATTCTTCTTGAGTTGTTGGGGATCCATCTGAAAATCTTTCGTAGCATGCAGAGGATGTGGAAGTAGGAGGCGGACACTACGTTGATTTATCACATGAAGGTGAGTTGGCTGTTGATGATGATGCAGAGGTTTTGGGTGCGGTCAGTCAGAATAGGAGTTGGCCCGAGAGCGGTGGGCCATCAGGTGCCATCCCAAGGAGAGGTGATGTTTCCGGACATGAGCACTTCTGTCTTGTCCATGCTTTTGTTTCAGGCAGTTGCAACTCATCCAGTTGGTGACGCTGGTCATGGCATTTCTGAAATTGGATCCGGAGGTGTACGAACTCCTTGGTGAGGGAGAGAATGAGTTAAGTGTCATCGGCATAGGAGATAATGGTGAGTCCGTAGGTGAGGAAGATGTCAGCCAGCGGAATCATGTAGGTGTTTAAGAAGGTGAGGCTAAGGGAGGACCCCTGGGGAACGCACAGATGATGTTCTTGGGTACGGAGAGGAAGGGTGGTAGGCGGATTCTATGGGTGTGTCCTGTGAGGCAGGAGTGGATCCAGTTGAGGGCGCTGCTGGATGCTGGTGTGGTGGAGTTGGTGGTGAGGGTGGGATGGAAAACTGTGTCAAACGCTGCTGAGGGGCAGCCGCGGCCCGTGCAGGTAAGAGCGCTGGGGCCGGGTGGAGGGGGGATTTCTACCGACAACGAGGAGGAAAAATTAATTATTTATTTATTTTTTCCTCGTGGTCGCCTGTTGAATCCCCCCCTCCCCCAACCCGGCCCACTGCCCCACCCCTCTTACCTGCACAGGCCGCTCCTGCTGAAAGGTCAAGGAGGATTAGGGCTGTTTTCTCTCCTCAGTTGCAGAGGGATCTGATGTCAACCTTTGGAGTGATCAGAGCGGTCTCAGTGCTGTTGTTGGCGCAGAAACCGGCTTTAGAGGCTTTGAGCAGTTTGTGATCTTTTAGGTGTTCAGTGAGCTGTTGGTTGATGGCTTTTTCCAGAACTGTGGCATGGAATGGTAGCAGTGAAATAGGGAGGTAATTTCTGAGTTCACTGGGGTTGGTGGATGGTTTCTTCGGGAATGGTTTGACCTCTGCGTGCTTCCATGCATTTGGAATGGTGGCTGTGGTGATGGAGGCCTTGAGGATGAGAGTGAGGGCGCTGTTGATTTTCTTCTGTCCTAGGATGAAGACGTGGTGGGGGCAAGGGTCGGTGGATGTTCCAGAGTGGATCAAGCTCATGATGGCTCGGTGTCCTGTGTTAGCGGATTCCAGTCAGTGAACAGGTGTCTTTGGGTGGCATTTGCCGGTGTCAGGAGGTGGTCGAGACTGGTGGATTGCGGGTCGAATTTGTGGTAAATGGCCGTTATCTTGTTGTGGAAGTAGTCTGTCAGTGTGTTGTAGATGGCCTGAGAGGATTGGATCATGTTCTTGGTGGCTGTGGGGCAGGAGAACTCTCTGACAATGCTGAAGAGCTCCTTTGTTCAGTTGCCGTGCGGTTAATCATGGCATCCTTTTTCTACCCCCTCAGGTGGAGATGGTATTTGCTGAGGGCTGCTTTAAAGGTGGTTCGGTCTGTATGGTTTTTACTGGTGTGGCAACATCTTTCTGGTTGCTTAGTTACATTCTCTGTTTAGTGGTCAGAGTTCGGGTGCGAACCAGTTGGTGTTCGTGCTGGGTCTGTTAGTGTTCAAATTTCTTATGGGGGCAACCACGTCAGTGCAGTTGAGGATCCAGTCGCATAAGTTGTGGACGTCTTGTTCGAGGTTGTCAGAGGGGTTGGGTCTGTTGGTGTTGAGAGCGGTAGTCCTTCGGGTCTAGGGAAAGTGCACTTATAAATTTGCAACAACATGATAAGAATAGCCATTGCTGATCATGCACAAGACCAAAAGTCTTTCCACATTAGCCACAATACTATCATACAATAGCAAACACAACCCTTTAAATGAATGAATGAATGAATGAATGTGGGCTTTATAGAGCGCGTAGTAACCCGGAAGCATCTCAGCGCTAACACCAAGACAGCAGAGTCTGAGGAGGTGAACAGGAAGAAGGGGGGTTAGGGGAAGAGGTGGGTTTTCAGGAGTTTCCGGAATCGGAGATGACAAGGTTCGCTCCTGAGTTTGAGGGGTAGAGTGTTCCACAGTTTGGCTGTGTTGACCGAGAATCGCCGACCTCCTGTGCGTGCCATTTTTACTCTGGGCACTGTGATAAGATGTTCATGATCTGAACGGAGAGGTCTGTTAGCTTTGTAGGGAACGACTAAGTTTCTGAGGATGGGGGGGCCCTTGTCCTGAAGAAGTTTGTGTGCCATACAAAGGTACTTAAACTTTATCCTTTCTCTTATTGGGAGCCAGTGCAGCAGTTTCAGCGCTGGTTTGGCAGATGTTCTAGCCGGTGTGTCCGTGAGAAGCTGTGCTGCGACGTTCTGAATTTGTTGCAGTTTGTTGAGGGTGGATTCCGGTGCTCCAAGGAAGATGGCGTTGCTGTGATCCAATCTAGACAGGATCAGTCCTTGGATGAGCAACTTGCGGGAGGATTGCGGGAGGAGGGGCAGGACTTTCCGGGCCGATTTGAGGAGGCCAAAGCAGGTTCCAGCTGTTTTTTTGGCTTGGGTTTTAAAGGATAGGTCCTTTTCCATCCAAACCCCTAGACTTTTGATCTCCTTTTTAGGAGAAGGAGGCTCCCCCAGATAGGTGGGCCAGATGTTCGGGGGGAGGGTGGTTTGAGATGTTTCCCCTTGGAGTTTTGCTTGTAACAGAAGTAACCAACCAAATAGTGCATTTTATAGAACTATGTCTAATTTGTATTGTACTGGGATGATTTTACCACACAGTAAATTTGCATGCAAATTCAAAATTACCATGCAGTAAAATCAGCCAGGTACCATGCAATTATGAGTAAAATCCCATGGAATGGGGAATTACCTTGTGGGGTCAATTTTTATGGCCATAGCCTATACCCAATTCGCCCTTCCATGGGATCTTTTTTTCACATAGATTTACCACTTTCTCTGAGCAGGTGGTAAATGATGTGTGGGTCGGTGCATCAGGTGGAGTGAAAGGAGTAAGTGAGTAGGAAAGGAAAGGGGAATTCAGTGTCTTAGAAATCAAATGAAATGAGTCTTGCCTGATGAAGTAGCCAAAGTCTTGTGGGATGTTAATGACTATTCTTTCGGGCTGTAATAATGAGGTCAGATTCTTCTACTGGAAGTAAATCAGGGTGCAGAGGAACCTAGCCAGTAATAATCCGGTGGAGCAAAATTATGCAAGGAATTATGCAAGGAAGCGTGTATTCAATTTGTTCCACCTGACTTGTAATCAGTCCCATACTAAAAATGTTAGTTCAGATATATCCAGCATTTTGCAATGCAGGGCTGTGAGGAAATCTCCAATGTTGCATTCTGGGACAGCTCCTCCGTTATGGCGGAGTAGTGTCACCCCACTGCTGAGAGGCAGCAGAGGCAAACGTGAAAAATAAAATGATAATAACATTATTATATTATCATTTTATTTGTCTTAGGGTGCCAGAGCCAGCGAGTGTTAAGGGCCATCCTGAGAGCGTCACTGCGTTAGCAGGAGATGGGAGGAGTGATGGGGGCCCTGTCAGTGCGCAAGTCGGTTTGGCTGGCCGTCTTAGGATGGCCAAACCGTAATGTCCATTTACATTTCTCAGCTGTGTTGCACAGTCAGGGTGGAGAAATGGCACAGACTCCCTGTGTCTAAGCGTGCACCAAATCAGTCCGCTCAGGCCAATCGCAGCACTGCTTTCATGCTGGTAAATAGTATTTCCAGCATGAGAGCAGCATCTGTTTTGGAGTCTGGGAGCCTGTGCACAGAATCACGAGTCTGGACCGGAGCACCGAGGTGGCGACCGCAGTGGCAGGTTAGTGCTCTTTTTTTTATTTCTTTTTGCTCTCCCCCCTAAGCGTTGCCCCAGTTGAGCTGACCCCTTTGTGTGCTGTCAACGTTCCAAGGCGCACTCCTGTCAGTTCATGACTGGCAGGGTTATGGATGTCGTGATTTACATGCTTGCTGAATAAAGAACTTCAAGCTACAAGGCGTGATCATTATTTACAATACCTACCACTTCTAATTATGAGCAGCCACCACTGGTTGCATTGCTTGAACAGCAAACAATTATGAAGCACCACATTTACAATGAGGTCAACTGACCTCTAGGTGCTAAAAAGTGTGTTTTAGTTCACAGCTAAACAAGATGACCTTTGTGTTATGATGAAAAAGTTGAACAACTTTTACCATTTGCATTACATTTGCGTCCATTCGGAAGCTTAGTAAACATGGGCGAAGATTTGTGATACAATAAAAAAGTTTACTAACATAAACATTGATGCAAGAGAGGCAGTGTCCCTCTGAAAGCAGGGCTCAGAAAAATACTGATTACAAACACTAGTCTTCGAAATAAACAAACTGGACAATTTACTCATCCTTTTGACTTCATGTAGTTAAGTGAGTGATGTGGGGGTTGAGGTCGTGGTCCCTAGTATAAGGAGGCCTGCTCTAAATCCTCATTTCCTCAAATGATCACATTATGTGATCTTGGGGAAAGTCAGTCTTTCTACCTCAGTTGCTTTATCTCAGTAGTTCAATGTGGCATTTCCCTTTGCCATGTGAAACATTGTACTGTGTTTATAAAGACCATTCATTAAGCATGAAAAGTTCTTTAGCTTGTTAAGAGTCATAAGTGTTGCCACACACAACAGATTGTGAACTATAGAGATGCAGTAGCATGATTTAAAAGCACGCACAAGAGCGGCGCTGCCAGGTGCTACATTTTCGATAATGAACATCCTGGAAGAAATTAGTCTAGGGTATAGACAATAAGCAACTCCCCACATTCCCTGCTATAGAATTTTTGGCAGCTTGGGACTTGTAGTCCTGATTTTATGATTCGATTTAAAGGACTATAAATCACAGAATGCAAAGAATAAATGAGGACTGGTTGACATACTTGTTGTTATCAGCTTATACTAAAATGTATATTTATAATGGTACATTGGGAGATGTGTTGTAATCTGCCCATACCTTTATGTATAATTACAGTGGTACATTCCTCCCCCCCCCTGTCCCCTTCCTGATGGTATGTTCCACTGGAGTCTACTGTAGAATGTTGACAGCCACCCAGCAGTCTTGGAGAGTGAGTGACAGAATAAAGACAAGTTCATACCTTTCTGCTGTGTCAAGAATCCTCTTTACAACAATACTCATGTATGAAGCTGTGAAATTCTAGAGTTTTGTCCATGGTATGCTGGGCCGAAGAAATTGCCTAAAAGGCTCACACTCACAAAGGCATCTTAGGAAATCTGTGGCACATAGTTCTGGTGTCCCAGGAATTAAGAGATGGTTCAGACAGCAGTATGCATCAACACTGCTCAAACAATGGCACAATAAACCTATCTTAGCTAGGTGTGAATGTTACACTTTCGAATAACAATTACGTGAAATGGACATTATATTTAAATTGACATCATTTTGTAATCTCAGTGAAAAATACAGAGTTTAGAATGAGGGAAGAAAATAAAGTATGCTGTAGTGTCTAAAGAACTCAGCTAAACTGTTTATTATATATTGTATTATAATAAAAGGAATTGCTTTTCACTAGGAAATTGCTTCTATTTGCGGTAACATATCGCAAACTTCCTGAAAGATAAAGCAGCTTTAGGCACTTAAGGGCTACTCCAGGGCACGTTTGTGGTGCTGGTTACAGTTAAGGTCAGCCTTGATTAAAAGTAAAGTGAAAACAGGAAGCCTTGTCTTAGAAACAACAGCAGCACGTGCCATCTCAACTAAACTTGACCTTCTTCTTCCATATATTGAACCCCGCATAGGCAAGGGCAGCAGCAAGGATGAAATGAAATGATCTCTTTAACTTTTAAAATGCAGGCAGTTATCGCCTGAATTTACTGGGAGCCAGGGACGGGATACTAGGGTAACAACAGAACAAGAAAGGTGAAGGCCCCTTCCCTCTCTATTAGGTCTGCCCCTGTACAAGCGACTGAGAAATTTTAAAGAGATGGAAGTTTAACAATACAACCGTATACACCAACAGAATGCGGGACAACATGACAAAAACATTCTTTGTGGGACTGCAAAGAAAAAATAAACGGGACTAAGAAATCAGAGCTTCCTAGGTGAAGAAATCAAACGTTCTTTTGAGGTGTACCCTCAAAAGAACCCTCAGGAGTGTTGGCTCGGCTTCCCCTTGAAAAAACATTAAACAATGATGGCTAAACACTTGATTTTCAAGTACAACGTCCCCAAAAATGTTTTTAAGAGCTGTTTATATCACAGGTATTTGAAAACATTTGAATGTGCCATTTGACGAGGTCTTATAGTTTTTCAAAACCTATATAGCATCTTTTTTCATTTCACCTTTCCACACTGTGCATGCAAAGCAGAATCCCAATCTCATGCTATGGCTAAGAATATACTTGGAATGGACAAGGTGAAAAAATCAAGTTATACAAATCTCGCAGTCATGATTAAATACCTCCCCATATATAATTACTAGGGGTGGACGATAAACCTTGCTCCTCTGGCGGAGTTCTCAGTGTTTTGCTTACTCTGCGCTCCGCTTGAAGTGCGGAGTTTCGGAAAAACTCTGCCAACAGCTCCATGGACAAGTTTCTTCTTGCACGTGGCTCACCAACAGTAAGGGGGTGATTACGATGGCGGACAAACTTCAGTCCCTCCGCCGCCGTATCGGGAAATGGGATTGCCCGCCTACAAGGCAGCAGTCCCACTAGGCTGATTACATTGTGACTGACACCACAGCGGTTGCACTCCCCATATGTTACATTGCGGCAGGTACTGCTGCCAGCAGCTCCCGCTGCAATGTGAAAACGGCAGATTTCACATTTCTCTGCACTGCACTGCCACATGGTGCAGGAAAATGTAGGGGGGCACCTTAGGTGCCCCTAAACACAAAACCAAAGGGCATGGGGAAAAGGGGGGCCCGCTACGGACCCCCAAAGTCTATCCCCACCAGCCTTTGCGTGGTGGGTAAACTGCTATGGAAAGGCTAGCAGGGATGGCCCATCGTAATCCACCACCGCTATTTCAGGGATAGGGAGGCCCTCCGCCACACTGACAGGCTCAAGGAGCCTGACGGATGCGCGGCTATCAAAGTTTCCGACCATCACGGTACCGCCCACCATAATAATATGGTGGGCGGAAAATGGCCTCACGATGGCGGAGAACCTCCCAACGACAGCCTGTCAGTGGCGGGTTTATCGCCATCGTAATCAGCCCCTAAGTTGGCAAGCACGAGCTCTCAATGGAGGCAGACATGGCAGGTTGCTACCGCTTACGTTGGGAAAGCTGCCACTCACATTGAGAAAGCTGCCACTCCAGTAAAAAATCTACTTGAGTGGCAGAAAGAAGCAGCGCCCTCTAGTATGCTGCGTGCTGCAGTTCCTGCTGATTTTACAGTGCGGAAAAAGCTTCAGGCACTAATAATCAGCGTGGCGTACAGAACTCCACCACTCATGGAACTCTGCAGAATCTGGCAGAGTTTTTAGGTAATTTCACGAGATCCACCCACCCCTAGTAATTGCACAGCAGCAGTACTTGCCCTCTGATACCACGGAATCAAACTCGCCAAAGTATGCTTGTATTCACCCTTAAAATTTAGCTTTATGATTTAGATTTCTGAATCGCAGTCCCTTCGTATGAAATATTATCTTTACAGTTTCTAAAAATACTGACATTTCACCATAAAATACAAAGATTTAATTTTGGATAAATTCTCACCAACAAAGATTTTAATTTTCATGATAAAAGTATTACTTCTGTGCTGGAACACCTGATTTTCATTTTCAGTAAACACCTGTTACATCACCAAACATCATCTTGACATTTTACCAAGCACTCACATATCCAACAGTCACATATGGACAGATTCTATCTTTATTGGCCATATATAACAATTAATATATTCTAGGAGTGTCCTTCTTTTTTTAAAGAAAGGAAACTATTCCTGCTAGAAACCAACTTCAGAACAACAGTGCCAGATCTGTTCCTCTTTAAACTGAATTGAAGCAATTCTCTTCTCGGCTGCATCCCCGACACTTCACCCCTGTACGGCACCCTTTATGCCAGAGCACACTTCATTAGGTACCTGAAGAAGTTTCACCACATCTTCCCAATAATGAAGGAACTACACTAGCTCCTTTTTGAAGCTCAAGAGCAACAAGCCATCAGTCATGACACTCGAACATAGTTTGCAGACAAATTAACCAGCTCAGGCTGAGTGCACAACAGCAGGATCCAGGACATCCCAAGACTAGTAACGGATAAATGCAAGAAGGAAAAGACCAGAAGGAAGGCCTTCTCCATCCATGCTTCCATGATCATCTATACAGCCATGATCTCGGGCACCATCCACATCGGAACTGCTTTAACCCTCTTGCAATTAAAATAGAAACTAAGACAAACAGACAATTTTTTGTTTTTACTGGTGACGTGCATTTTCAGAAACTTGCAACCTGATTTTTAAGGAGGCAAAATAATTGTTTCTGTGAGCTACATTCAAAGCATATATGTGGGGTATAATTGATCATGAGTTAGGGTGGTTTGTTTCTGTTGTGTGGTAGTCATGCAACTGGGCTCATTATTCTGTGGCTGTTATTTCATTGCTCAGCTCGAGGCATTCGTCCTCTATATCCATAATGCTTCCTAATATAGTATTACTGTTACTGCCAGAAGCATGACCGTGCAGAATCGGTGTATCCTGTTTGCTACTTGGTCATGAAAATTCTATGTAATTTAGTAGCAGCATTATTACATGAATCCGCAGCTCTGTACTCTGTAGCAACAATTATGAAATTTGTACATTCCACTCTGTCTTTCATAATATGTCGCTGAAAATCAAGGTAAAATAGGCAAGTCTGAAAAATGCTATAAACCTTTTGAAAAAGCAGACTTAACGTGGCATTAGATAACCAGATGTATCTAAACTGTGAAACGTATTGCCCTTTAGCCACTGTTTTGAGATATTATGTTTCAAAATCATTTATTTCAAACTGGTCCAAAGTTTTCTTTGGGGAGGGTGGACTTCAGCACTCCTAGGGAAGGGAACGCTTCCCTGTGGAGCCACTGGATTTTTAGCCAATCTATCTGAAAATTCTACAGTAAAATGCACTATTTGGCCCTCATGTTCTTCATGGGCGTGTGGGAAGAGATAAACCCATCCAAACTCCCTAATGAAAGTCAGGCTTGCTCGCTTTGCTCTCTCAGTCCAAGCTGAGACAGGTATCTGTACTCCACCACTTTTAAAGTGCATCAGCCGCTATTGGCTAGCTTCACTTCATTCAGACAGCAGTCATCGAGCGATATGTTCTAACCTCTCATTAAAATATATCGGAGCTATTCTATATTGATAAGGGATAAAGTGGGGACGAAGTGCACTCTATTAAGTGGTACGGATTGTCACCACTATTAAGTTAAGAATGATGACAGTCAATGGAAGATGGGCATCATTGTGAGCATGCCATTATTAAGGACTGCATTGCTACAAAGCCCATCGTTTGTCAAGGTTGGGGCCATTATTATATTAGGGATAGCAAGGAAGGTGACAAGAATGGCAGCAATATAACATGACAAGTCTTTTTTGTGGCAAGTGTTATCCAGTACGTCATCAATGCCCACAATATGACCACCTTAATGATTTTGGTGGCCCGTGGCAAAACGAATTTCAGGGGCCTGTGTATGGAACACATTTTAATTTCATTACTCATTTCCAGATAATTTGAGCACACATGATGGCAAAGAATACTAAATTATATGTTACATTTTAACAGGGTCACACAAAATCTGTTTAAATAATTCTTGTCCAGGACCCCAAATGTTGATAACGTGACAGGGGCGGCTCCTCTACGTGGGCAGAGTAGCCTCGCCCCACTGCTTTCTCGCAATCCGAGAAATGGTATAAATACCATTTTATGTTTCTGCTTCTCGCACTGCGAGAACGCAGAAGAAGGTTTTGGTTTGGGCCGGGCGGGTCGGGGAGGAGTGGCTGGCCCAATGTCATGGGCGCTGACTGTTTGGTCTGCCCCAGGGCCAACCAAACCAGTCATGCACACTATCCCGTTTTCTCCATGGAGGTTGCATGCGGCCTGCATGGAGAAAACGGCCTCCTCATAGACGCCTGTGTGGTCGGCGTCCTAGCCAATCACAACGCTGCCATTGTAGCATTGTAAGTGGCCTTTGGGAGGGGAGGGAGGCTACCTGCGGCTGCTTCCTGCGAGAAGGACCGCGACGTGTGACAGGACCGCTGAAGGTAAGTTTTTATTTATTTAAAATTACAACACCCCCGTGACCCCCTCCCTGTGCGATAACCCATGAGTCATGCCGGCGTAGGCTGCAGCATTGACATACTCTCACACCAGTCCCATGCACATGAACATAAACACACAAAGGAAAACAAAATGAATGTCTGTGTTTTATTATTTCATGGTTTATGGGGTTATCTAAAGTAAGGTGCACCTGAAGATTGCAGGCTCACACATTGTTTCAGAATGCCCATTTTGATGTTTAAAAAGTATGCCTGCTTTTTGGAAAACAACACACTATGCTGCTGAGCCACCTGGTGGTTTTATGCGAGACGTGGCAACTTCTATATCAGCGTTGGGGAGCTTTTCATTTAGAGTCAAACAAATGCATTATTTAGATCTCTTGCTAAACGGAAAACAGGACAAATACACGCAAAATGTCCCATGTGTCACTGATATGCTGCATATGTAAGGGAGTGGGGGTTCTGGTGAGGTGGGGACAGTAGGAGAGGACAGCTGGGAAGCGTTTTGCAGATTCCCCCAGCGTGTTGCGTGAACTGACAGATTTTACAATGGTCATTGGAAGCGGCAGCTTTAAATCCTCAAACCACGCCGTTTTTCTCCACTATATAAATGTAGGTTTATCTCCAGAAAGAAAGTGTCTTTGAAGCCCTCCCTGAAAGCATGCGCAAACTCGCTTGCTTAATTTCCTCTTCTTTGAAGTCTCCAGGGGGCTTATTAACAAGGGCCTTATCTTCGCTTTTTTGGCTTTAAAAGCCAAAAAAGCGGAGATAATATTATCGCCCTCAGGGCTCGCAAATCTGAAAAATTGTACTAGTCCTGCAGGTCTAGTACTTTTAAAAAGATCCTCGACCTAACAGTAACCTATTCTGAAAGCGGAGCAAATGTGACAAGATAACAAGATTTAAAGGCATCTTTATTGCTCATTTGCTTTGTGAGCAATAAAAAGACCTTTAAATCTTGTTATCTTGTCACATTTGCTCCGTTTTCAAAAAAAGAGGACAAAAGTTGGTATGTTTTCCTACTCGCCAGAAAGGGCGAGTAGGACCTAAAAATAGCTCGACCCCATAAAATTTACCTTGCAAATGCAAGCGGTCGAGTGGATTTGTAGAGCCCTGGCCCTTTTTGCAAGCCGGTGCTAACATGCATTAGCGCATGTTAGCAGCCGTTATGCAGATGTCTCGCTTAACATCTCTAATAAGATGCAAAGTGGGCGGCACTGGGCGTACCCCTGACGGACTACCTTGTAAATTATCGGGAAATGCACATTGTGATATTTACAAGGTGGCCCACAGGATTTTAGCAGCCATCAGTGTTGTAATCCTCCTCCTTTCCCCCTTTTTCCTCCCTGCTGTTTTCTCCATCCTTTCTCCTTGGTACTTTCCTTCCTCTGAAATGATTATTTCTAGAGAGTTTCTCTTTTTGCGAGGTAGAAGACTCCAACGCCTTTACCAAGGATTGTCTTCACATCACATGAAGTGGAAGTATTATTGAGGGTATTGCTGTAATGTTCTCTGGATGAACCTTCTTTCGCTGGGTTACTGTGCATTTGAGTTGCCTGCGCCGATGCTGCTTTCCTAAAACTGGCCTCCTTGCCTTGAACGGAATCCTGTTCACACACCTTCATTGTGTGGAAGACTTTATTGAGCTCCAATGTGTCGCAGTAATCAGGACCATCTTGGCCTCTGGAACTCTACGTGTTAAGACGAGTCTGCTGTTACCAGTGATTACAGTGCGTCACTTGGGTTGCTGTGTGGTTCCCTCACGGGGTGTGCTTCCCGTACTTCCTTGTTCGTGTGCCTTACTGAGTATCACACGATCGGATCAGCTGTTCCGTCTCCCCAGTTTGCTGCCTTTGCGTGTCCCCGCATTCAGCTCTCCTGAGAAGATTCTTTGGACTCTTGACGCTTCTGTAGGGTGTCATCCATGAATTTTTCCTCTTGAGTGGGTGTGAAATCTGGATTCCTCGGGTCCGCAGGCCGGCTGCATTCTTCAGTCTCTGGCACTCCTCACAATTTAATTGCTGTGAACTCCTGGTGTCGTCGTCACCTCACAGTTCTGATTGCTGCCGCCTCCTACCTTACCGATACGTGGTGGACTGGCCCCTTTACAGCCTGCCCTCCCTGCGTGGCACTTTCCTCTTTGCAGCGGTGCGGGTTGGCTGGGTCGACTTGCTGCCACTTGTGGGGCTCTGTTGACTGACTGAGACCCTCTTCCTCCAGGTTTCCTGTCAGGAAGTTTTCGCCGAGCACCAGCTTCGTCATTTTCGTTCCGGCGCGCCATCCTCTCAGTGCTGGCTTTTCGATCTTCTGCTGGCGCATCTCCTTCCCCTCAGCCGGTCCCCCTGCATTTCGACAGCGGCGCTCCAACCACTTCACAGCTGCTCGTCAAGATAGGATTTTCGGCATTCCCTGCTGCGGCCAACCCTAGGACAAACTTACCTTTGCTGAACCTCGCATGTACCTGCCATTGCTGGACTTAGCAAGTGCCTTACCATAATACTCAGGCACACCTTCATATATCCAAGTAAGACTTTTCCTTTTTCTCCTGGGGTGACTTGCTCATTTAACTCCTTCATCCTCGATCAAATTTGCATTGTGCCTTACATTGCATGTACTACGGTGATATACACACACCTATCTAGAGTTCTCCTGCTGCCCTTCCTCGGTAACACACTCACCTCCTGTGTGTCACAACTAATTCCACAGTGTTACACACACCCTAACGTTCTCCTGTGTTTAATTCTACGGTGACACACTCACCTTTGTGTGTCATTACGTTTCTTATGGTGATACACACACCTTATCCTACCACTTAAACAGCGTCCATTTCACGGTGATACATTCTCCCTGTGTGTCACTGCCCCTTCCACAGTGATACACATACGTTATTCCACCACTTAAGTCTTTTGCAAGTGCTCCCCCTCTGCTCTGCTAAGCTGACTCAATTCTGGGCTATTTCAGTACTACAAGCTCACCCTGCCTCTAACCCATTGCTAAGGAGCTCACAAAATTTTACGCTGATATTCATTCCAGCTTGCAGCGTGTGAGCAACAAGAGGTTGTTATTCCCATGTGAGCACAATTCTTGCCTGCGCATTGCTCCTCCTCAAGTTAACGTTTATTAAGGACCATATACATCTCACTAGTGAGAGCCCCAGGTACTGTACAATTTTACCTTCCCCACAACGGCCTTTTTGCACATCCCGCTCCGTTCAAAGCACAGTGTGTGCACCTTATACGGTGTCACGCACACCTCCATCTTCGGACTGTTGTGCATATTCCACAATCTTCACCCCTCACTACCTCACTACATTCCCCTCTACATATTCTCACCCTCCCATTTATAGAGTTTTTATTATGTTACATCATAGTAGTGGGGCACGTAATACTGCTTCATATGTAAGTTCTTGCTTTTGCATGTATTCATAGCTTCTATATTGATATTGCCTTAATTGTTTGAGTCTGAGTCCTTATTGCCTCTCCAGTGCAGTGTCTGGCATAACTTACCCCTCCTCCATGACGGGACAAGGGATGAGCCAACCTCCTCCATTCCTAAATGAGATCGGAGAACCAGAAATTCACTGGAAGGAATGGATACATTTATTCGCCTCTTACCACATTGCCATAGGTGGTGAAAGATATTCGGCAGTCCGTAAACAACATATATTGTTGCATAACCTAGGTATACAAGGTAGGAAGATTTATGACACCTTACCTGAACCTGAGTTAGAAGAGGATGAGGATGATGCAGACGAGTTCAAAATTACACTTTTAAAATTAGAGGCACATTTTGGTGACAGGGTGAACGTAGTTTTGGAGCGACATAAGTTCTTTACCCACATCCAAGGCAAACAGGAATCCGTCATCAATTATATAGCGGCACTTAGAGGCCTGACACAACTATGTGACTTTGGCGAACTCACCGATTCACTCATCAGGGACCAACTAGTCAGGTGCACTAACAATAGTCGCATCCAAGAAAAGCTTTTGGCAAAAAACCTCACCTTAAAAGAAGCAGTCAATATAGCAGTCTCTGTAGAACACACTGCTAAGTGTATCAAAGAGATAAAGACTCCTAGTGAGCTCGTTGCCAATGTTCACAAAAGCAATTTTGCACAGGTCAGTTCCAATGATACTGAGGTGTTCAAGATTAGACCAGGAGAAGCCAAGGTTAACCAATCTGCCAAGGAAAAGGAAAGGTTGAAATGCTATAGATGTGGCAGTAGTAACCATCTGGCCAATGATGTACGTTGTACTGCCCGCAATGTCACAGGTGTAAAATGTAACAAGAGGGGACACCTAGGTAGAGTGTGTAACAATAGTGAAAACTATCAAGTGAAAGTAGTACATAGTGAAGGACTCTTGGCCCCTAAATACGTTTTCCAAGTGAAAGCTAGGGACTGTTTAGTTTCCCCTAGTTCTCAAGGGTAATTCGAAGACCACAGTCCCATTGAACATCCGAAGTGTACCATCTTTGTGAATAGCAAGCCCGTAGATGTGTTGGCTGATTCATGTGCCCTGGTTACCTTATTCAATATCAATCTCATAAATAATATTTTTGATACCCCCACTCCCGAATTGCTAGAACCTGTCATTTCAGTTGTAGGGTATGCTGATGAGAACATTCCTTTAGTAGGGATGATGAGTGTGTGTATTAAATTCAAAGGTCGAACCACATGGGGCAAAGTGTATGTGGTAAACAAAGGGTCTAACCTGTTGGGGTGTCACCATCAAAGAGAGCTGGGGATTATTCTCGACTCTAACAATAAATATCAAGTTCTTGTAGCTGAGTGGGTGGAGGAAACTAGCAAGGATATAACAAGTTGTTTTGAGTAGTTCACTAAATTAAGCCAAAATGTAATTAGCAAAGCCTGTGACGTACCTCCTACGGGAGAGAATATCATTTCTGAACAATTGCCCATAAACTCTGTAGAAGAAGGGGTACCAGAGAAAGTTCATGCTGTATCTGTATCTTATGTTGTTAAAAGTTGGCCTGCTAAGAATAATTGTGACCTGTCTAATAATCCCACAGCAATTCCTAAAACTCCATGGACTAAGTTGGCTTTATCGATAGTTGGTAACACTGGACCATAAGAAGTCCAGAAGAGGTTTTTGATGGTACACATGGACTACACTTCTCACTGGATCAAATACTTGTGGGTCTCACATGTCTCAACAAAGACTCTCATTGACTTCTTAAAAGATTCATTCGCATTTGAAGGTGTGCCAGCTTGCATAGTCACTGACAAGGATATCCAATTCTCATCTATGAAAATTAAGTCATTCCTTTTTGAGCTGGGCATCAAGCAGGAGGAATCTACTGTACTAAGCCAGGGAGGCAATGACCCCATTTGGATGTCAATACTCTGGATCAAAAATATAATTCATCAAGCTTGTACCAACAATGTGGATATAGATATAATGTTAAGAGAAAACATTTGGGCACATCGCACCTCTTCCAATTTGAGAACGGGAGTAACCCCTTTTGCTTCCATCAGGGGAAGAGATCCGATTGACAACTCTGTATCTCCGGATCTGTCTTGCATGAAGCCTGTACTTAAAGTGTCTTCATCATAATCCTTCCAGGTTTTCTCTCCATCCATATCTGGGTGCCTCTTCTCCCTTGGCCAGGGTTACCGTGTTACTATCCCTCCTGCAATGTTTCCCCCTCTGGATCTTTCCGCTCTCTGTTCCCCTCCGCAGGGAGATGTGTTGTAATCTTCCTCCTTTCCCCCTTTTTCCTCCCTGCTGTTTTCTCCATCCTTTCTCCTTGGTACTTTCCTTCCTCCCCCGCCCCCTGTACCCTGTTGGTACGTTCCTGTTAGAAGTTCACAGTGGAATGTTGACAACTTGTCATGTACGGAGAGTGGATGACAGAATAAAGACGTTCGAACTTACCTTGCCTCAGAGTTCATCCTCATTTACAACAATTAGTAATTGGCGAAAACCGCGGTTTTCGCCAAAAACTAACGTCTGCTAAAATCCTGACTTACCTATTCACAACATAGGGGGTGGATTATGCTGTTACGACCACAGGGTCATATCAGCAAGGTTATTGCCGTTTTCCATGGACCATCACTGGAAAACCAGTGATGTTCCATTGAAAACACCGCTATAGCAGGAATAATTATCGCTATGCGTTATAGCAAAACAGCGGAGGGTGGACCACCCTTCCTGCACCTCTATACCATTTTCATATTTTATAATAGTCCTGCGCCACAAATCCAGACACCAACCGTCCTGTGATGTCACTGTGTTCCAGATCCTAAAGCTATGCTTAAATGGTGTGGGCAGGAATGAAAGAAATGCCCAGGGATTTGCTCAGGAGTTATCCAAAGTTTCTTTATTAATCAAATGTCATAAACGGTTCACAGAAAAAAAGGAATTTCAGCCAACGCGTTTCGTTCTCAAAGAGAACTTAATCAGGGCCGAAAAGTAGACAAAATACATACATGAATATATACAAAGGGGAAGATCAAACAAATAACACATTTTAATTACACATGAAAAGAAAAATAATCAAAAATACCACATATATCCATTAAAATACATGACAACCACACAGATTAGAAAATTACAGACTGAAACACAAATATAAATATTTTCTGTTGGTACATAAACCTCAAAGGACAAGCTTATTAATATATCCTAAACAGAGAAATAACAAACATTTAATCATGCATCTATAAATAGAGAGACAGAACACCAGAAAAGAAACAGTCAGAAACAATAATATAACGAAGGAAGAACTTTAGCAAATGATAAACAATTAAAAACCTAATTTTGTGTAGTTCTTGACATAGAATTGGTCTAATTCGAATAAACAAGAGAGAAACAGACATATAAAATTTATAAATAGTGCCAAGCAATCATCCATATTCAGGGAAAGAAATTCAATCCAATCACATCTACAACATCCCAATCTGGCTGGCCCGGAAACAACCAAGCCGAATATACCAAAACATATGATAAGTGTCATTATAGATAGCTGCAATTCAGAAATCTTACAATCAGAGTATATATCTTTCAATTACCCATATTATGATTAGGACCAGAAAAAAGGTTACACCAAAACTTTCATTTAAAAGCTATCTTTTAAGATAAAAATAAATATAAACTCACCTTCTCAGGGTAATACCCCTCTTGAAGGAGAGAACAAATGAGTTCTTATGTACTGTTAGTACATATATATCATGCACACCAAACAGGGACCGATTAGATAATGGTAATTTCTGAAAGGAGGCAAGATTAGAAAATTAAACAATCTGCCACCATACCTTGTCAGATAGAAATATGACAGAATTGACAATAGACGACTCTGACCTTAAGAACAGTGAATTTCGAAACTATATTCTTGTTCCCGAGGTTCACAAGGAGATCCACAAAAGGTTCCTTCCAACAGCAAAGCTGGATTGATTCTACACAATGAAAAGAAATTATAAGGAGGTACCATATTAGCGTTGTGCATTGAGGGAATACAAGAAAAAACTGAAATAAAAAGGTATATATCTAACCTAAATTCGACGAGTTAGATGAATAACGGTCACTGTCCAAACTCCTATAAAAAGATTTCAAATAACGCTCTAAAAAAAACAAAAGGAAAAAACTTTATTTATATTTCCTTGAATAATATATTATTATGTAAAGTTACTTAATAAAGGTGTACAAGAAACGGAATTTGAGACCAATAAGTCAGAACATCCACCTGTGTTTTGTTCTGGAAGAAACGCCTTCTAAATAAGAGGCATCCAAACGTGGGATTCTTATGCATGGACAGTAAATCTAAAATTAGAGACACAACAACCACTGTATGAAAAGTATGTACACAAATCAGAGGTCTTCTGCAGAAAATCAGGGCCCTAAAGTCTATAGATTTACCTGATAATAAATATTGCAGAAACAATTATCATCTTAGAAACTCCAGGTAGTACTTCTGAAGTCTAGAGAGGGAACTAACCCAATGGCCATGATCTGGCCTAAGCAGGGGAAAGAAAACAAAAATAAGTAATGCGTCCTCCCCACTGCCCAAGTCAAAACTGTTGACTTAAGAATTGCATTTTGAATAATTAATTATGACATTAGATTGTGTTGCGTTTCCGAGACAGGTGACGACACAAAAAGACACTTCAAAGCTGGAATGCCAAATTCCGATCAATCCCAATTTGTAAACTAAAGAACTATATAGTGCAATAAACAGTACCACAATAGATTCCCATCACTCGTACTGGGAGTCACGTAACTCCCGTAACAAACAATTCTTAGTAAATCGATCAGATAAAGCATTACATCTATGCTGGAATCAAAAAAATGTGTTAAGCCCAAATACCCAAAAGCGCAAAGCTTACAGGTAATACAAGAGAACAGGGAAAGAGACGCGAGAGAGCTTCCCCGCGCTTACCTGAAAAGTCACAAGATAGTGTCAAATTTGCCGGAGAAAGTGATCTCCCGCGTTGGACTTCAAATAGCGAGTCAACTTCCGCATTGGGCGTGGCGACGGAAACAAAACTACAGTCACGTCGTGTAAAAGAAGGGCCAAAAGTCTTAGCATAGATCAGGGCTTGGCTATGAAAACAAGGCCAAACTCATTCTATTGGACACTCAGAACGCCCATCATCTGGAGTGCAGGCTTCCGGCATTCGGATAAAGCCACAGCTACGTGACGCGAGTACGACGAGAACAGCTTGAGTGCACCCACATCTTCAAATGCCCACTTCCGGCTATGAGAAATTATCAACGACGTCTTCTTCGGAAAAGACTAGAATGCGCCCCATCTAAGGAAATCCCCTTTTCCCACTAAATATAAAGAGTCAGTTACTGGAGAAGTGTGGCTCAACGGTTAGAGGCGGCAGACCCAGAGGCAGAAGTCGGCCCGGGACCAGGGTTCAATTCCCGATGCGGCCGGGTGCAGGACCAATGTCAGCGGGCCCGATAAATCTCGCCTCGGTGCCACTCTAACCATGGGGTCCCACGCTGCAACTCTGGGCAATAGCTTGCTTAGTCTCCACTCCGGCCCCATCACCGCTGGGGATGCCTGGCTGCACCTTGGGGATGCCCAGTAAAGGGGCCATCTCAAAGGGAAAGCCAGGACGGGTTCCCCAGTGGTACAGCGCTGGGATGCTCCAGGGTAACCACGCACTCTATAAATCCAACATTCATTAATTCATTCATTCATTCATTCATTCATCATTTCATCGTTGAATGGCAAGACAGAAAAAATCTATGTAGCATATAACCGAAACCGCATCGATATTGAAAATAGGGCTATACATTGGCAAAACAATAGAAATGCCATCATGATTAATTATGAAAAATCCGACAAGAATAAAAGCAGAAATAAAAATAAAAATAAAAAGATAAGTGACAATTGGGGAGAACAAAAAATTGTTAAAAAAAAGTGTTAAAAATGGAGTTAGTGCTCGAAACACCAACATTTTTCAAAAGAATATTGAATGAGTTGAATATAAGAACGGAAACAAACATTCAGGGATATATACATTACATTTTTTTTTACAGTTCAATGATCAAACCCAAAAATCAACAGTCAATTCTGTTCCCCCACCCGATATGGTGCATACCACTCCCGCAGGCTCTCAAAACCACTTCAACATCTATCTCTTGGCATGAATCTGGGATCAAAATAAGAAAGGTGTTCTACCAGCAGAACACAACTAAGTTATCATGAATTTCAGAGAGAAATCTACAGTAACATTACAGGTCTTTTCACAAGAATACATTGTGAATGATTCAAACAAAATTCTCTTCATCCTATTCATTCAGTTACAAGCCAGATAAACAATGTTAATGAACAAGATAAATCAATTCTTAAGGATAAAATGCATCTCGTCATCAGTATTATGTCCATGTGTTATTGCCCTCAATTTACAGATCCATCTTGCCTCATTTTGTCTCAGGGTCAGTTCTCTTTTGCCACCCCTTTTATTGAGTACCACATGGTCAATACCATAGAACCAAAAATTGCTATTATCTTGATGGAATTTTAAGTAGTGTTCTGCCAAGGGGTACTTGCTATCCCCATTTAATATGGCACTCCTATGTTCTTGTATTCGGAGTTTAAGTTGCCTCTTTGTGCTTCCAACATATAACATATCACAAGGACATCCAATGATGTACACAACATGAGTTGTGTTACAATTAATGAATTGTCTAAGTTGGTATGAAGGTGAACAATTATGACAGAAGCTTTTGTTCTTGTTGGCCCCAAACCTACAGATATTGCAGGAACAACAAGTATAAAATCCATTCAGCTTATCTGGTAACCATGTCTCCGATTTTTGAGTTGTAATGAAACTGGGACAAAGTTTGTTTTGAAGGGTCACACCTCTCCTGTAAGTAATCGAGCGATTGTTACTTATACAACCCTGTAGACTTAGTATTGCCTGTAAAAGGTGCCAATTCCGTTTAAACAGGCTGAACATCTCACTACTGTGCGTAGTGTACTGAGTTATGAAACGTACCTTTCCCTTCTGTTTATTGTCCCTTCTCTAATGAGTATAATCATATAGTGTCAGCGCTTGATTAGGAGTGAGAGCTCTTTGTTCTGCTTTCTCCAGATCTTTGTGTGCAAATCCCCTAGTTTCAAATCGCTTCCTTGATATTTCTAGTAAAGTTCTATTGCAGTTGCGCCAAATTCTTACTAGTTTGCCAAAAGGTATATTCTGGATAAGCGAGCTAGCATGCGCACTACTCGCATGTAAAACACTGTTGATTGCAGTGCTTTTTCGATACAAAGTTCATTGTAAAGCCCCTTCTTTTAGATAGAAATGTAACTCAAGAAAGTTGATGGCATCGTAGATATATTCCATAGTAAATCTCACATTGATATTAAGATATTCAAAGTATTTCTGTAGAGAGGTTTCTGTACCCGACCACAAGCAAATTATGTCGTCGATGTACCTACCCCGAGGGTGTGCCTCTCCCCATCCAGGGAGAGGCACACCCACCCCAGGCATGCTCCCTCTCAAACCAACCCATGAAAAGGCAGGCATAAGAGGGAGCAAACCTGGATCCCATCGCCATT
Organism: Lissotriton vulgaris; assembly: GCF_964263255.1. NCBI lineage: Eukaryota > Metazoa > Chordata > Amphibia > Caudata > Salamandridae > Lissotriton > Lissotriton vulgaris. The sequence goes on from NC_141694.1 coordinate 1,477,142,273, forward strand.
CCACGTTTCTGATGGTACCAAACCCCATCATGCAAGAAATAGTTCCTAGTCAGATCAATTCAATCGTTTCAAGTCATTTGTTGATGTTCCAATTGATCAGCACCTCCCTGACCGAGAAAAGATTTAATAGCCGTAATACCAAATCGAGGATCGATACAGGTATAGAGGCTCACCACGTCAAAGGTTACAAAAAATAGATCATTTGACCAACGGAAATCTTTAAGTTTGGTCAAAATGTCCTTACTATCACGGATGTAGGACGGTAAGTTCTGCACTAATGGCTGTAGTTTGAAGTCCACATACTCGGCAATCCTCTCCTTGGGGGAACCCATGCCAGAAATAATTGGCCTCCCTGGAGGGAATGCCCCCTCTGTGTGTATCTTGGGAAGAATATAGATACAGGGTGTTAGATTTGGGGGTCTCTAGGTGGCACAGGTAGGTACTCGTGACAAATAGGGACCCTTGCCTCTAGTCAGGGTAAGGGGGTACACTCCTAAAATAACCCCTGCTCACCCCCTTGGTAGCTTGGCATGAGCAGACAGGCTTATCTCAGAGGCAGTGTGTAAAGCATTTGTGACCACATACAGTAACCCAGTGATAACACTATAGATGGACACCACACAACGTTTATATCAAAAATAAGTATTCTTTATATAGATTTACCACAAGACCATAAACGACAAAAATACACAATACTATGCTTAAGATGGTAGTTTTAGCTTAGTTTAGTTCACTTCTTAAGATGCAACACTTTGCGTCAATGTACCTTATGATGCGATGCGCTTCCACAACAAGTAATGTTGCAGTGATGGAAATGTGAAGATCTTCCAGATGCGGCACACTTCTCCAATGATGCGAGAAGTCTCAATTTGATGTGTCAGCTGCAGCGGCGACACCCTTGTTCAACGATGCGACGGCAACAGCTTCAACTGCGACACTCTTCTCCGACGTTGGCAAGAAGCTTCCGCACGATGCGACAACTACAGCGGCGACATCGTGGTTCAGAAATGCGACTGCAGCAGCTCCGATGGCGGCGCGCTTCTCCGGGGGGATGCAAGCCGCTTTCCTTGATGCGGTGCAATGCGACAGATGCAACACCCTTGTTCAGAGATGCGACGGCAGCCACAGCGGCGGCGACACGCTTCTTCCTCGTTGCGAGACATTTCTTTCGATGCAGTGCAATACGACAGCTCCAGCGACGACACCCTTGTTCAGAAGTGCGACGGCAGCAGCAGCGACGGCGACACGCTTCCTATTCGTTGCGAGATGCTTCCCTCGATGCAGTGCAGTATGACAGCTCCATCGACGACACCCTTGTTCAGAAGTGCGACAGCAGCAGTAGCGACGGTGACACGCTTCTTCCTTGTTGAGTCGCGCTTCCAGATTCTTGCGACATGCAGTCCCTCAGAAGGCCCAAAACAGCAGCAGGCACTTCCAAAGAACTCTGGGGAGCTGGGGGGGTGAAGTCTGTTGTCCCTGAGACTTCAGCAGGAGGAAAGCTATTTTCCAAGCCCTAGGAGATCCTTCACAAGTTGAAATCAAAGTACACAAAGTTCCTTTCTTCTTCCTTTGGCAATCAGGCAACCACTGCAGGCCAATCCCCCAAGCAGCACTTCAGCTTAGGGATAGTCTCTCCTTAGTTTCTTCCGGTTCCTCTCCTCAGTGAAGGTTTCTTCTTGTAGTCCAAAAGTGATCTAATTTCTTGGGATCAGGGTCCCAATATTTATACCACAAAATCCTTTGTTCTCTGAGGGGAGAGGGGCCTTTGCCAAGTCCCAACCAGTTCCTGAGCACTTTGTTTACAGGACTCCTTCTTTCCTTCCACTGTGCAGGGCAGAAACAGTAGATGCCCCGCAGGAGGTGGACCCAGCATTGTGGAGGGAAAGCACTGCCCTGGAGCACTTTGTTGATATCATTCCTTCTCTTCTTTCACTGTGCAAGGCAGAGACATGAGCTGATCCCCAGGAGGTGGAGCCAGCATTGTGGAAGGCAGGCACAGCCCTATTCAAGGTTCAGGTGCAACTCCTCCTACCCATCTAGAAGCAGATCTCTCTGTTCACCACTGGGGTGACTCATTCTGTCTCTTGGAATCCCCTAGCCCTGTCACTCAGAAACACCAGACAAGGAATACACAACCTAGCAGGGGCAGGCTTTGGATAGTTAGACAAGAAAATACCTACTTTCTAACAGAATGTTAAAACCAACTTCACCAAAAGGTGTATTTTATCATTCTGAGTTCAGGCATACTAAACTCGAATTTCTACCATGTTCTCTGAGTCAGTTATAAATGTAATAATCTGACTGCCCCTTCTGGCCTATGGAGAACAGATAGCCTTGCAATCGTGAAAAACGAAAATGGCTGTAATTTACTATTAGGACATGCCACACACACCAGGACATGTCCTACCTTAGACTTACAATGCACCCTGCCCTTGGGCCTACCATAGGGGTGTCTGATATGAAGAAAAGGGATGGTTTAGGAACTGGCAAGCGGGTGTACTTGCCCAGTCAGCATGACAGTACCAGACTGCATTCAACATAAGGTCTCTGTTGCCAGATACCTGAGAGCCTTGCTGGTCACTATAAATCCATTCGCAACACTCAATGGGGTTGGTCTGGAAGGTATAGTAGATAGAAAAGGAGAAATTGCTCTTTTTCTAGGTGTCCCCTCACTCACCAGGGTTGCCCCATGGTGACATGCTCCATCATTGGGGCCATCCCAGTCCTCTACGGGCTGGGGCGTGCTGCGACTTGCGAATTACGTAGGAGCACTTACAAATGACTATGTGTGGTGCAGATGTGATAGTGGAGTGGACTAAGTGATGTTTTAAAAAATACCTGCCCAGTAGGTTTTTAATAGACTTTATTCTTGCCTCTAGGTGGTAATATTAAAAATGCCTCTAGGTGGTAATATTAAAAATGGGGTGGAAGAATAGGGGTCCCTAAACGTAATGTGTTAAGGTGTACCTATCAACTCCTGTCAACATGTTTCGTGCATACCCCAAGCACTTCTTCGGGACTACACAGGGACCAGCCCTGTGTTCGCCACTCCTTAGCTCTGTGATGAGTTATTTTAGGTTTAAAGCTTTTTATTAAGGCAAAAACATAGGAGGAAAGGGAACAAGGAGGGTAAGGGCACATACATTACAGATTTAAAATAGCAAAGCGAAGATAATAGAGCGCGATGGTGGACAGGGCTACTGCAAAGGAAATGTCGATGAGCAAAATAGAAAGGGCTAAACATGGTTGCCACTGTCAAGCAGGCTAAAAAGTGAAAGGCAGAAAAGCAAGAAGCCAACTCTACTTCCCCCTTGAACCCCTCCCTCCAAACACCCCAACTCACCCCAACTCCCTCCCTCCCCCCCGTCCAGTGCTCAGCAATAATGCGTCCTGCCGCCCCACCCCATCCCCCCGCCCCATGAGCCCCCATCCCATATCTTCTTAATCGGTTGGGACCACTGGAGGTGTTAGTCTCAGGAGTCTAAGGTACCTTGGACAGGTGAGTTCTCTGAATTCTGTGGTCAAGAGCGCGTGAAAGGGTTGCCACAACTCGTCAAATTGCTCCACGTCCCCCGCCACCATAAGCGATAACTTTTCCATACCTAAAACATGCCAGAGCCTGTGTAGCCAGCCCGTGATGGAGGGGAACGTGGTGGTGCGCCAATGAATCAATATGTTCTGAATCGCCGATCCCAGTGCTATTGCTATTTGCCTGCCTTTGCGGGACTTCAGCGGGTACATTAGCCCATTCGGGAGGCCCAGCAGAACATACGCCGGGAAACGTGGCAATTCAATCTCAAAATGAGTATCTATCTCATCAATGATCTCCGTCCAGTATACCTTCAACAAGGGGCAGTCCCAAAGTACATGTGTGGGAGTCCCCATGTGTCCACATTCCCTCCAACACTCCTTCCCAATATTCCTATTCATTTCATGTAGCCTCTCCGGGGTATAATACCAATACGTGGAAACCTTTGTGAGTGTTTCTGTGAGACCTGTGTGGTATGCAGAGTGTCTCGCCCGATGTGCAATCTGATCCCACTCCTTATGACTAAGCGTCCTTCCCAGTTCCCTATTCCAGCGTTCCCTACCCGGGTTATAAAAATGAAACGGGGGGGTTGCAGGAATTTGTAGAGGTCCGTGATCAGCTTAGCATCAGAGGTGCGAGTTACCAACCACCGCTCGTACGGCGTTATCTGGCGATCAGCAGTGTCTCGCACCTGAGGTTGAAGCGCCCAGTGCCTGACCTGCATGTATCCTAACCTATCTGTCTCAGTCAGGTGGAACTCCTGCTTCAAATGCTGAAAAGGGACCACTCCCTCAGAGTCATACATCTGGAAGAGCGCCCGGCAACCCGCTTCCCTCAAGTGTTAGAAAGCGCCCGGTTCCAGACCCGGAGAGAAATCAGGGTTCTCCACTATCGGCGTGAAAGGCGAGGGGAATGTGGTGAGTTCATGAACTTCACTGACCGCATCCCAAACCCTCAAGGGGACTCGCGTGACATAGGAAGCATATAGGTTGGGAGGGCGGTGAATCCATCACAAGAATGGCACCTCCTGAAGGGGACGCCCCGCCACTGCCTGGTCTTGAAAGAGCCAATGCTTGTCAGATTCCCACTTACTCCACTCTACCAAGTAGCGCAGCTGCAACGCCTGGAAGTATTTCCGGAGGTCCGGGATGCCAAGGCCTCCCGCCTCAGGGGCCAGCATGGAGATAACCCTCTTCATTCTCGGCTTGCGGCCCTGCCAGATGAAACGCGCAATGTCTGCTTGCGTCTGTCTGATCCATCCCGCAGGCGGCTGGAGCGGTAAAGCTCGAAAGAGATACAAGATCTGGGGCAGGACCGTCATCTTGACCGCAGCAATCCTGCCGAGCCAGGACAACATTCCTTTACTCCAGTGGCCCAGCTTTTCCTTGATTTTCCTACTAAGGGAGGCATAATTGGCCGTTACCATCGCTGGCAACGTTGGTGCTAGTAGAATCCCCAGGTAAGGCACCAGGGATGACGACCACTGCATGGGAAAAAGCCTTCACAGATCTCGTCTCGTATCCGCAGCCAGGGACACATCTAGGGCCGCTGATTTGCCCATATTCATCTTAAAACCTGCCACTTTTGAAAAAGCGTCCAGTTCCTGAATGCACGCCGGGAGGGCTCGCCGTGGATCATCCAGGGTCAAGAGGACCTCGTCCCCATAGAGACTGATCGTATGGACATACCACCCCATCTTGACCCCAATCGCATCCGGGTTCTGGCGAATTCTCTGGGCAAACGGCTCCATATAAAGAGCAAAAAGGAGGGGGGTCAGCGGGCATCCCTACCTGGTACCCCTTTCAATCTCGAAGCTGTGGGAGCTGCACCCATTAACTCTAACTGTAGCCGAAGGGGACTTGTAACAGTTAAAAGCCATCGAGCAGAATTTTTCTCCAATACCCATTTTCTGGAGTACCTACTCGAGATAGGGCCAATGAACGCGATCAAATGCTTTCTCAGCGTCTACCGCCAGCAACATCCTCTCTCCTGGGATCCGTGAGGCCTTCTCCAAGACGTGCACCACCCTCTTGGTGTTATCGACTATTTGTCGGCCTGGGACAAATCCAGCCTGATCTGCCTCAACTAGGCCCGGTAGATGTAGGGCCAGTCTAGACGCCAGAATTCCTGTGTATAGTTTAAGGTCAACATTCAGGAGGGATATAGGCCTGTACGAACCGCAGAGGGTCCGGTCCTTCCCTGGTTTCGGGATCACTGAGACCGTTGCCCTCAACAGGTCCGGCGATAAGGCCCCCGGCGTGGAGAAGGAGTTAAATAGGCGGGTAAGAATAGGAGCCACAACCGGGCAAAAGGTTTTATAAAACAGGGACGTATAACCGTCCGGGCCCGGGGCCTTCCCATGTTTGAGCCTAGATATAGCGGATATCACCTCCTCCACATGAATACTGCGTTCCAGGTGCTCCGCCTGTGCTGGGTCCAGGGCCGGAAGGGCCACTGACTCCAAATAGTCCGCAGTATCTTGCGGCAAAGGGGGCTCCCCTGTGTAAAGCTCTTCATAGAACCTACGGAACGTCTCCGCCACAGCCGCGTCGTCAGAGACTGCCACCCCATCAGAACCGAGCAGTTCCTTTACCACGTTACGCTGATGCGCTATACGAAGTCTATTCGCCAAGAGTTTGCCACACCTATCCCCTCCCGTGTAAAACGCGTGCTTCAGTCGCAGCGCCGCGTATTCCGCCCTATCCATGTCTAACGCCGACAAGAGTTTCCTAGCAGCCTTCAGTTGTTTCCACACCCTAGGAGCCCCGGTACGGCGATGTACCTGCTCCAGTTCTCGGACTTTGGAAGTCAACTCCTCCCTCTTGCGTTGTCTTTCCCTATTCTCCGCTGAGGAGATGGAAATGAACTCCCCCCTCAGGACCGCTTTTAACGCCGCCCACTGCGTCGCTAGTGAGGTGTCTGAGTTATCGTTGTGTGCCTGATACTCCCGGATCGCTTCCTCAATGTGTTTCACAACAGTTTTTTTCTGTAAGAGGGTGTCCCTAAGTCGCCATACACCACGAGAGGGGGGGACCGGTGGAAGCGCAAATGCGCCCACAACCGGTGCATGATCAGATAATGACAGGACTCCAATGTCCGCCGCCGTAGCGGAGGCACACATCGGTCCACTGACCAATAAGTGGTCCAACCGTCTGGTGTGCATGTGAATAGTAAGAATAGTCCCTACTCGTGGGGTGAAGTGTGCGCCAAAGATCATGTAGGTCCATATCAGCGAGTCGAGCCTTTCCTACCTGTGAGAGTTCTCCAGTTTGCGGGTGTCGCTGCGCGGACCTATCAAGTGTGGAGTCAAAAACTATATTCAAATCACCCCCCAGAATGACATGTCTGTCCGGGGAGGCAGTCACGTCCACTAACGCTGAGTCAAGAAAGCGTTCCTGGTGGTCGTTCGGGCTATACAAAGAGCAGATAGTGAACGTCGTGTCACCCAGCTTGAGGCGATACGCTAACAGCCTCCCCTTTTGTTCTGCGAATTTGTACAGCACTTCCCCCCTGAAGGAACTTGCTATCAAAATGGCCACCCCCGCTGCCTTAGATATAGCAGAGGAGAAAAACTGTGTGGGAAACTTGTTAGAGCGCATCCTGTGACAATCCTGCGTTAGTAAATGGGTCTCCTGCAGGAGACATATGTCTGCTTGTGTACCCTCCAACAAAGTTAAGATTGCTCTCCGTTTAACCGGATTGTTCAGTCCCTTAACATTAAGGGTCACTACTTTCAGTGTCGCCATATCCCTGGAGGACTGTGTGCGCTAGTCCGCGGGTGCCCAATCGGCAGGGGAGGGGCACGGGACGGCAGCGCAGGAGAAGCAAAATAAGACAAAGCGATAACATGTAAGACACTGGACGGTGTCCCCTCCACCCCCCAACAGTCCCCAACGTCCCTCGAATCAACCCCGTGGCAACTGGCCAACCCCCTACCCAAACCCGAACAACCCATTGTCCCAGTCATGTACCAAAACGGACAAGTCCGTGGAAAGTACAAAAAGTGGACGTCCGGCCACTCGTTCTTCCCGCCTCTTCCCCTACCCCCTCTCCAACCCCCAAACCTGTTGTTGCAGAAGCTGTGTCCATCTCCCCCCGCAGCGATTCTACGCCGTCATGGCCACACCGTTCGTGGCAGCAGAGTCCCTGGCTGCTTCTCTCAGCGCGTTGGCCATTTCTGCTCTGATGGTGGGTGAGTCCGGTCTCCCAGCACTAGCCGTCGACCTCCGCCTCGCCGATCGCCGACGTCCTCCTCGATCAGGGCGCCTCCGGCCCGGCGTCGCTTCACCCTCCTCCGTAGCCGTGAGGCCCAGGACTCCACAGACATCCTGCAAGGAGCGCAGTTGGTGCAGCACGCCATTCCAGCGGAAAATAAGGCGAAAGGGATGTCCCCAAGAGTACGGTGTTTCATTCTCCCTTAGGAAGTCCGTCGCGATTTTGAAGGCCCTGCGCTTCTGCAGCGTGATGGCAGATAGGTCCTGAAACAACGCTACGGGCCGTTCACGGAAGGTCAGCGGCTGTTTCTTGCGGGCCTCCGACATTATGCGTTCCTTCACTGGGAAATCCGGGAGGAAGGCCAGAATGTCCGGAGGAGGCGCAGTCGATTGTCGTTGCCGGCCGACCCTATGGGCCCTATCGATCCGGATCGGGAAGTCCGCGGGCTCACCCAGGATCTCCCTGAACATGTCCCTCAGGTAGCCAGCCAATTCCGTTCCCTCTTCTGCGGACGGAACTCCCCGGACCCGAATGTTATTTCGTCTCGACCTGTTCTCCAGGTCTTCGTTGTGTGCCTGGAGGTCGACATGCTGTTCCCTGAGGCGGAGTACATCTTGCTGTAGATGGGCAATCTCCGCGTCCCTCCGCTGAGCCACTGCCTCCACCGTTTCCATCCGTTCACCGAGGCCCTCCACCTCTCTGCGGACCTCACGCACCTCGCTGGCCACTTCCTGCTTTAGCGTCTGAAAGTCAGCCTTGAGTGAGCTGAACAGGTCCTCCATGAAGGATCTTGTGACTGGGGGCTCACCCCCAGCCAGTTCTCCTGTGTTTCTGGAAGAGCTCGGGGACGGTTGCGCCCTTTCGCGTTGTTGCTGGGCCCTGCTGAGCATGTCCGGGAGTGTGCGGTCACCTCTCTTCGCGCCCCGGTTCCCCGACATTTGTACACTATGGACCGCAGCACGCCACTCAACCAAAGAGGCGATCCCGGGCTACTGACCGCAGGTCTCGGTGTCGTCGAATCCCCACTTGCGGGCAAGGCACCCCGAGGGTAGAGTCCAATGCAGCAGGGCCGCTACGCGTTCCGTGCTTCCGAGAGCAAAATGGCGGCCAGGCCAGGGGCGTGGCTAGCAGCCGATCATGGCGGCAGCATAAGGGACGAGCTCCGCAGCTGAAGCGGCCTCTTCGTCAATCCGATATATAATCCGATACACTTTCTAAGCCCTGCAGGAGGGTACCGGAGCCCAGGACCGGGTGGAGTAAGCAACGACAAGCGGCGACACGATCCGACGTCTGGAGACCAAGATACGTCGAGGTTACGGTTTGGCCTACTCCGACCCTCTAAGTCGGGGCCTCCCCTGATCGAGTGGCCCAGCAGGAAGTGAAGGCGGACCTGGGTGTATGGACCGGAAGTGCCCGCGGGGCGCGGGGGAAGGCGGGACGAGCGCCTCCCGACAGTCAGAAGCAGCGTCACAGCAGAACTCGGGAGTGTGGTGGACGATAGCACTGTCGCCGGAGCCCCGACCGTCCCAGCGGTCGACACAGGCGGCTTTGAGGGTAATGGAACCGGTGACGAAGGGGACGTCCGCCATTTTATAGATCGAGGAAGGTGCTGCGCACTTGGCGATTGCCGGCGCTCTTCGCCCTACGACACACCCTACTGAGGCTTGAACACTTTCTAATTGGATCGGGTGGTGTGCCCACACCGCTCCGTACATCCTGGAGCGTAGGGGCACAAGAAGCACAACATCCAGTGGTATGGCGGGGAAAGGTCCCAAGGGTGGCGCCACACAGACCCGCATCGAACGGTATACCTCTGACAAGCCAACCGCCTCCCCGGCGGGGAAAGATCTGGGAGGCAAGACGGCCGACACCCCAGGGGGTAAGAAGGCGACGCTGGACGACGTCATGCATGCTCTGGCCCAACTACAAACGACTGTGGGTACGATTTCCACGGATGTCACCTTGCTCAGAGCGGACCTCCACAAAATGTCGGAGAAAGGTAAAAACATGGAGGTGGTCACGAAATCTCTAGTGGAGGACGTCTCCGAACTCCAACGGGAGATGGGGAAGATGGCGCAGGACAATAAAATGCTCCGGGAGAAACTGGATGAGCAGGAGGGACGTTCGAGGCGGAACAACATCCGTATTATTGGGGTACCGAAGTCGGAAGGAGTTAAAGCTATGGACCTCTTTGTGGAGAACCTGATCACGGCTGAACTTAAGCCGAAAGGGCTGTCAAACTTTTTCTCCGTTGAAAGGGCCCATCGGGTACCAGGAGGCCAGCCAAAGCCGGGGGCAGCTCCGCGGCCCATAGTAGCCCGATTGTTTAATTTCCGTGACCGGGACGCCATCTTGCAGGCGGCCAGAACTTCTCCTCCTCTTAGGATCCAGAATGCTACCATCGCCATCTTTCCCGACTACACAGCGGAGGTTGCCCGTCGTCGTCGAACGTTCTTTGATGTGAAGCAGGAACTGAGGTCAAGAGAACTACCGTACTCCATGCTCTTTCCTGCAAGACTGAGGGTGGTAGCAGAAAACAAAACGTGGTTCTTCGACAACCCGGAAAATGTGCAAGAATGGCTGGAAGGTTGGAGACCGGGTCAGAATCTGAGACGAACAAATCGACCCAAGAAAGATCGAAATGGAGGTCACCGCCAGGACTCCCAGGCTTCGGGAGGTGGACCGGAAAATAATGACTCATTGGGGGCAGAAGGCGGCCATGAGGAGTTCGAGGAACAATGAGCGTCAGACTCTATTTTTGTTATAGACGTTTAAGGCCGCGTAAGCGCTTCCCGCCATTGGACACTGGGTGAAGGGCCTCCGAGGGTGGGATGAGAGACTGCCGGCAGCGGAGAGTCCCTCACCCCGACGCGCAAGTACTCTGTTTTGGGGATGGGGTATGCACTCTGCTCAGTTGGGGGGGTGGGCAGTTTTGAGTCCGTGCAGCAGGGGGGCAGGGAGGGGGGGGGAGAGGGGTTTGGGTAAGTTTGCACTGCGGGACCCTTTGGTCCTGCGAGTTTTAGTTCTATGCACACATATGTTTACTGGTATGTTTCATTCTACTGAGAGCATCTGGTCTATTTGGGACGATGAGGAATTGGAATGTCGAAGTGAGTCTCATCTACCCTACCCCTGTCTCCACACGCCACCTCGCGCATGGCGAGGGGGCCTCATGATGGCTCACCATCTTTCTCATGGCTGGAACGGATAACCGCACTACGCCGAACCCATTACTCGTCATGTCATGGAATATTAGAGGGCTGGGGGATAAGATTAAGAGGGGACTGGTGCTACTGGGAATTAGAAGACAGGGGCCTGCTCTTATTCTCTTACAAGAAACACACTTGACGGGGGTGGCCACGAAGGCCCTAGACAGGAGAGGTTATCAAATGATAGTGCATGCGGAATTCACTTCAGGGTCCCGCGGTACGGGTATTTTGCAGAAGAAATCCTCCCAATTTATTGTGAAGTCAACAGCAGTCGATGCCCATGGCCGATTTGCGGCAGTCCATGGTCAGTGGGAGGGGAAATTGTTAAATATAGTTTCCGTGTATATACCGCCAGCGCTGCACTCTGTAGCCCTGCCGGACCTTGGTAGATTCTTGTTGGACCTCCCTGACGGGGACCTGCTCATAGGTGGGGACTTCAACATGACGCACACAGACACCCTTGACCGGTTTCCCTCCCGAGCACACACAGACGGTCCCAGCAGGCTCCAGACCTTTCTAGACGCACAAGGGTTGGTGGACATATGGCGCAAACTACACCCTGGCCAGCAACAATATTCATACTATTCAGCCACCCACAATAGTCTCTCCAGGATCGACTACTTTCTCATATTGGGTAACGGGCATCTTACTGTGGCCGAGACAAGTATACAGCCTAGGGGCATATCGGACCACTCTCCGCTCACTCTGACAATCACTACCACAAACACTAAACGACAGCGGTTGTTCCTCATCTTCCCTGGATATCTAAAAGTCCCACAGATAAGCAAAGACCTGAAGAAAGCTACCCGGCTTTAATTTGAGGAGAATCGGTCCTCGGTGAATACCCCCTCCACGTTATGGGAAGCATATAAGACCGTGTTTAGGGGACAAGCCATTGCCGTTGTCGCGAACCACAAAAAAGCACACAGGAGGGAGGCATTAGACTTAGAGTTGGGCCTCGAGAGGGCCAACACCACCCATATGGCAAATCCTTCGGACGATACACTCCACGACCTACAGGTTCACCAACGTCGCCTCACCGACCACTTGAGGAGGGTCACTGTGGCGGATATTGCTGCGACACAACACAGGGTCCATGACATCGGGGACAAAGCTAGCAAACTCTTGGCGTGGCTAGACAGGAAACAGGAGGGAGGGAAGAATATCCTACAGCTCACTGACTCGTGTGGTGTTGTCCACACCCGCCCTGATGAGATAGTGGAGGTCCTAGCTGATTATTTTAGTGAGGTATACACCCCTACGGCAATGGTGGCAGAGGATGAGGCTCGAACTGCCCTCGAACATGTGCCCCTGCCGAAATTGACGAACGAGGCGTCAAAGGACATCGACGCGCCCTTGACGATGGATGAGATTCAACTAGCCATAGGTTCCCTTCATTCGGGTAAGGCCCTGGGCCCTAATGGAATACCCATCGAGTGGTTTAAAACAATGTCGGAATCCTTGGGCACACCCCTTATTCAGATGTACGAGGAATGTAGGTTGCAGGGGATGTTGCCTCCGGACCAACGGATGGCGACTATTGTAGCCATCCTGAAACCGGGAAAACCCCCCGGTGAATGCTCATCATATAGACCCATCTCCCTTCTGAATCCAGAGGCCAAAATCATAGCTAAAGTGTTGGCGAATAGGCTTTTGCCGTGCTTAACTCAATTGATTCACACAGATCAATCCGGCTTCATGCCGCATCGAAGTACGGCCCTAAACCTTCGCAGGGTGCATGGCGTTGTGGCGAGACTCTCGCTGCTGCGAGAGCCAGCTGCGATCCTCTCGTTAGACGCCAAGGTGGCGTTCGACATGGTGGAGTGGAACTATCTCTTCGCAGTGCTCGCGCGCATGGGCTTTGGTCCGGTGTTTATCTCCTGGATATGTATGCTCTACAAAGACCCCGTAGCCAGAGTGGTAGCTAAAGGCCATATTTCTAGAACCATACATCTGGGACGTGGCACGTGGCAGGGATGCCCGCTTTCGCCCCTCCTTTTTGCTCTGGTTTTGGAACCGTTGGCGGTTACTATTCGTACTACACAGCTCCTGAAGGGTATCCAATGGACTCCGCAATGGGAAGATAGAGTATCCCTGTATGTGAACGACATGTTGATATACCTCACTGACCTGGAGGACAGCCTTCCTAACCTCCTGGCTCTCTGTAATGCACATGGCCGTTCTTAGTTGGTGGAGCGATTTGTCTGGTTAATTCCGATAACGAACGAGACTCCTCCATGCTAACTAGTTACGCGACCCCCAGCGACATCTTTTATTTCAATTGGAGTCCCTTGTTACCATCAAATAATTTGTTTGATTTATGTTTTGGCACCAACACAAATATAGTCTGGGTTGATTTAGTAACCCCCAGGTGCTTTTCTTTTGGGACTACCATTGTTTTGTGCTCTCATTATAAATTGAGTTGAGGCACTGATCCGAATTAGGATAAATATATATATATTTTGTTTATATATATCTTATGTTTGGGGTACATAGGTATTTGATATTGTAAATGTGCTGTATATTTGTATATATGTATATGTGATATTTTGTAGATAGATTGTCGGTTATTGTGCTTCCCTTGATACCAGCTCATATATGTTGATGAATTTATGTATGTAATTATTTCATGTTTAATTTCTGTTTCACAAGAGAATTAATTGCTTCTTGTTCGAGAATTAAATTTTGATCAATCCCTTCGGTACCCTTTGCTGCTACTTTTTCATCCTAGGATGTCTCCTGCTCAGGTATGGGAGGGTTAAGTGGGCAGAACCCCTGACCATTTTTTTGCTAGTCATGGGCGAGTCTCGGGCTACACCATCAACTGGGCGAAGTCGACAATTTTCGAACTCCAAGGGCCACTTCCGCCACTCCCGGTCTCCTGTCCGCTAGAGATAGCGCCAACTTCTTTTAAATATTTGGGGATCCATATCACCCGAGACGAGGCAGAGTTCACGTGGCTTAATTTGCGGCCTCCATTGCTCCGACTCCGTAATGATGTGCAACATTGGAAGGAACTCTCTTTGACACTACTGGGAAGGGCAGCGCTCTTTAAAATGATGGCCCTGCCGCGCTTCTTGTATGTTCTTGAAAATTCTCCACGTCTGATACCGGATAGCTACCTCCAAAAAATAACGGCGCAGATCACGGGCCTGCTCTGGGGGAACCGGCCAGCCCGGATCTCGCACATAAAGTTGAATAGGAGTTGGTACGATGGGGGCATCGAATTGCCTAACATACGACTGTACTACTGGGCGGCCCAGCTTAAGATCCTCAATCAATGGATACACGCCCCGCAAGAGGATCCAGCGTTCAAAGCAGATAGGGCACAACTGGGAACGAACAGTCTGTTGGCCCCACTGTACCACCGCGGTATTGCGGCGAAACTCATTGGGCCCACGAACCACACTGTTCGTCTATGGTATAAGGCGCAAGCAAAATTGAAGTGGGATGGGACCATTACAAAACTTACACCTCTATGGGACACGAAAGCATTGGGACATTTACGACGCACTAAGGGATTCACCCAGTGGGACAACATCGGGATCTCCACGGTGGGGGACCTGTGGACGAGGGAAGGGGTAATTCCTTTTGCAACTCTCCAGGAGCAGTATGACCTGGGGGATAATGAGCTATACAGATATATACAGGTTAGACACGCCCTACAAGCAGCAATTCCACCAGACACGTCCCCACCAGAATCCTCACCACTAGAGGACCGCCTGCTTACAGACTTCCTACAGGAAGGGGCGACCTCGATGACTTATCGCAAATTGATTAATAACATGCCTGACCCATTGGAGACGCTGAAAGACAGATGGACGACGGATGTCGGAGATTTAGATGAAACCGACTGGAACGCAGCCATGGCGTCCCCTCGTGAGGCAGGCATATCCTCCAAATTCCGCTTGGTACAGTTAAAGATTCTGCATAGGATTTACTACACACGCACGACACTACATAGACTGCACAGGGCGGATCATCCATATTGTCTCAGGGGTTGCGGGGCAGAGGGCACGTTTATTCATACAGTATGGGAATGCCCGTTGATTGTTGGCTATTGGCAAAGGGTTCTACGTACCATAGCCCAGGCACTAAACACCTCACTCACCTTGGACCCACGAATGTGCTTACTGAATGTCTGGAGGCCTACTGACCTTACCTTCTATGCAAGGGCGTGGACCACAATGGGGCTGGTCACGGCCAAACGAGACATAGCACAGAAATGGGGATCGGCTGATCTCCCCACACTGGCTCAATGGATCCGAAACTTGGACATGCTCATGCTGACTGAAAGAGCAGTGTACAAATTGCGGGATAATCCGCGTAAATGGAACGGGGTCTGGCAGCCTTGGAATTCTTATAGGGGGGACATGTGTGAGCCACTGGATGAGGAGGATCTTGAGGGTTCTGAGAGTGAAGAGGAACACTGATTGGGATTGGGGTTGGTTGATGAGTAACGTGTAAGGGAATGGGATGGTTTTGTGCTGGGGGATTGCTGGAAGGGGATGGGGTGGGGTATGGGACATGGGAATGTATGATTGGTCCCTTTTGGCGACTGTGATGCTAGCTGCTATCGATACTACCTCAATGACATGCCGATTTACGTGTGCAGTTGTTCTAGTTTATGTTCACTGTTATTTTCAAACACAAAACACAAAACGCAAATTGTAATTTTTACGGTATACATATGCTTTCTGTTCGTCGGGTCACCTTGATTAATGACATCGCTACAAGATCAGTGGGAGCTATTACAAAACATGTCGTTTCACATTCACCTTGTGTTATAGATAGGCCCAACGAATGTAAACTTTTATGTGACTGATGATGATGATACTATTTGAATTTTGCAACAAAAAAAAAAAAAAAAAATTTAAAATGGCGGCCAGGCCCTGCCGCGCAGGCCGACCCCCACCTCTAATTGATGTCCAAACCGCTGACCACTACAAGGACCTCCCGGTCCGTGGAATCTCCTATGACGGGAGTTCTGCTCAGGGCCGGGGGCGCAGGAAGTGTTCCAGGACGGCACCGTAGGGGATCTTCGCCACCGCCGCTGCGGGGATAAGATGGTGGCTGGGCGTAGCCAGGCAGACCCTCCGAGTCCGATGGTCACTGCCGTGCAGAGAGTCAGGGCCGCAGTAATGAGTCCCCTCTGGGCCCCTCGAGTCGCAGGAGGGCCGAGTGTCCTGGCTCTCTATTCCGAACTCCTTCCCAAACTGGCTACGGGGCCGAGGCACACGCGGTGTATCAGGCTACCGCCGTAGACTCGAGCGTCTCCATGCGCAGACAACAGGTGTCTCTCCTCTCGGGATCTCTCGGTGGCTAGTCATCCGGCGCACCAGCCTCCAAGGCACAAGCCGATGCGAGTAGGCAAGCAGACACCACACCTAGCAGCAAGGCTCTGGCGCCGGGGCCCACCCAGGCCTTCCGTCCGGCGATCTGCTCCGCTTCGATTCAATGGTGCTCCGCAGCCAGATCGTCGACGCCCGCATGCGCTCCTGCAAAGCGCTCGGGACCAAAGTTTTACACCGGTGTATGCACCAAAGTCTCCGCCACCCGTCCCTCGGCCGCTGAACTCCAGCGGGGGGAGAGAAGCTGTCTAAAAAGGGCTCGGGCCTAGTCGGGCCGGAGGAGCTGCGGGAAGAAGCGTCCGCTCACCCCGCCATCTTGGCCACGCCCCGTGATGAGTTATTTTAATTAAATTAAATGCTGCAATCTATAATTAGTGCATGCAGTAATACCTACGTATTTATTCCAAACACGTGGTTCATGCCGTGGGACCTAACTGTGCCCCATGGACTCGGAAGGGTTCAGTATCCCAGCAAATTTGCTTAAGGAATACCTCCCTCTTTTAGACACCTACTAGCGTCCCTCCGGTAAAATAACTCATCACAGAGCTAAGGAGTGGCGAACACAGGGCTGGTCCCTGTGTAGTCCCGAAGAAGTGCTTGGGGTATGCACGAAACATGTTGACAGGAGTTGATAGGTACACCTTAACACATTACGTTTAGGGACACCTATTCTTCCACCCCATTTTTAATATTACCACCTAGAGGCATTTTTAATATTACCACCTAGAGGCAAGAATAAAGTCTATTAAAAACCTACTGGGCAGGTATTTTTTAACACATCACTTAGTCCACTCCACTATCACATCTGCACCACACATAGTCATTTGTAAGTGCTCCTACGTAATTCGCAAGTCGCAGCACGCCCCAGCCCGTAGGGGACTGGGATGGCCCCAATGATGAAGCATGTCACCATGGGGCAACCCTGGTGAGTGAGGGGACACCTAGAAAAAGAGAAATTTCTCCTTTTCTATCTACTATACCTTCCAGACCAACCCCATTGAGTGTTGCAAATGGATTTATAGTGACCAGCAAGGCTCTCAGGTATCTGGCAACAGAGACCTTATGTTGAATATAGTTTTTGGAGGGCGAGCCTTAGCTTTTTTCCTCCCTCTGACTCCCTTCCTTTAGTATTAGTACCAGACTGCACACAGGCTCTGCAATGGCAGACCTTAGACACATTTTACAAGGCTGCTTCTGTGGGTGGCACAACCAGTGGTACAAGACCACTAGCAGCATTTGAATTTACAAGCCCTGGGCACTCCTGGTGCACTTTACTAGGGTCTGACAAGTAAACCAAATAGTCAATCATTGAATCATCAATTAATACATTAATTTACAATAGGGAGCACTCGCACTGTGGCACTGGACAGCAGTGGCTTAGTGCCCAAAGCATCTAACACCAGCAAAAAAACATAAGGCAACAGCATAAATGGAAGGGAGATCCACACCAATGGTGCCAGGTCTAACACAGGGATATTGAAGATTCTCCACTCTCAAGTATCGATATTTGTTTTTAGAAAGCAGAAAAATATCCTTCCATTCGGTAAGTCTTAATATCCCTCGTCAATTCAATCATAGGATTTGTTCCTAGACGTTGGTATCACTGGCTGTCATTTAATTGTCGTATGATTTCACCCATGTAATCTTGTGTATTCATAACGACAACGTTGCCACACTTATCCGCCTCTCTGATAACTATGCTATTGTCGTTCTGTAGTCTTACAAGTGCTTTCTTTTCTCCCTAACTCAGATTCATAGGAGGTTTTGTCTTGAACTTATTAGGTGTTTCCATTTTATAGAGACCATCAGTTACCTTCTCATAAAATAGGTCAATATTGGGTTGGTAGGAAGTGGAGGGGGTAAAATTAGATTTCGGTTTCAACCCACTATCAATGTTGAGATTCTCAGTAATGTTGAGTTCCTCAAGAATAGTATGTAGTTCAACCTCCTCCTCCCTCTCTAGCAATGATAAACATTGGATACCTCTAATTTCTGCAATAGTATGTGATGCTAATACAGTGGTATTCTTATGCAATGATTTTTCTAGAGATTTTTCATGAAAGAAGTCCTTTAATTTTACAGATCTAATAAATTTAAACAAGT
The DNA here is from genome assembly GCF_964263255.1 of Lissotriton vulgaris. Taxonomy (NCBI): domain Eukaryota; kingdom Metazoa; phylum Chordata; class Amphibia; order Caudata; family Salamandridae; genus Lissotriton; species Lissotriton vulgaris. The sequence goes on from NC_141694.1 coordinate 1,477,160,680, forward strand.
CATCAAATATGTCAGTTATATTTCCGTCCTGGGTTGGGCAAAAGCTCAGACCTTTACATAGTAACATGTTCTCATCAGCATCATCCACAGGCAAAACATTTTGATCATTGTTTCCATCATGTCCTATTTCTGGCCCTTTTTCGAGCGGGTTGACCTTCTGAGATCCTCCTATGTCGTGCCCCCTGCACCTCCTGCTTTGTCTCTGTCCAACCCTCCTTGTTTTTTTGGTTCTTTTTTCTTTTGTCTCCCACTGATTCTTAACTTCGCAAGTACCCTTTGAAATTAGGTACCTTCCTCTAAAGGGTGGTCATTAGTACATTACTAGAAATTGTGTTACTGGTTGAAGAAATGGAGACAATGCTTGCTGTCTTCACCTCCTCACACTCTTCTCTCACTCTCTTTCTGTCTTCTGGGATTACAATCTGATTGAATTTTTTAGCGAAAGTATAAATTCGACCATCTCTATAATCACTGTCATCGCGCCTTATTTTGCAAATTTTCTTTTCTTTCAAATAACTCTAGTGTTCATCAATTAATTTCTTAAGTATTTCATAGTTTTTTTCTATACGCTCCTTGTTGTCAAATGCTTCAATTTCCCTTTCAACCTCTTCAATCTCGGTCAACAGTTTAGCCCGTTTCTCAATAGCATGGCAGATAAGAATTTGCATCATCACCAGCTATGCCCCCTCAAGGTTGCTCTCCCATTCCCTGAGGAGGTCATCGCTGAGATCCTCAAAGGTGGGGAAAATGAGGATACGAAGCCCTCTTGGGGTCTGCTTTATTATTATTATTATTATTATTATTATTATTATTATTATTATTATTATTATTATTATTATTAAATTAAATTTATTTGGCGCACAGCTACCCAGAGGTTTCCCGGCGCCTTTGAACAAAGTGAGTATGAGGTAAAAAGCTAGACACAAAAGGAATAAGGGGAGCTACTGATTAAAAAGCCAGGTCTTAAGGCTGTTTCGAAATTTAAGATAGTGTTGTTCGATACGTAAGTGAGTAGGAAGAGAGTTCCAGAGGGAGGGAGCCAGGTAGGCAAAGGAACAACCTCCCATTCTGGCTCATTTGATCCTCTGGACTTGGAATTTATGTTGGTTGGAGGATCAGAGTAGACGTGGGGCTTGGTAGTGGTGTACCAAGGCACGAAGATAGTGGGGGGCAAGGCCAGAATTTATTTTATGCATGTAGCACAATGCTTTAAATTTGACCCGACTGTCGATTCTTAGCCAGTGAAGTTCACGAAATGAGGCTGCTATCGAAGACCTTTTGGGTAGTTTGCAAAGCAGTCTAGCTGCGGAGTTCTGAACCACCTGCAGCTTGTATAGCACTTCCTTGCTTGCCCCCAGATAGAGTATGTTACCGTAATCCAATCTGGAAGCTACTAGGGCCTGGATGACAGTCTTTTGTGTAGACAAAGGAAGTATCCATAGAATTTTCCTGAGCCACTTGAGTATGTCAAAGCAATTGGAAGCTACTTTGATCACTTGTTGCTTCATCGACAGTTGGTCGTCGATGATGACGTCAAGGTTGCGAGCCGATTGAGACGGGAGTGGGGAAACACCCATTTGTGATGGCCAGTGATGAGATTCCCAGAGGGTTTTGTTGTTACCGAAGATGAGGAGTTCGGTTTTCTCACCATTAAATTTTAATTTGTTGTTGCGCATCCAGTCAGCAATCTTTGTTAATCACTGCCGGAGCGCTGATGACTTTAAGGTCTCCTTAGGGGAGAGCGAGAAGAGGAGCTGAGTGTCATCAGCATAAGAGTATATAGTTAGCCCGGCTTGCTCAGCTATCGTAGCCAGGGGGCTAACATAGATGTTGAAAAGCAAAGGACTTAGTATAGAACCTTGAGGGACTCCGTACTGGGATACATGCATCTTAGAATGAGCGGTTCGGGAGAAGACCTAAAAGGTCCTATTTGATAGGAAGCTGGACAACCATTTAAGTGCCAGGCCTGTGACACCTCGGGTTTGGAGAGTTTTAGGAGGGACGTGTGAGACACAGTGTCGAACGCAGCACTTAAGTCTAATAAAATAAGTACCACTGTCTCTCCTTTGTCGAAATGTTGACTGATGTTTTCGGTAACTCCTAACAGTGTTGATTCTGTAGAAAAGCCTGCCCTGAAGCCAGATTGGGATGTGTGCAGGATGTTTTGTGTTTCTGCGAATTTAATAAGTTGGTTATTGATATGTTTCTCCAGAATCTTGGAGAAGACTGGAAGAAGGGATTTGGGGAGAAAGTTGGATGGGACCTCTGGATCAGTATTAACTTTTTTTAGTAGGGGTATGACCATGGCATGCTTCCACGCTGCAGGGGCCGTAGCTTCTTCTGATTTATATATTGCTGGAGTGTGACCCCATCCGACCAGCAGGCTAGCTCTTGTTTCTTCAGACGTCCTAATTTGAGAAAGAGAGCCCGAAGGCTCAGCTTTCTCTCAGTGTTTTTGCCTGGTGGTTGTACAGAAGCATTACTGTCAAATAGGTCATGCGCCAATTCCTCCCTTCTATCGTTAAAACGGGCCATAATAAGCTACCAGTAAAATAAATCATGAAAGGTTCAAGATTGCAGAAAAGCCCATTATACAAACAGCAAAACAGCGGACGGTGGACCACCCTTCCTGCACCTCTATACCAGTTTCAAGAGGTCTTCGTATCCTCAATTTTCCCACCTTTGAGGATCTCATCGATGACCTCCTCAAGGAATGGGAGAGCAATCTTGAGGGGGCATTGCTGGTGATGATGTAAATTCTTATCCGCCATGCTATTGAGAAAGGGGCTACACTGTTGACCGAGATTGAAGAGGTTGAAAGGGAAATTGAAGCATTTGACAACAAGGAGCTTATGGAAAAAAACTATGAAATACTTAAGAAAGTAATTGATGAACACCAGAGTTATTTGAAAGAAAAGAAAATGCACAAAATAAGGCGCGATGACCGTGATTATAGAGACGGTCAAATTTATACTTTCGCTAAAAAATTTGATCAGATTGTAATACCAGACGACAGAAAGAGAGTGAGGTGAGAGAAGAAAGTGAGGAGGTGAAGATAGCGAGCAGTGTCTCAATTTCCTCAACCAGTAGCACAACTTCTAGTAATGTTACTAATGACCACTCTTTAGAGGAAGGTACCTCATTTCAAAGGGAACTTGCGAAGTTAAGAAGCAGTGGGTGACAAAAGATAAAAGAACCAATGGCTAATTCCTGCAATAAAAATATATTAAAAAAAAAAAAAAAAAAAAGATAAAAGAACCAAAAAACAAGGAGGGGTTGACAAAGACAAAGCAGGAGGTGCAGGGGGCACGACACAGGAGGATCTCAGAAGGTCAACCCGCTTGAAAAAGGGCCAGAAATAAGGCATGATGGAAACAATGATGTTGTGCTCCAGCAAAAGTTGCACGTACACTCGCTATCCATGGAAGAACGTACTCTGAGGCTCTGCTGGAGACGTTATCACAACAGAATTCGGACGCAGTGGCCTTATGCCCCGGAGATACAATTGGGCATGTGCACTGCCCTTCCACATGGCGGGGATTGGTCGGTACTGGCGGAGTGGGAGTCCCTTGGACTACAGGTAGTAGGAGACTTGTATGGAGATGGGGCCTTGTTGCCCTATGACGTGCTGCATTAGACCTTCGGCCTTCCGCGAGGACATTATTTAACTCATACAGCCTAAATAACTGCCATTCAAAAGTATTAGGGCGGGGGCATGTTGGAGCCACCAGTGAGTTCAGCGTGACAGTATGTCGTTATGGCGGCGGGTACTTATAAGGCCGTCACTTGTTTATATAGCCGTATGCTTGGGGAGGGCTTACAGCCGTTACAGAAATTACGAGACCAATGTGTAACCGATATAGGTAAAGATATACCGGATTCGGCCTGGTCGCAGATACTTAAGAGGGCATGGAAGGGCACAAGAAACGCCAGATTCCAATTAGTTCACTTCTTCATATTGCACAGGGCATACCTTACCCCGGCGAAGATGAACCGATACTTTCACCTAGACACGGCCCAATGCCCCCGATGCAGATTGGTGGACGCAGATCTTTTACACATGTTATGGGATTGTCCGCACTTGGGTTCATATTGGGAGGTTATACTGGCAATATTAAATAGTGTTACAGAGCGGCAGATCACCCTGGACAAAAGTACCTGTTTATTGCACTGGTTCCCCCACACTAGTAAGGCAAAAATAACAAGTAAATTCCTAGATTTGGGGTTAGTGCTTGCCAAAAGAGAACTCACGTCCCACTGGAGGGCTGCGGGGGGTCCCAGTTATGCTAGGTGGAAAACTACGTTACTTACTTGGGAGGGAGTGAAAGTATAATTCGCCTGGAACAAGCCCAGAGATCCCACAATGATAAGGCACTGGAAGCAGCCCAGGCGTGGGAGGCCCTGGTCACTGAATTGAAAGATGCAGACACGGACTCTGGCTCGGAATCAAGCAAAAATACAGGAGAGGGAGCCCCATAAGTGATTATTCCAATGGGAAACACAGGAATGTGGGAATGCTGTTTGTGTTCCCCCCCCCTTATTTCCATAGTCAGGTTCTTATATATTGTTTTATGTATGATGTCCCATTTTCTTTCGAATTGTTTCAACTTGTTACCAAGATCAGTATTGTTGTTGTTGTCGACACGCCGGTGAGGGTGGGTGGGCGGAGGGAGGGAGGGTGATACAGCTTCTTTTCTTTTAAATGGCTCTACAGAGTATACAACCGTATTGTGCAGTTGGGTAAGCTGGTGTTAACTGCGACCACTGGACACCATTGCCATTGATTAGTGATTGTGCAGTATTCATACTATGCTATTGCCCTTGTTGGATCATCGCATGTTGCATGATATTGCTACTGCCAACACGAGATTGAAGAGCATGTATGGTTTGCTTGATTATTATGTCTGTTGTTTGTGGTTAAAACAATAAACAGATTTATAAAAATAAAATAAAATGATGGAAACGATAATCAAAATGTTCTGCCGGTGGATGATGTGAAGATTGTGAATCTCTCCAGCAGACCTCTTGATGCTGATGAGAACATGTTACTATGTAAAGGTCTGAGCTTTTGCCCAACCCAGGGCGGCAATATAACTGACATATTTGTTGACTTGTTCAAATTTATTAGATCTGTAAAATTAAAGGACTTCTTTCATGAAAAATCTCTAGAAAAACCATTGCATAAGAACACCGATGTATTAGCATCACATACTGTTGCAGAAATTAGATGTATCCAATGTTTATAATTACTAGAGAGGGAGGAGGAGGTTGAACTACATAAAATTCTTGAGGAACTCAAAACATTACTGAGAATCTTAACATTGATAGTGAGTTGAAACTCAAATTATATCCCCTCCACTTCCTACCACCCTAATATTGACCTATTTTATGAGAAGGTAACTGAGGGACTCTATAGAATGGAAACACCTAATAAGTTCAAGACAAAACCTCCTATGAATCTGAGTTATGGAGAAAAGAAAGCACTTGTAAGACTACAGAACGACAATAGAATAGTTATCAGAGAGGTGGATAAGGGTGGCAAAGTTGTTGTTGGTGAAATCATACAACAATTAAATGACAGCCAGTGCTACCAATGTCTAGGAACAAATCCTATGATTGAATTGACGAGGGATATTAACTTAAGACTTACCGAATGAAAGGGCATTTGTCTGCTTTCTGAAAAAGAATATCGATACTTGAAAGTGGAGAATCCCCAATATCCCTGTATCTATATTCTTCCCAAGATACACAAAGAGGGGGTATTCCCCCCAAGGAGGCCAATTATTTCTGGCATAGGTTACCCCATGGAGGGGATTGCCTAGTATGTGGACTTGAAACGACAGCCGTTTGTGCAGAACTTACCTTCCTACATCCGTGATAGTAAGGGCATTTCGACCAAACAAAGATTTCCGTTGGTCAAATGATCTATTTTTTGTAACCTTTGACGTGGTGAGCCTCTATACCTGTATCGATCATCGATTTGGTATTACGGCTATTAAATCTTTTCTCGATCAGGGAGGTGCTGATCAAGTGGAACATCAACAAATGACTATTGAAATGATTGAATTGATCCTGACTAGCAACTATTTCTTGCATGATGGGGTTTGGTACCATCAGAAACGTGGAACAGCAATGGGATCCAGGTTTGCTCCCTCTTATGCCTGCCTTTTCATGGGTTGGTTTGAAAGGGAGCATGCCTGGGATAGGTGAGCCTCCCCCTGGATGGAACATATTGTGTTCTGGGGGAGGTACATGGACGACATCATTAGCTTGTGGTCGGGTACAGAAACCTCTCTACAGAAATACTTTGAATATCTCAATACCATCCCTTTCAATGTGAGTTTTACTATGGAATATAGCCACGACGCCATCATCTTTCTTGATTTACATTTCTATCTAAAAGAAGGGGTTATGCAAAGTACTTTGTATCGAAAAAGCACTGCATGCAACAGTGTTTTATATGCGAGTAGTGCGCATGCTAGCTCGGTTATCTAGAATATACCTTTTGGCGTACTAGTAAGAATTAGGCGCAACTGCAGTGAACAAGAGAACTTTACTAGAAATATCAAGGAAGCAGGGAAGCGATTTGAAACTAGGGGATATGCGCACAAAGATCTGGAGAAAGCAGAACAAAGAGCTCTCACTCTTGTTCGAGAGATGACACTGTCTGATAATACTCATAAGAGAAGGGACAATAAACTTTGTCCCAGTTTCATTACAACTCAAAAATTGGAGACATGGTTACCAGATAAGCCAAATGGATTTAATACTTGTTGTTCCTGCAATATCTGTAAGTTTGGGGCCAACAAGACCAAAAGCTTCTGTCATAATGGTTCACCTTCATACCAAATTAGACAGTTCATTAATTGTAACACAACTCGTGTTGTGTACATCATTGGATGTCCTTGTGATATGATATATGTTGGAAGCACAAAGAGGTAACTTAAACTCCAAATACAAAAACATAGAAGGGCCATATTAAATGGGGATAGCAAGTACCCCTTGGCAGAACACTACTTAAAATTCCATTGAGATAATAGCAATTTTTGGTTCTATGGTATTGACCATGTGGTACTCAATAAAAGGGGTGGCAAAAGAGAACTGACACTGAGACAAAATGAGGCAAGATGGATCTGTAAATTGAGGGCAATAACACAATACTGATGACGAGATGCATTCTTCCTTAAGAATTGATATATATTGTTCATTAACACTGTTTGTCTGGCTTGTAACTGAATGAATAGAAAGATTAGAATTTAGTTTGAATCATTCACAATGTATTCTTTTGAAAATACTTGTAATGTTACTGCAGATTTCTCTCTGAAATTCATGATAACTTAGTTGTATTCTGCTGATAGAACACCTTTCTTATTTTGATCCCATTGGGCTGGGTATGCCCAGAGATAGATGTTGAAGTGGTTTTGAGACCCATGTACTCTTTGTATCCGTCCCAGATTCTTATGTGGAGTAGATAAAATCAAGCCTGTGGGAGAGGTATGCACCATATCGGGTGAAGGAACAGAATAGACTGTTGATTTTTGGGTTTGATCATTTAACTGTAAAAAAAAAAAATTAAGGTATATATCCCTGAATGTTTGTTTCCCTTCTTATATTCGGCTCATTCAATATTCTTTTGAAAATGTTGGTGTTTCGAGCAGTAACTCCGTTTTTAACACATTGTTTTCTTTTTACTATTTTTGTTCTCCCCAATAGTCACTTATCTTTTTATTTTTATTTCTGGTTTTATTCTTGTCAAACTTTTTCATAATTAATCATGATGGCATTTCTATTGTTTTGCCAATGTATAGCCCTATTTTCAATATCGATGTGGTTTTGGTTACGCGCTACATAGAATTTTTCTGTCTTGGCATTCAACGATAAAATAGTAACTTACTCCGTATATTTAGCAAGAAAAGGGGATTTTCTTAGATGGGGACGCATTCTAGTCTTTTCCTAAAAAGACGTAGTTGATAATTTCCAAAGCCGGAATTGGGCATTTGAAGATGTGGGTGCGCTCTAGCTGTTCTCGACGTACATGCATCACGTAGCTGTGGCTTTATCCGAATGCCGGAAGTCTGCACTCCAGATGATGGGCGTTCTGAGTGTCCAATACAATCACTTCGGCCTCGTTTTCATAGCCAAGCCCTGATCTATGCTTAGACTTTTGGCCCTTCTCTTACGCGACGTGACTGAAGTTACGTTTCCGTCGCCACGCCCAATGCGGAAGTTGACTCGCTATTTGAAGTCCAACACGGGGGATCACTTTCTCCGGCAAATTGGACTCTATCTTGTGACTTTTCAGGTAAGCGCAGGGAAGCTCTCTCGCCTCGCGTCTCTTTCCCTGTTTTCTTGTATTAACTATAAGCTTTGCGCTTTTGTGTATTTGGGCTTAACCATTTTTATTGATTCCAGCATAGATGCAATGCTTTATCTAATCGATTTACTAAGAATTTTTTGTTACAGAAGTTAATTTACTCCCAATACGAGTAATGGGATTCTATTGTGGTACTGTTTATTGCACTATATATTTCTTTAGTTTACAAATTGGGATTGATCGGAATTTGGCATTCCAGCTTTGAAGTGTCTTTTTGTGTCGTCACCTCTCTGTCTCGGAAACGCAACACAATCTAATGTCATGATTTATTATTCAAAATGCAATTCTAAAGTCAACAGCTTTGACTTGGGCGGTGGAGAGGACTCATTACTTAATTTTGTTTTCTTTCCCCTGCTTAGGCCGGATCGTGGCCATTGGGTTAGTTCCCTCTCTAGACTTCAGAAGTACTACCTGGAGTTTCTAAGATGATAAATGTTTCTGCGATATTTATTATCAGGTAAATCTATTGACTTTAAGGCCCTGATTTTCTGCAGAAGACCTCTGATTTGTGTACATACTTTTGATACAGTAGTTGTTGTGTCTCTAATTTTAGATTTACTGTACATGCATAAGGATCCCACGTTTGGATGCCTCTTATTTAGAAGGCGTTTCTTACAGAACAATACACAGGTGGATGTTTTGACTTATTGTTCTCAAATTCCTTTTCCTGTACTCCTTTTTTAAGTAACTTTACATAATAATATGAGATGTTATTCAAGGAAATATAAATAACGTATTTTCCTTTTGGTTTTTTTAGAGCGTTATTTGAAATCTTTTTATAGGAGTTTGGACCGTGACAGTTATTCATCTAACTCGTCGAATTTAGGTTAGATATATACCTTTTTATTTCAGTTTTTCTTGTGTTCCCTCAATGCTCAACGCTATTATGGTACCTCCTTTTATTTCTTTTCTTTGTGTAGAATCAATACAGCTTTGCTGTTGGAAGGAACCTTTGTGGATCTCCTTGTGAACCTCTGGAACAAGATTACAGTTTCGAAATTCACTGTTCTTAAGGTCAGAGTTGTTTATTGTCAAATCTGCCATATTTCTATCTGACTAGGTATGGTGGCAGATTGTTTAATTTCCTAATCTTGCCTCCTTTCAGAAATTACCATTATCTAATCGGTCCCTGTTTGGTGTACATGATATATCTGTACTTACAGTACATAAGAACTAATTTGCTCTCTCCTTCAAGAGGGGTATTACCCTGAGAAGGTGATTTTATATTTCTTTTTAGCTTAAAAGATAGCTTTTAAATGAAAGTTTTGGTATAACCTTTTTTTCTGGCCCTAACCATAATATGGGTAATTGAAAAACATATTCTCTGATTGTACGATTTCTGAATTGCAACTACCTATGATGACACTTAGGATATGTGTTTGGTGTACTCGGCTTGGTTGTCCTACGGGACAGCCAGATTGGGATGTTGTAGACGTGATTGGATTGAATGTCTTTCCCTGATTATGGATGATTGCTTGGCACTATGTATACATTTTATATGTCTGTTTCTCTCTTGTTTATTCGAATGAGACACATTCTATGTCAAGAACTACACAAAATGAGGTTTTTAATTGTTTCTCATTTGCTAAAGTTCTTCTTTCGTTATATTATTGTTTCTGAATGTTTCTTTTCTGGTGTTCTGTCTCTCTATTTATAGATGCATGGTTACATGTTTCTGTTATTTCTCTGTTTAGGATATATTAATAGGCTTGTCCTTTGAGGTTTATGTACAGACAGAAAATATTTATATTTATGTTTCAGTCTGTAATTTTCTAATCTGTGTGGTTGTCATGTATGTGGATATATGTGGTATTTTTGATTATTTTTCTTTTCATGTGTAATTAGAATGTGTTCTTTGTTTGTTCTTCCCCTTTGTATATATTTATGTATGTATGTTGTCTACTTTTCAGCCCTGATGAAGTTCTCATTGAAAACGAAACGCGTTGGCTGAAATTACTTTTTTTCTGTTAACCGTTTATGAAATTTGTAAAATGCGTTCTGCTTGCGGATTTTGTGGATTTTTCGTCAATTTCGCGAACCGCGAATCTCACGAAATTGCCAAAAAATTCGCAAATCCGCTCACGGGTGGATTATGGGCAGTTGAGCACAAACCGGTGGCGTCTTCTTGGATAAATATGAAGGGCAGGGTTCATTCTGGCACGATGCTCCTGTCACAAAAATTAAACCTCAACAGGAAGCACTTACAGATATAAATAAAGCAGGTGCCCGAGTTGAAGCTCAAATTCAGTAACACATTCATCAGCCCAAAAACAATCGTGAGCTTTGTCGAGGCTGGGCAGGTGCGCTTTCTCCCCATATCAACCATCGAAAATTAGCTGTGATGCTGGATGGAGGCCTTTGCATCCTTGACTTTCAGGAGCGCAATCCCCGTGCAGTTCCTGTGACTAGGAGCTTATTTCTCCTCCTCTGCTGCTCTGATGGGTCTCTGAACTTTTATACACACAAGAGTCTTGTGAACTCGCATAGAAGGCCCGCCCGTTTGGCCCCTCCCACACACTCGCGGTGTGCACCGTCTTCCCACCATTTACCCACTATGATGGACAGCTCACTCAAGAGACCCCTGCGCCCTCTTCGGCGAGATGGCATAGTAACACACACATGGTCACTGGAGAAAACTCTTCTGGCCCTTTTGCAGCTGCAGTGTTGGAAAAGCACTATACATTTACCCAACGAGCTAGCACTTACTTTTTGCCAGTAGAAACATCATTTTTGTGCAAATCCGCGACTTCGCAGATTTTTCCTGAACTCGCTGATTTTTTGGGCAATTTCGCACTTATTTGCGGACCGCAAATCCGCAAAATTCGCCCATACTTAGAAATTTGATTAATAAGGAAACTTTGGATCACTCCAGAGCAAATCCTAGACATTTCTTTCATTCCTGCGCACACCATTTAAGCATCGCCATTGCGCTATGCGTTGTTGATACAGCGCTAGCATGGCGATTATTTCCTGCCATAGCCGGCGATAACAAATCTATCGCTAAGCACGGACAGCGATAATTATCGCTGGCCGTTGATAATATACCCCAGATTGGGATTAAATTAAAACCTTTTGGTTGAGTTTGCGCTATATAAATTGCTGCACAATGCAGCACACATAAAAACAGCAAAAACGAGGAGAAATAAAGCATTTCTCCTCGTTGGGCCCTGTTAAGACAAAGTTTTTCCTGGTCTTAATTTTGGTGCTGCCCCATATTTATGCCCCTCTTACAAATATGGGGCAGCTCCAAAACTAATGGATGTGGCGGTGGAATTCCCATAGCAAAACCCATTGCCCACCCCTTTCACGCGAAATATAGCGTGAAAGTGTGCCGTATTTACAAGGCAACGTTAAGCCCCGTTAAGTGGCTTAACGATGCCATGTAAATAAGGCGGAGCCTGCAACGCCACCATAACGTCAAAAAAGGTGACGCTCTGGTGGCGATTGGGGCTTGTAAATATGCCCCAGAGTGTGGAGCTGCCACTGCTGCATGGACAAATTGCAGCAGAGTGTGGAGCAACCACTGCTGCATGTACAAATTGCTGCTCTCACTGCTTGCTGCCTCTTATGCGCATAGCTAGCCAGCCCTCAGCATCACCCTACAGCCTTGGTCCACATCAGTATGTACTTGGCCACCTTAAATCTGAGAAGATGGACAGCTGCAGCCAGGAACTCTCCATGTCTAGAACGCCTGAACCATGTGTTTGCTTGGCATCTGGTCCCACTGTTTTCTTAAACTAAGGCTTGGGCAGGGACTCACATGTGCGTGTGGGTGTGTGTGTGGGTGTGTGTGTGTGTGTCTGCGCACACGTGTGTGTATGTTTTAGGGGCTGAGTGGCTATTCATTGGTAATTCTGCCTGGGGCGGCCTGCACATTTCGCAGGTGTGGGGGCGGAAGCGCGGGGAGGGGATGCGGCCACGGGCTGCATTAAAAAAAAGAGGAATAAATAAAACATACCTTGCCACTTCCGGGTCCTGCGTCTTCTTTCCTGCTCGCCTGTGTCCGACTCCAGGTCGGAACAAGAAGCAGGCAGCCTGGCTCCCACCCCTAAGCTAATCACAACGTTCCAATGAGGAGTTGTGATTGGTCTGAGCGCTGTGACATGGCGCTCAGCCAGGGGCTGGAGGGTTGGGCTTGTTCTCCATGCAATGCAGCCCGCATGGAGAACAGGGGAGTGTGCATGACTGTTTTGGCTAGCCAGAGATGGCCGACCGAACAGTCATTGTGTACTCAGGAGTGACTCCTCCCATGCCCTCCGTAAGCAGAGCAGCCCCGCCCACCTGCCCGCTGGCAAAAAACCCTTAAAATGGTAATAACTATTTTATGTTTTTAGCTTCTCGCTCTGCGAGAAAGCAGTGAGGTGAAGCTCCTCCACCATAGCGGAGCAGCCTCCACTGAATTCTGCTATCTTGTGATGCCCACAAGTAATTGTCCTTATTACTGGTGGGTTTCTTGACAATATTATGTCTAGCCCTGGCATAATAATGACTATACGTAATGTACTGTAGTCATTCTTGGTGAAAAGTGTCTCTGGTTTGATGTAAGAAGCCATCACAACTAGCACCCCAAGTTATCTTGTAGACAGGTGCTCCCCTCTCGGGGCTTTCGGTGCACCCACATCCAGGGCACTTTCAGAATGCAGACGAAGAACTCTAAAAAAGTAAAACAAGGCAAAAAGCCTTTCCATCTATGCATCCCGAATCTGGAACAACATCCCTGTACTCATCTGGGCCAACCCAACCTGCTCCGGTGTAGGAAAGAGTTGAAGACACATCATTTTAAAGAACATTACATCACAATGAAATAATGTAGGAGGCTAGTTCAGTATATACTATACCAAAGTAAGGTATAGTGTGCACAGAGTCCAGGGAGTCCCCAGAGTTCTAGCAGAGGCTGAATTAAGTAAGTAATAACAAATCTCTTTGTGGTAGTGTGGGTGAGCAGTTAAGCTTATCCAGAAGTTGTGTTAAGCATTTGTTGGATTCACTCAGTCAAGACTGAAGGCACACACTCAGAAACTGAATTCCGGACCAAATGGGTAGGTATAAAAAGGTATACTTGTGTTTTATTTCTAAAACCAAGCAGAACTTGGTACAGGTGTGTAAAATATACTTTCAATCATAGAACATTTCAAGAAGTGCAATTGGGAATAGATTTAAAATCATTACAGGTTTGTATTGGTTCAAAAAGCAGTTTAAATTACATAATATTTACTTTCGATTACTTTCTTGTTACTTCTGGATTACATTGATTACTTGGGGTGATATGCCTAGATATCACACCCTAGTCGTTGTCGCTTACAGGTATGTATGACAATTTTCAGTTTAAAGCATAGTTACTTTCTTCCCATACAAAACAGCAGTTCAACAGAACATTTTTGGAACAAAAACTCGTAACATTGGTCCCTATGGGAGAAAAATGGTTATCGGTTTCACAGCTAAGTAAATGTATTACGAGTCGAAGTTTTGGGGCTTCCGACCAAGGTTCCCCAAGTTCTAGATGGGCACTCAAATTGCACCAACAGCGGCACTGGAGTGGTCGTGTGCAGGGGCGGGGGCCCAACGTTAGCCAATGGGGCTGATGGGGCCTTCGATCAGGGACTGTTTACGAGCAGGCCACTCAGGTGTGGGAGCAAAGCTCTTGGGTTTAAAATCAGCACTGCAGGGGCCAACAATCAGCACAGGATCTGCACCACCAGCGGCACAGGGGTGGCCCGATGTAGTGTGCCACGGGGACGTCCAGAACACTGTGAATTCCAATGGGGATCTTCGGTTCGGAAAAAATGCTGCAGGCTCGGGCAGGGAGACATTCTGGAGTCAACCACTGACTGGAGAGGTAAATTGGGTTCTTGGGGGATGCCTGGACACCATCGGTTGGGCCACCCGAGGCCGTGGGGCATCGGGTATGGGTGTCTTTCTGCGTTGGGTCTCTTTTGTCCTCTCCGGTCACAGTCTGGGGGACTCTTCAGGTTGAGTCTGCAAGCATCTGCTTGAGGCAAGGCGGGGATCAACATATCCCAGGTCAGGTTTGCTGGGGAGAGTGTTGGGCCTCTTGAACTCGGGTCATGGGCGTCAGTTGCAGAGTGATGCAAAATCATGGAGCCGCCTTTATCCGGATTCTGTGGATATGTCTTTGCTTGAGCAAATATGGGGCTCACAGGAGACATAGTATTAATGATGGTCGCAGGGCAGGTCCTCCAGGCTCTGAAGGGTGCTGACTGCTGGGCTAACCAGGATTCTTGCTGTAGGCAGGTTGAAGTCGAGACAGGCCGGTAGGGCTAGGGCAAAAGCAGTAGGTGTCCTCTCCTTCCTGGGTCAGCACAGCTCTTGGGTCCTTCTTCTTTCTTCCTCGAATCTTATGAGGCAAGGTTCAGGGTTGCCCCTAAATACTAAATTTAGGAGAGTTAAAAGGGGTGTGCAGGTAGGGACCAATGGGTCTCTTCCTTGGAGTGGGTACACCCCCTATTATGCCACCCTCCAGTGGGAGGAGGGCATGAGTCTCTCCCTTATACGCTGGGTCCCCTCATCTTCAAGACGGATCGACTGAGATATGTGCTTCACCTTGCCTCCCCCATCGGAGGGGTGCAGTTGGCAAAGGTGGGCACACCTCTCTTCCTAGCTTGTTTTTTCCGCGGATTCTCCCACCCTGGGTCCCTTCATCTTCAAGACGGATCGACTGAGATGTGTGCTTCACCTCGCCTCCCCCATCGGAGGGGTGCAGTTGGCAAAGGTGGGCACACCTCTCTTCCTAGTTTGTTTTTTCCGCGGATTCTCCCACCGAAAGTGGGGGCAGAACCGGTGGGAGACAGTTGCTGCAAAAGACAGGGACAGCTTACAAAGGTGGGAGGCCTTAGAAGCTTCCCCTTCATGGACCCATCCCGTCCTGGGGAAGGAAGAGTGACACCTCTACCCAAAATGGACTTTGTTTCTGACCCAGAGAGCGGAGGCTCTCTGCCCAGGGGCTCCAGAAACCTGTCTGGTGGTGGCAAATGGAGGGCAGCCAATCAGGAACCACAACAGGGCTGGTCGTTTGTCAGGGGGCATCTCTAAGATGCCCTCTGAGTGCATTTTACACTAAATCCCACACTGGCATCAGTGTGGGTTTAATGTGCTGAGAAGAAGTTTGCTACCAAACTTCCCAGGTTTTAGTAAAGCCATTATGGAGCTGTGGAGTTTGTAGTGACCAACAGCCAGACCATATACTCTTTATGGCTTTACTACACTTACAATGTCTAGGATTGGACTTAGACACTGTAGGGGTTCAGGGCTCATGCAATTCTACCCTCACCTGATGGCTAGTGCACCCTGCTAGAGGGGTGACTTAGCTAGGCCTCAGAATAAACAAACAATATCCCAGCTGGTATTATTACTATAAAGGCGATTAAACATGTATGCATAAAGCATTGCGTGGATAGAAACAAGGAGACTCAATTAGTTTTTGAAACGTGCTCATGGCATCGTATAATTAAAGAAAAGAGAGATATACAGTTGTAGCAGCACTGTACGTAAATGAATAACAAAACAACTGGAATTGGACTTGGTGCTCGGCATGTGCAAGTGACACAGAGGTGGAGACGCAAGAGACAATTGTGATCAGCATAAACGGCGCATAAAATGAAGGTGTTTAAATATATACAGGAGTCAAGAGAACAATGTGGCTCCAAATGATTTACAATGCAAAAATTTTTTCGGATTTGATGGATTGATTTGGATGAGCCACACTGGGGGATGCGCCATGTATTGCGCTGATTGGTCGACGACGTTTAATCGCCTTTATAGTAATACCAGTTGGGATATTGATTGTTTATTCTGATTGTCTACCCTAATCCCAACGTGGTTTATGGGTCATACTCCTGTAGTACTTTACAATACTTAGCTAGGCCTCAGGCAGTGGGTTGCAGGCATGACACACAGGGATGTGTGCCATGTCGACTCTTTACTTTTCTCTGCACCAATTCACACAGCCTGCAATGGCAGTGTGTGGGTGTTAAAGTACAGGGTCTCTAACAGTGGCACAATAGGTGCTGCAGCCCTTAGAGGCCTTCCCTGGTCACAGTGCCATGGTACCTTTTACAACGGGCTTACCTGTTTTCAGAGATATACCTATTGGTGCTACAAAGGTACAGTTTGGGGAAAGAACACAGGTCCTGGGAAACTGCTTGGCAGGGACCCAGGGCACATCATGTCAAGTTGCATCAGATGTCAGGCAAAAAGTGGGAGTAACCATGCTAAAAGGGGCACTTTCCTACAATTAACTGTCCACAACCCAGCTACCTCTCCTATTGTTCGACTTAATGCTGGACTGTGACCATGTATTCTTCTGCCTTTTGGCTAGCTTAGCGCTATATAATTACCCAGGGCTTTAAGTGGGCTGAGTCTTGCCAGTGCTCAGCACCGGCAGTTCTAAAAAGCAGGTGCTGAAACGGGTCTCTATCGGGCTCTCCATTTTTACGCTCACCCTCGGGGTGAAAAAAAAATCTTAACTCTGCAGCAGCACCACACTTCACTGCCTTTGAGGTAACTTCAAAGAGACTCCTTATAGTTCTTTTACAGTCACATCATTTTAGAACGGAAGTATTGTCAATATTATATGCAGCAAAGTCATAGTTGTTTCTTATGCAAGTAACAGCCATTGGCAAAGCCAATAGTGCAGGCTTGTTGTAGGTAATCTTACTTTTAAGAGACCCCCAGTTTTTCGATTCCACTTAAAGCCCTGCAAATACCACATACATACATAGATGCACTTATGAAAAATGGGAGCAAACGAAGGGCTGGTATGTACTGCATTTTTCTTTATTACTATTTATATTTCGTTTAGGTTTGTTGGAATCAATTTCGAGCAACTGCAACAGGGATGGTTCTGTCTCATTGCTGCTCGATTGCATTCAGATGAAAGGTTCTATTTTGTCATGTTTGCTTTCATTGCAGCTGCAAAGCAAATCGTGCACTACACCTGCTGACAAATTCAGACAGGTCTCTAGCAATAGCATGTGTTACTGCAGCAAAGTCTTAGGTATTATCTTTCAAGGGGACATCCAATGAGATTGCGCGACTCTGACCTCTACCGGGAATAACTAACGGAGCGAAGTCACCTTCACATTTGACAACTGCAAAGTATAATCTGGCTGTCCTAGTGCGCTCTCCTGTGTTCACAACTGGGAATTGCAAGTATTCGAGATTTTACTTCTTTGTAAGCGTACCAACGATCTTTACTGTCATATTTGTCAGAAGTATTGTTCCACAAGGTGAAAAACTGGGGCGAAATGTTCTTATATTCAAATATTCTGTGAAAAACCAAAGCATTTCATATTGGAACTTCCAAACGAACGGTTTCTATAATTGCTTCGTTTTACGCTAGCATAGATTTGGCTAACAGTGAGAGTTGCAGACTTTGGAACTAGCGATCCTTGGGGCATACTATCAAGAAACGGAGTTAAAATTATCGCCGTTTTAGCGGCAGAAAACGGCTGCTAAAGCGGCGATAATTGGCTTGTTGATATGACCTTCAGAGTTCCAATAGAAGCCCATGTTTTGGTGTTAACATGGGCTTCTATTGGAATTCTCAAGGGCATATTATCAAGCCCATTATCGCCGCTTTAACTGCAGTTTTCTGCCGCTAAAGTGGCGATAATTTTAACTCTATGCTTGATAATATGCTCCCCAGTTCGAGTCTCGTTCTCGGGCTCAACATCCTCTTATTCTCGTCAATATTCCCATGCAAAAAACGTGTATTTTGTGCAATGTAACTGGTGCTCCTGTAAAACGCTCCAATACCTCCAGGTCGAGTTCGCACTATGGGGCATATTAGCAAGAACCTCGTTAAAATTATCACTGTTTTAGCGGCATGAAACTGCAGCTAAAACCGCGATAATGGGCTTGCTAATATGCGTTATAGAAGTCCAATAGAAGCCCAGGTTAGATGTCCTGCACATCTAACCTGGGCATCTGTTGGAATTCTATAATGCATATTAGCAAGCTCATTATCGCAGTTTTAGCGGCAGTTTCCTGCCGCTAAAACAGCGATAATTTTAACGAGGTTCTTGCTAATATGCCCCTATACTAAACTGCAAAAACAAAAGTGAAAAGGAGGCACCTCTCAGAAATGGTCAACAGTAAGAGACTGTAATTCCAATTGCATTTACTTTGCGCTTACTATCCCTGATGAGGCGTCTAAACATTTTTTCAGCGAGTAGCAAGCTACTCTGGAACCAAAAAATTATTACTGGTGAATTTGTCTAGGGAAATATGAAATTAAATTGAGCGGTGGGCATTTTAGTCTGTTATTAGGATTAAAATAGGATAGTGGAGGGATAAAAGAGGGAAGGGCTTGCATTTATAAAGTGTTTGCTACCCCCTCATACACATATATATATATATATATATATATATATATATATATATATATATATATATATATATATATATATATATATATATAATATAATTGGTTTGCAGCCAAGAGACCGGCAGCGGCGCGAGTCGCCGGTTTTTCATATTTTAAAACGCTGAGCCTCTCCAGTCGCACCATGTCAGCCAGCTTGGAGAGAGAGAGGGAGGACGCCGCTGAGACACTCTTCAACAATATAAGGAGGGACAATCAAACAAACAAAGCGGCTATAAGTCAGCCCAACGAAGTGCAACAGGATGCAAAACAACTTCTAAAAATCCTGGAGAAAAAAACTAAGACGGAGATCACGAAATGGTGGGAGCACAAGTCTCTCACCAAATACGTCGAAGCCAGTCGAGTTCCGCGTGGTTTGCGGATAATGCTGGCACCCAGCTTCGAGGACCCCAACCCAGCAATGTTAAAGGAATGGGGCGAATTGAATTTGGATGCGTCGATGAACCTGGTAAAAGTACTTATAAAATATGCAGTCATAGACCGCGATAAACTGCTCGAGGAAATTAAGGGTATTAACGAGCAGCTGGACGCCACTACCGACCCTGACACCAAGTTGCTAATCACGAACATGCGCAAGGAAATAAGTGAGAGACTACACAAACATGAGGAGCGCATTAAAATTAGAAAAGTGCATAAATTCGCGAGGGACCTAAAGGACTATGAGACTGGGCAAATCTATACATTTGCTAGAAAATACGATCGAGCCAAGCAAGCGAAATGGTCCAAACAAGCCGCGAAAGTGGGAGCCAGCATTAGCACAATGGCAACAACGAATCAACAAGATGAGGTGACGGAAAATTCTGATCCTGATACAGTCTCGCTGGCCAGCTCATCTAGCATGTCTCTCTCCGAGATCAGCAGCACAGAAACACATCCAGGACGAGTTTTAGAAATTGGTGAAGAGATGGATTTTTTAGTGGACGACCGGCTGCAAACGTTGCGTCCGAGGCACAAAAAGAACTACAACGCAAAAAGCGCAACGCAAGACGCCACGCAAGACGCAAAAGGCGGAAAGCAACATCAGCAGCCTCAACAGCAGAAGAGAAAGAAACAATGGTTCAACAAAAAGAAACAATAAAAGATTGTACCATTACGAACCTCTCTGACGTTACCCTCACCACAGCGGAAGAGCAACTTTTAGCTCTAGGACTCAATTTTTGCCCAGAGAGTTCATTTAATTATACAAATACAAGAGCAGATGTTTTTAAATTCATTCGCAAACTGAAGCTAAAAAAGTTCTTTGCTTCCAAGACGACCTCCAAAAATATGGAGCGCACCACCAGTACAAGGGTCGTTGCTGCTGCTGCTACAGTTCCAGCAGTCGCGGCAGCAAAAGATGCTAGACTCTTGCTCACTTTATGTGATCTGGGAAATGCTGCGGCGGCCTCGACACAGGACAACGACGGAACTCAAAATACCCAAAGAGAATTGATGAATGTGGACATTCGCCTAAAAGGAGCGGGAGAAAGTCCCTTCAAACCGGTAAGCACCTTTTTACCCGTCATGCCGAAAGATGCAATAGATATTTATCATGAGTGCGTGACGGAAGATTTGAAAAAGCTGAACCGTGTGACACAGGCACAATCCAATAAGAACAATACTAGGATCATGCAATATAATACTCTAATGAAAAAACTTAGTCAAAATCAGGAAGTTGTCATTAACAAATCTGACAAGGGGGGTAATATTGTCTTGTGGAAAAAGGAAGAGTATATGGCCGAGGCCATGAGACAACTCAATGACCCCACCTGCTATGAAAGATCTAATGGAATGGCCTACAAACGAGCCAAAGACAACTTGAAAAAACTGTTAATGTCTTATAAAAGAACCAATTTGATCTCCCAAGCTGAATTTGACTATCTGCATAGAGAACATCCGGTTATACCGATTTTGTATTTGATCCCTAAAATTCATAAGCAGAAAATTCCCACCCCGGGCCGCCCCATCATAGCAGCCATAAACAGTGTGGGGGAGAATATTTCTCATTATATAGACTTTTTTCTGCAGGACATTGTCAAGGAGTTGCCTAGCTATTTAAAAGATACTGGGGACTTTCTCAACAAACTCAATTCCATACAGTGGCGTGAAAATTGGTGCATTTTGACTTTAGACATTGAGTCCTTATACACCTCCATAGACCACACAAAAGGATTGGAAGCCATCACACACTATCTCAGTTCTCGATCTTGTGAATATTATGCACACAACAAGATGCTGTGTGAGCTGATACATTGGTGTTTAAACAACAATTACTTTATGTTTGCCAAGAATGTCTGGAGACAGGTGCGGGGTGTGGCGATGGGATCGTGCTTCTCCCCCAGCTATGCATGCTTGCATGTTGGCTGGTGGGAGGAGCGCGGTCTCACCGGTACTCCCGGCTTTGAGAAGGTTAAATACTGGAAACGGTTTATTGATGATGTGTTTTGTATTTGGGAGGGGGATGAGGAAAGTGCTAAAGTTTTTGTTGATGATTTAAATCAGAATAATGACAACTTGTTCTTTACGGCCCACATCAGCAAGGAGAAAGCAGATTTCCTAGATGTTCATGTTACTGTTTCCAATAATACTATTGCCACGTCATTATACCGCAAACCGACGGCTGGCAACAGCATATTACATGCTAGCAGTAAACATCCCCAACACGTCATCTCTAATATCCCATATGGGGAGCTACTCAGAGTTAAGAGAATCAGTAGCACTCCTGAAACCTTTGAACAAGAAGCTCAGACTACAATAAACAGATTGAAAGCCAGAGGATACAACAACAAGGTCCTTAATAGTGCACTGAGGCGTAGTCGAGCTAAACCCCGGGAATCCCTTCTAACATCTGAAATCGTAGATGTAGAATCTGAGAACCCCGCGCCCCGCCTTATACTTGCATTCAGCAAACAAGAGAAACAAATAAGGTCCATCATGAGGAAGCACTGGTCCATTCTGCGTACTGATAGTGTCCTGGGTGATATCATCCCCAATACACCTACCATTACGTACAAAAAAGCACCCAGTATGCATAATTGTCTAGTTAAAAATAGCCCGGAACTAGGAAATGGTAGCGCTTGGCTAAAACAAAAAGGTTTCTTTAAATATTCCTCCTGTAGGGCATGTAAATTCGGTGTGAACACATCCCATTATTTTACACCCTTCTGTCCTAGGAGAAAGGCCATCCGAGGTTACTTTAATTGTCACAGCGAGTTTGCAATATATGTCCTGACGTGCACCTGTGGCCTACGATATGTGGGCAGTACCAAACTACAGGTGCACGCCAGGATTTTGCAACACTTGCGAGCCATTGTCAATAGTGACAATACGTACCCAGTAGCACGCCACTTTAAGTCTACTCATAATAATGATTTGTCCAATCTATCATATTATGTTATAGATGTGGTTGCGCCCCTCGTCCGAGGAGGCGACAGAGAAAAACTGCTACGTAAAAAAGAAACCGAATACATAATAGAACTAGACAGCAAATACCCCAATGGACTGAACACCACTGAAGACTTACATCATTTGTTGTAGTCTTATTAATCCTTATGTTCTCAATGGGTTCTTTCTGTATTTTTCTCCTCAAGGTCTTTCTGAATATAACAACTGATACCAGATGGCGCCGGCCTGGCACCACATGGGAGTCCACAAAGGATTCATGTATCACCTGGACCTTGATGTATACTGCCTTCTTGTATATAGTATCTCTTTATCCATTTATAGAATAATTTGGGGACCAATGATTTTTTGTCCACCGATATTGTGTTTTTATTTTCACTAGGGTGCACTTTTGTTATATTTTTAATATATAGATCACAATAAGAATTATCACCAGTGGGTTATTTATTTTCAGCGTTGATATACCATTAGCACGTGTTATTAGTCATTTTCTTGAGTCATATACAGATATGTGTCCATGTGTCCATTATATTGCTAAGCAAGTTGGATAAGATACAGATTTTGTAAATAGGAAAATAGTGTATATTTTTGTAGGATATAAATATGTATATATATATATATAGGAATAGGCATATGTATATTTTTATATATATTTTTGTATAACTTGGGATCATTGTATAATGTATATAGATAGGATTTATATATTTTTCTAGAGATGGATTCGAATCTAATGGGCACAGCTGTATGTAGAATTGACATACGCATATTTAGTATGTTCTATACATGGCTATGGTTTAATATGACATTGTAAATGCATTCATGCAGATATAATTTAACAATAATAATTTTTTAACATATTATTATCAACTCTGATATGTACTTTAGAGGTGTGCACGTATATGTATAATGAAATACGTGTTTTTTCTATGTCTACACCTTTGTAACTCACGTGTATGGGTGGAGCATCACTGATAGAGAAAAAAACTGTATAAATTTGTAGCTGACCAGGTGCGCGGTGTGTGACCAAGAGCACAAGTTGCTCGAAACGCGTAACCGGAGAGGTTTTAAATAAAATCTCCTTGCCTGCAACCATTGGGTCCGTGTCTTCGTGTCCACTGAAGTGTGGTTTTTCTGAAGATTGGTTTGTTCATATATATATATATATATATATACACACACATATAGAATTTAGAGTTTTAACCTGGTTTTACCTGGTTTTAGACAGGTTTTAAACTGTTTTTAGACCCTTTGTAATTCTTATACGGTATCCTGTTAATATTTTCTATGATGAGCAACATTGACATCTACTGATTTGCACTAGTAACATGTTTCCAATATTGCACTTTATTTGTACATACATTATACTAGTTGTATTATTCAGTTGGGTTTATTTATGATTATTTTTTAATGTTATTTGCCATGAATTTGCACTTTGCCGTATGTTTACAATGCACTTGCACTTTATCTACATATGGAATAGGCATGCCTCTGGCTTAGATGCTATTTTCTTGTTGCCAACTATGATGGACAATAGTTGGCAATACATGAGGGTTTGCACTATTTTTGCACTTGCACTTGCACTTCCTTTTTGTGGCACTTGCTAATGAGCTATGAATAAGACATCAGCATTGACATGGCCTCGATATGTTTGGTGTTGGATCATTTTACAGCCATGCTGCTACATAGTCATTTCAGGATGGAACCGCAATTACCACTGGGTTTTTTATTGCTTACATTGTTTTTACATGTATAAATATAACTGTTTGCTGGTTTTATCCTAATATTATGACTTTGTTTATTTATTTATTTATTATAACGTTTTGTATAGCGCGAACAAGACCCGTGGGTATCAGAGCGCTTTACATAGAAGTAGGATAAATATTCACAAGATTAACAAGAATAGTAACCGTTAAACAACATATAGATATGAGGTAGATAATATATGGCTTTAGGGGGGTGCTTATATATCTATGTTCCATTCAAGTGAGTCCTTTACAATAAGAGGTACTGTAAGGCTAAATTTATATCATTTGCCATTTACGCCAGCATATATGAGGTAGGAGGTTATATGGTTTCAGGATGTGAGATAAATATATGAGTTCACATTGACATGAGGTAGCAGTTAGTATACAGCTTAATCACAAGGATTGGATTCAGTCTCGTATCATCATTTATCTTTCATCTTATTCACGCCGAGCATTCCCTTTCTGATGATGTAAATGTTCTGTTTTAGGGCAGCAGTAGATCACAATAATGGTCCATTAAACTTCCCTATGTAAGGTATTTACTCATCAAGAAGCTCTTCACTTCTCGCTTAAATGTTGCAGTATTATGAGTCTTCGTAATGCTTGGAGGGAGTGAGTTCCAGATTCTGGGGGCAGCTCCTGAGAACGCTCTGTCGTAAGATTTTTTCTTTCGGAAGATGGCTGGCCGCAGCACCAACTCCTTGGCACTCCTAGCTGGTCTGTTGCCTCCTGACAGCTCAATTTTCTTGGATAGGTATCCAGGAGTATTGTAGTGGAGCGCTTTATGGGTGATACATGCTATCTTTAGTTGAATTCTGGCCTCATAGGGTAGCCAGTTTAATGCTTTCAGGTGAGGAGATATGTGATCAAATTTCCTTGATCCAGAGATGAGTCTCGCCACTGCGTTGAGGCAGGCTTTTAGTGGTGCTGTGGATGTTTTTGGTAAGCCCGCTAAGATGGTGCAACCATATTCAATCCTAGAGATAACTAAAGATTGGATTGCCAGTTTAAGATCTGCCTCTGAAATGAATGGTTTCAATTTTCTTAGGTAGTTCAGGTGGAAGCGGGCGCTTTTAGCCATTGAATTAACGTGAGCTTTCATGTCGAGATTCTCGTCTAAAGTGATTCCTAGAGACTTAGCTGAGTTGACTAGAGTGGGCGTGCAGTTGAGCGCTGTCACCAGCTTGGTCCATTCCTTTATTTCGGTATGGCTCCTTGGTGGTGATATTAGTAAGAACTCTGTTTTGTGAGCATTTAGCTTCAGATGATTGTAGTTAACCATTGCAATGCCATTTTTAATGTTTCATTCATTAGCTCAATGTCTTCAAGGGAGGCGATCTTTATATATATTTGCGTGTCATCCGCATACATATGATAGGATATCTGTGAGTTTCTGAGAATTTCTGTAAGCGGTTCGACATACAGGTTAAACAGGTCAGGGGATAGGGTCGATCCTTGTGGGACTCCGATTGAGTTAGGGCATGGCAAATAAATTGATTGGTTGACCAGGAATCGTTGTGTTCTGTTCCGTAGGAAAGAGTCGAACCATTTCAGTACATTTCCAGACAATCCCATCCTGTCCTGTAGCCTGGTCAGTAATGCTTCGTGATTTACTGTATCAAATGCCGATGACAGGTCCAGGAGAATCAGTAAGCATGCTTGATTTTGGTCAAGGGCCTGTAGCGCGTCATTAACAATACGGAGGATTGCTGTTTCCGTGCTATGCCCAGATCTGAATCCTGATTGGCATTCATCTAGTAGGGAGAATTTTGTGATATGTTGGCTTAGTTGGCCCTGCACGCATTTCTCAATTAGTTTGGCCAATAAAGGGATGTTGGTCACTGGGCGAAAGTTATTCGGATCCGTTGTATCCGCTGTCGGTTTTTTGATCAAGGGAACAACTTGACCTGTTTTCAGGCAGTCCGGGAGGATCCCTTGTGATAATGATGCGTTTATAATTTTGGTCCAGATTGGCACCACAATATGGATGATTTCTCTTAAGCATTTCGCGGGTAGAGGATCGTGGTAGTGGTTGTTAGGTTTGATTTTCGAGAGCGTTTTGGCGAACGTGTCCTGGTCATATAGTTCGAACGTGTCCCAATTTGCCTTGTTTTTTGTCTTGCTACACACTATTGTCAGGTTGGGATCGCTCGTAGTCAGTGGTTGGATGGGAATGTTAACCGCTGCGCTTATGAGCTCTGTTTCAAGCGATTTGGCCTTCTCCGTGAAAAATGTTGAAAATTCCTCGCTGCTTAGAGATGTTTTTGAGTTTTCATGAGCGGTTTTGGCTAGTTTGTTTGATTGTTGCTTCAGGATTTCAAAGAGTTTCCGTGGTCTGTTTTTGGCATTATCCAATTCTGATCTTATGAATTCCTTTTTGGAGTTAATGATCTTTTTGTTATATTGGTTTCTAATTTTTCTGAGGGCTTTCAGCTCAGGGGATGATGGGTGTTTTCTTTCGGCCATTCTCAGTTTGCGCCTGTCTTCGTTCAGTGATCCATTAAACCATGGATTTTTCATCTTCTCCGTGATTCTTTTTAGTTTTAATGGCAAGGTGTTGTTGACGATATTCCCGACTGAAGTTATATAGTGATCTGTCAGCTCATTCTGCAGGTTGCTAGGTGGCTTTAAGTCTCTCTCACAACTATCTACTAGTAGCTCAATATTAGCCTCTCTTGTGTCTCGGATCCATTTTTTGAATCTGACAGGTTGAACGGTCTTGCCCTTTTTCACTATGGGTATCAGGAATGTTATTGCATAATGATCCGACCAATCACACGGGGTTATTTATAGGATTGATGTATTTTTGTTACCTGAGATAATCCAGTCTAGCGTTGCTCCTTTAGAGTGTGTAGGTTGCGTGCATGCTTGGTTGAAGTTTAGCTCGGCAAGGAAATCTTTAAGCGTGTTAACTAGTTTGTCACTGCAGTCATGACAATGTAAGTTGAAATCTCCTAGAAATATGTTATTGGCATCAGTGTTAGAGTTGGCCGTTATGATCTCCATTAACTGCTCTGTGAACTTTGCGTTCTCTCCTGGTGGGTGGTAAAACGCATGTAAATTGCATCTTTGATTGGTTGCTGATCTTATATTAAGACCTAAGTATTCGCAAGATTCTAGAGGGTCGGAATGAATTTGGTTGACCTCTATATCTGATCGGTGAATGCAGGCTATTCCTCCTCCAGACTTTTTTTGTCTATCTAGTCTCACAATGTTATATTGATGTTATATTTTAATAATGCTTTACAGTAATTTGGAGAAAGAGATACTTTCTTTCAATGTATAAGACTGTGTCAATGAAGTACCTGTCGAGTATGTCTTTTAGTTCTATGGTTTCTGAACCATTTTCACTGTTGTCACTATTTAACACCTTGGCTGCTAATGGTTTTCCCCTCCTGTGCTGATCCTTATCGAACCCCATTGTTCATGACGAGCTCAGCTTGTCATAAGCACAGCTCCACTGTGCCTCATGACGAGCTGAGCTCGTCATGAGCATGGAAGGGGTTAAGGGTTGTAATACGTCCAGCGCATCATGTGATCAAGACCTTGGTAACACGGTCAAAAGACAACCTTGCTGGTTTATTTCTGCAATAAAGCACCTGTGTATCGCCGTGATATTGGTGGTTCCTGTTTGTGGCTTCTTTATATATATATATATATATATTATATATATATATATATATATATATATATATATATATATATATATATATATATATATATATATATATATATATATGTATATATATATATACATATGTATACACAGACACATATACATACATACACACATACATACATGTAAACACACCATACATACACATATATGCACATAATACACATGTGCGCACATACATATACACACACATGTATATGTACACACACATACATATACGTACACATTCATTTACATATATAAACACACACAAACACACACATATACATGCATATACATATATACACTCATACATATATACACCTTCATATACATGGCCGACATAGAATCTAGGGCTCCCCCACCCTTTTACCCTTCTCGAGGACAGAAAGGCGCCGCTGCCATTTCACACATCACTACGCTCGTATAGCCCTATATTTGTCCTCTGCCCCGAAAGAAAAAACCGACATTCTGTTTATCACCTTTACACAAGAAGACTCCAACCGCCAGCTGGGGCCCATCACATCTCTCAATCTGGAAGAGGCGGCCAACATTGAGGCTCGACTTTACTCTAGCAGTTGCGCAGGGAGACAGGGTCGTGATTATGGGCTTTGCAAAGCCATCCTTCCCTCCTGCTCCACTAAGACACAGGCGCCATTTAGAGCTTTGCTAGGACAACTTCTCCTCCAGTGCTCACGCAGAGGGGCAGTGATGCCATTTTGAGCCCTGCTAGGTTTCTTACCAATGGTCGCGTTCGGAAAAACAGGTGCCATTAAACGACGCGATAGAGCACTTAATGTGCGTCCCTAGAGCTCTTTTTGCGCCCTGCAAGTGACTGCCGTCATTTGGAGAGGAAGCATCCCGGCTTCACCCCTCTCCGGCTCGCACTTAGAGACACGTCCACCATGTTTGGATTTGGCTCTTATCCTCATTTATAGCCTTAACAGATCACGCACTTTCAACTCCAACCCAAACTTACTTCCCCCTACTTTTTATTGGTCCGGAATTACACTACATCGAAGTAACATTATTCAAACCGACAGGTAGACAAACCTTTCGTTCATCACCCTCCGGTGAAGACACCCCCAGAAGTACAGTAACTCAGCAAACTTTACAAGAGGCGACCAACAGCGCGTCAAAACCTATAGCTTCACAACACACTGCCTTTATACAACTACCTGGATCTTACCCCAACATCATGACAGCATGACAGCATCCCCAGCACGACCCGCCACCTTAAGTACTCTTGCACCCTTAAGGACTACCATGATTCTGAGCACGTGTAATGTATCACTTCATAGCTACAACCTCTATATGCTGTCTGCCCTAAATGGCTGTGGAGATCTTGATTGTCCAGTCTCATATCTTTACTTGCAAAACATGGATCTACAGGCCCCGGTACCCTGTTGGTGGTTTATGTCTTATATCATAACCCTCACTCCATCAAGGATTGGAGCAGCTCCATACAACCATCTGGAAGTATATGGTTAGTATGGGGCTCAAAGATTCCTCACAAATCTCCAATAATCATGCATAAACCGGTTCTTGTACGGATATCATATAGTAAAGCACATAGTAAAGCAGGAGAGGCAGCTTGTAAAATAAAGTGTGTCTCTTAACCCGTACCACACTCCCACTTCAGATTGTCATGTATCTCTTTGCCCCAATAGGAATCAAGCACACACGGAGTGTTTGCAGAAAAAAGAAGAAAAATTTGGTGGCCCCGTATGCTCATCATATGGTGAGGCACAGAAGTAAGTTAGAGCGTGCTTCTCGGCCAGTCTCCCATCTCCTAAAGAGGGTCTGATGTATATTTACCCCCCGTACAACCAGAATAACACATGGCGTGGTTTATAGAAAGCACAAGCTTTAATAAAATTCAGCCAGGCCCTCTCAAGTGTCTCCTTACTTCCTCAAGGTGTAGCTCCCGTATCTAAGACCTAAGGCAATGCCACGAAAGGGCTGCAGCATCCTACTGCACTGTAGGGCTTAGAGCGGGTAGGTAGTAATCCGTAGTCATGATGCGCACCGAGAACATGGCTACCCGCCCCCACGGGCCGGGTTAAGAGCATTCCAGAGTCTTGGTTCTTACACACCCTGATCTATCACTATATCTCATCCTATTGAAGGATTTTTGGTTAATCCAGTAGATAGACGTTGGACACAGGTCTCTATCAGGTACATAGAGAGCGTCAGTTTCTGCGGATATGCTGGACCTTTGCCTCAGTGCTCTCTGTATAAGACCTTCTATTTAATCCTATCGCCTACCAGTAGCCAACTGAGAATTTTAAGAGTGGGTTTGATGTGGTTCAGCTTTCTGAAGTTCAGGACATTCTGACTGCTCTGTTCTGAAGTTTTAAGATTCTGGTAGAGATTTTCTTGGGAATAGCAGTTAGATGATGCTGCAGCTAGAAGGTTTACCTGGGCGAGGGCTCATGTCAGCACATTTCTATGTTCACTGTGGAGTAGTTCGATTTGTGTAGAAAAGAAATATACTCATTTTCACCCTTTGCCATTGCGTTCAGTTTTGGAGGTGTCTCGGTGAAGTTGGTGTTGAAAAGAATTCCCATGTTCATCACTTCTGGTCTACATTTCAGGCAGGCAGTGGTACATCAGGCTCAGGAGATCAGAACTCTAGAACTTTGGCCCTGGTGTCATTTTCTGTATCATCTGCATATACTTGAAAGTTCACCTGGTGTTTCTCAAAGGGGTCCTGCAAAGGGGCATACATGAGAAGAAAACATGAGAGGGCAGCTCTTTGAGGAATGTTACACATCACTGGGAGCGTGCATGATTTCATGCGATCCAATTCTGGCTTACTGATGGTCAGACTGCTTGGAGCCATTGTCTCACAGTTCCAGAGATGATTGAGCGGTATTCAAGCTTTTCCAGAACTAGTGTATAGTTGTTGGTATCATTTAAAGAACATAAGGACATTATTCATATCACCTTCCAGGGACTGAGGCTCTTCCCTCATGTTGACAAGTGCAGTTACTGTGCCTCTCACAGGTCGAAATCTAGATCGGGTGTCGTAGAGAAGTTGGTTTAGGTCAACTTACACTTGAACTTATCTCATTACATTTCATTCCACAATTTTGCAGAAAAAGGGAGATTGGAAATATTTGTAACTGGCCCAGATTTCATTGTCAGTAGTCATTTTCTTGCCAAAGGAAGAGTGTGATGAGGATGTTTTTTCAAAGGACTGGGAACAGTTCAGAGAGAGAAGCAAGCATTGAGCAGATCAGTTTAACCCACCCCAAGGGGCAGGGCAAGGTATCTTTCAGGTATGCAGCTGGAAATGGATCAGAAGCTGCATTTCTTTTGTTTTGGGAGCCAGGTTTAGGAACTGAGTTGTAGATGAGGAGGTGACGCTAGATTTGATGGCGCATCACAGGCCGGCGCCATTAAGGCCGATGTGGACCCAAAAATGATGGTTTAGGCTGCCGCCATGCTCCCAACAATTGGTGGAGTTTCCCCGCAAAACAGACTAAATTATCTGTGGGTCTAGATCACGGGTACTCATAGTACGGCCTGCGGGCCGCTAGAGGCCCGGCAAGCCTTCCTGTGCGGCCCACGGACCTTGCAGACTTGTACCTTGTAGTATCTTGAATGAGGAATGAATCCAAATAAAGTAGTTTGATGAAGATTTATTCCATGAATAAAAGCACGTCTGGTTAGATCCACAACCAACAGGAAACTAACCAACAGTAATACATAGAACATTCTGTAACAGCATGACTAGAATGTGGAACATTACCACATTTAAAGGATACACACATCTTAAAGAGATAACCTCTAATTGCTAAAATCACTATGAACAATATACAATAAATGACTAATAACTAACATACTACATATCTTCCCCTCTTTGTTTTTTTAAAAAAAAACAACAACAAAATTTTTTTATTTATAAACAAAAAATTCTTTGTATTTCATTGGTCTTTTAACTGGCCTACCAAAAGAAGATTTCTGGACAGAAGCAGCTTCTTGGTCATCATGAATACAATTATCACCAACACTGGAATTAAGACCAACAGGAATAGATGGAGAATTTTGGATAGAAGCATCCAGCAGAGTATCAGATTGATCATAGTCTAAACACCAAAAATGGCCACGAGATTTCTTTGCATGAACACCATCATTATCATTGAGAAACTGTGTGTGTTGATGTTGAGCTAAAGCTAAACGACTTAAATGCCATTTTTCGCCATTCTCTAAAGTAACAGAATTTTCATGAATTTTCACAACTTTCTTTGGGGTACTAAACTTGCTTTGACCTTTAGGAACCTTTCTAGCGCTCTTAATACAGACAAAATCTCCAATTTGTAATTTGACAGGCTTAGAACCATGCTTATTGTCATGATATAGTTTGTTTTTAGATTGAGAAGATGATAATTTAGATTTAATTTCTCTAGCATCGTAGAAGAACATATCGTTCCTTTTCATCCAACTAGGATTAGTTTTTGAAAAAGGAACACGACATCTCATTAAAGAGAATGGGCATTTCCCAGAAGAAGGATGGGGAGTTACCCTGTATGCCCATAACATTTTCTTACATTCACTCTCCCACACAAGTCCAGATTTAATACACAACTGTACAGTATTTTTGATGACCCTATTGAGTCTCTCCACAACACCATTACAGGAAGGATGGTATAATGGAGTTAACTTATGATTAATTCCATTTGAAGTAAAGAACAACTGCATTTCCTTGGATTTAAATTGGGAACCATTGTCAGTTAATACAGATGAAGGACAACCCTCTTGAATAAACATGTATTCTAGGAATTCAATATTAATAGCAGAGTTAGCCTTCTCAACAACTTTCATCTCAAACCATTTAGAAAATAAATCAATAATTACAATGATAAACTTTATATTGTCATCAAACCAATTGATAGGACCCATAATATCCATAGCTAATTCTTCCCAAGGAAGAATAGGAGCAATGACATTCCCTAAAGGTGGATTAAAGGTTTTCTTAGATTTGTCTGAAATTTCACAATTTATACAAGATCTAACAAGTTTCTCAATATCGTTATCCATTCCAGGCCACCAATACTGGTCTCTCACCCTGCATTTAGTCCGAGAAATGCCAGGATGACCTTCATGGGACAACTGCATTATGTGAGCTCTAACAGACATAGGTGGGATAATCTTGTCACTCCTAAGTAGAAATGCGTCAGAAACAGAAAGTTCATCTCGTACTTCCCAAAAACCTCTAAAAGAATCATTGAGATCTTTTCTACAAAAATCGTTCCATCCAGTTATAACTTTAGACTTGACTTCAGTAAGAACTTTATCCTCAGAATCAGCTTTAAGCCATTGGTCGTGAGAAATACTGTCAAAAATGTTGCAATTAGAGACAAACTTAGCAACGGAAAAATCATTCCAAGAATTACGATCAGTCACAAAAATTGGTAAGGAAAACCTGCTCAAAAAATCTGCAATAATATTTTTTGCACCAGGGACATAGCTTATAACAAATAAGAAGCCTTGCAAACGCATAGACAGCCTTGCAATTCTAGCAGTGGCTTTGTACAAACCTTGTGTGGTTAATAATTTCGTGAGAGGTTTATGATCAGTTCTCACACAAAACGATTTACCCCAAATAAATTTCCTGAAATGTTCTAACCCCCAAACAACAGCAAGAGTTTGACTTTCAATTACTGAGTATCTTTCTTCAGTAGGCGTAAGGGATCTTGAGGCAAAGGCTATTACAACCTCCTGATTGCACTCAGACAACTGAGTCAAAACCGCTCCTAAGCCTTTAGCACTAGCGTCAGTAGTGACAAATGTAGAAGCAGTGGGATCAAACCCTTGCAAGTTGGGAGCACAGCAAACAGCTTTTTTCACCATTTCAAAAGCTTGTTGACATTCTTGAGACCAAGTAAAAGGAACCTTGTTCTTCAAAAGACATCTCATTGGATAAGTTTTCTCGCTGAAATTAGAAACAAATTTTGAGTAAAATTCTGCCAAACCCAAAAACGACCTTAAGTCATCTTTGGATTTAGGAGAAGGCGCATCTAAAATAGCTCTGACAAGTTTGGTCTTAGGTCTTATTCCCTGAACACCAATTTCGTGACCCAAATACACGACATTATCTTCTGAAAACTTACACTTTGAAATTTCAGCAGTAAGACATCTGTCGTTAAGAACATTCATAACTTTTCTTAATCTAGAATCATGTTGGGATGCATCCTTTCCCAAGATGAGGATATCATCCTGAAAGAAGATGACACCGGACATATCACCAAAAAGTTGTGACATAAGTCGCTGAAATACCGCAGCCGCGGAAGCTAATCCGAATGGCATACGGCGAAAACGAAAACATCCAAAAGGAGTACAAAAAGCTGTTAGATCACCGCTGGAATTATGTAAAGTGATCTGGTGATACGCTGAAGATAAATCAAGCGTAGAAAAGAATTTAGCTCCACGAGTTAAGGATAACATTTCATCAATCCTGGGTAAAGGATATTGATCCACAATTATATTATTGTTAAGGTTTCTTAAATCAACACATAAACGGATTTTCCCATTGGCTCGTCTGGCAACAACCAATGGAGAAATCCACTCTGCCGATTCGATGGGTTCTATAATACCACTCTCTTGTAACTTTAACAATTCACTCTTCACTTCGTCTCTAACAATAAGTGGTATATTTCGTACCTTATGAACTATAGGTACAGCGTTGCTTTTTAATCTTATGCGGTGGGAGAAACCTTTGAATTTTCCAATCTTACCTGAAAACACGTTGGGAAATTCTTTAAGAACCCAATTCTTGGTATCTTCACTTACACCGGTAACCAGAACCTGTTCAACCATGTTGGGATCAAGAATAATATGTAAAGATCTTTGATCCTTCCAACCTAATACAGAAGGACCGTCAATGGCAATGTATAACTTACAAAATGCAGTACAATGTTTAAATTCAAAAATCAATGAACGAAAGCTCAACATCTCAATAGTGTTGCCAGTAAAGCTTTCTGGAAGAATATCACTGGGTTCCAGATGAGGACCCAACTCATTTACCAATTCTTTCACCCAAACTTTTTTGTTGACAATAGTAAAAGGAGAACCAGAATCGGCAGCAAAGGAATACCCCCAAATTTCACAATACATAAAGGTTTGCTTCTCTCATTCTCCCCAACAACCAAAACAATATTACATTGTATATTTGTAGTAGAATTGGGCGAAGAAATGCTTATATCCGAGTCATAGTCAGAAGAAGTATCAGTTACACAAGTCACTTTAGGATGTTGATAGGACTTCTTGTTACAAACTTTAGCATAATGACCAACTACACCACAATTGGAGCACTTTGCGGAACTAGCTGGACAATTCTCAGAGCCTGCGTTATGGCTTTTGTCACCACAACGGTAACATGCAAAAGAAAACGAATTACTCTGGTTGGGTTTAGTCTTATTGAATGATTTGTAGTTTGAAGATTTTGTAGGAAAATTCTTGTTGGCTTGTGATTTCTTGTTGAAATTCTTTTTGGAATAAACATTTTTCTTCCTGTTGTCAGAAATGTTGCTAACAGTGGGGGTAGAAAGAGATTCTGATTGATTTGACAACGCTTTTGAACTTCTATCAGACAGTTCTGCTTTTTTCAACAAAGTAATGACATCCTTGAGACTTCCCCTTCGATCCAAAGTCTATCTTGAATACTTTTGTTTCTAGTGCAGACAACAACTTGATCTCTGATCAATTCATCATGTAACACACCGAATTTGCACTGTGCAGCTAAAATTTTCAGCTGAGAAACATATTCTTCGACAGTTTCGTTCTGGAGTTGTTTGCGTTTGAAAAAAATGCGTCTCGTAACACCAATACATACAGTAGGTGAGTAATGTTCCGTCAAATCAGAAATAGCTGCTTTAAATTTGTCAAAATCTCCTGACCTTTCAGGCTTTTGCATTTGATCATATACTCTAAGTCCTTCAGGTCCAAGACTGTGTAACAACATTCGCATTTTCCTATCAGATGATAAGGTATCAACATTATCCTCCAAAGTGGCAATGTAATTTAAAAAATAATTTTTCCACTCATCCCATTTAATTATAGGATCACCAGGTGAAAATAAAAACTCTTTAGGCGTACTGATGTTGATATTAATGCAAGAAGATGAAGAGGTGGAAGCACTGTTAGAAGTTGATTGTTCGTTTGTAACACTCATGTTTCCAATGAGAACGGAATGAAAATCAAAAGTAAAGTCTTGAAAAAGTGTTAAAAATAGAAAACGATAAAAATCGTATGAAGAAAACGAATTAAAATAACTTACTTGTGAAGAAATCAAATTTGCGAGGAAAGTCCGGAGAGGAATTGAAGCCAGATGTGCTTGACAAAGGAAATCCAATATGGCGGCACGTACACGTTACGTAGGGTCACGCTGACTGACCTCTGACCTGGCAAGAGCGCAAGGGAAAACGTGTTCCAGAAGCGTTGCTATGCGCCATAGTAATGGAGTGCTGAGGAGCGCGCACGAACGCAAGGGCAACAACGATGGAAGCGTTTAAAGGTAAACACCTAAAGCACGTTATGCCAAATGTACGAGAGGATCTTTAAATAGTCATTTACTCACAGTTTTCAGAAATGAAGAGTAAATCTGCCGCCTTTTCTTTTTTATGTGGATAAATTCAAAAACGTAGGTTCGAATTGATGAAAAATTCCTAGAAAATCCATAAATATTTCTTTTAAAATGAAGAAGAAGAGAATTTTGTCGTATCCCGATCGTCGCCAATAAAATTTAGTATCTTGAATGAGGAAT
The DNA here is from genome assembly GCF_964263255.1 of Lissotriton vulgaris. Lineage (NCBI taxonomy): Eukaryota > Metazoa > Chordata > Amphibia > Caudata > Salamandridae > Lissotriton > Lissotriton vulgaris. The sequence goes on from NC_141694.1 coordinate 1,477,197,007, forward strand.
GAATCCAAATAAAGTAGTTTGATGAAGATTTATTCCATGAATAAAAGCACATGTGGTTAGATCCACAACCAACAGGAAACTAACCAACAGTAATACATAGAACATTCTGTAACAGCATGACTAGAATGTAGATCATTACCACATTTAAAGGATACACACATCTTAAAGAGATAACCTCTAATTGCTACAATCACTACGAACAATATACAATAAATGACTAATAACTAACATACTACATACCTGTGTTATTTTTATTGTCTACAAACACCGCCGGTTTCTGATTTATGGGGGCAGGGTGATTGCAGATATAGAGTGGAGATGCAGGGGCGCCGGTAAGGTCACTTTACCGGCCACGCCCCCTTCCTTTCCCTCTCCTCCCCTGATCACCATATAAAAGTATGTGCATGGGCCGGAGGCGCAGCAGACGGGCGCAGCGGGCGCGACGATGGCGCGCCAAAGGCGCGCCTAACGCAAGCCCATCTGCGCCCGTCCGCGCCTGTCCGGGGCTAGGGGCGCGTCACTCTGCCCAACTTACCATCTACTCCCCTGCTCAACTACGCTGCCTCCGGGGACCATGGTCCTTACCAGCCTCCACCTGCTCTCGCATTTCGTCTCTTGGTCTATCTCCGGCTGCTCCCCTTGACATCCCCCCTCCCCAAGTCGCCCCCCTCCACTCTTCTAGAGACAATGCTCTCCCTGCTACCTCCAAAACCCTCTCGGCATTCTACCTTAACACCCGGTCTGCAGTAGCCCATGCGCACGAACTCTCGGTACTGCTAGACCTTCATGCTCCAGATCTTCTTTTTTTAACGGAAACTTGGTTCTGTGATGACTCCCTCCCTACTCTACTGGCTACTTTACCAGCCCCATATTACGCCCTTCGTGCAGATCGCCTTACTGGCAGAGCTGGGGGCGGCGTGGCAGTCATCGCCCGTACCGACCTTCCCTTCCAAACTCTGCCTCTGCCAGACATCGCTACCACCGAGTATCTGGCTATCCGCACCATTTCCATCACGCCCCCTCTTAACTGTATACTTACCTATCGCCCCCCTCAATCCCCTTCTTTGTTTCTCCCTGACTTTTTGGAAGTTCTGGCCACGATCACTGTTAACAACTCCTCCATTCTACTTCTGGGTGATTTCAACTTCTGCCTCTCTGACCCAGCTGAATGTCCATCTTCAAAAGAATTTTCGGAGACCCTTCTATCCCTCAACTTTACTTCTCATATCCATTCTCCTACCCATATCAAAGGTCACATCTTAGACCAGATCTGGTCCCTGAACTGTCCTGTAGAGTCCCTTTCCATCTCGCCCTACACGTGGTCTGACCACCACTTGATCTCATTTGCCCTTCCCATTCACCCTCCGGTCAAGCCCCCTCTCCCCAAAAACATCTGGGTCCGCGCTTGGGGACGAGTTGATCCGGAAAATCTATCCTCCCTACTCACCACTTCCCTCCCTTCCTTACAAGGTCTATCCACCCTTTCCCAGGTCAAGGCCATTGAACAGTGGCTCTCCTCAGGCTGCGATTCTATTGCCCCTCTAAAACGAATCACCTCTAAGCGGGAGAAGGACGCCAATTAGTGGTTTAACGAAGATCTTAAGGCCACCAAACTAGCGGTACGTCGCGCGGAGCGGGCTTGGAGGAGAAATTATTGCCCCTCATTGCGATTGGAATTCGTTAACATCCTGACCCAATACAAAAAAGACATCCTGGAGGCTAAAACCACCTACTTCTCCTCCAAAATCCTCGCAGCAGAAAACCAGTCGAAGGAAATTTTTTCAATCGTGCACAATCTGGTGTTTTCGGACAGAACAACTTTAAAGCCCGCCCCTTCCAAAGAACTCTGTCACTCCCTCAATAACTATTTCATTCAGAAAATAGCCACCATTAAGGCCAATATCCCTCCCCCCTCCCCCACTTTTGTTGATCCCCAGTGTCCCCCTCCTAAGGAAGAACTCACCACCCTCCCCCCTCTAACTAAGGAATCTCTGACTTCCATAATACCCCTTGTCAAATCCGGCTCCCCATTAGATCCCTGCCCTGCTCATATCCTCCGTCATATCTTTATCACTTGCCCAGACCCCCCCCCCTTCACCCTCAATAGCTCTCTTTCCCAAGGCGTAGTACCTAATCCACTCAAATCAGCAGTAATTGTACCCATCTTGAAAAAGCCGGGCGCGGACCCCTCAATCCCTGACAATTTTCGCCCCATCTCCCTCCTGCCATTTCTAGCAAAGGTGCTCGAGCGCCATGTCACCTGCGCTCTGAGCTCTTTTGTGGAGAAGCATGGAGCTCTTGCCCCCCGCCAGGCCGGGTTCCGCCCCGCACACTCCACGGAGTCCGTAGTTCTCTCGGTCCTGGACAACCTCAGGGAGGGTACGGATACCAACCAGCCCCAGGCCTTGGTCCTCCTCGATCTCTCAGCCGCTTTTGACACGGTGGATCATACCATCTTGCTTTCCCGTGTCACGGCGGCGGGGATCGGGGGCACCGCACTGGTCTGGTTATCCTCCTTCCTGAGCGACCGCACCCGGGCTGTACGCCTGGGTGATTTCACTGCGGACGTTCGGAAAGTTCAGTGCGGGGTCCCCCAAGGCTCCTCCCTTTCCCCTCTTTTGTTTAATCTTTATATCGCCCCTCTTATCTTCTCTCTGCAACAAATGGAGGTCGCCGTATTTAATTATGCGGACGACCTCCAGCTTGTCTTCAATCTGTCTTCCTCCCCCTCTTCCGTTCTTAATTTCCAATCTATTATGACCCATATCCGGGACTGGATGAACCACAACCATCTGAAACTCAACCCAGACAAGACCGAGCTGGTGTTGACGGGTGGTTCATCCAGCCCCTGGTCTTCTTTATTTTGGCCCCCCTCTCTCGGTCCTCCACCTACCCCCTCTACCTCTGTCAAAACACTAGGTATTAAACTCAATTCTCAACTCACTCTTCACTCCCAGGTTAGCTCTGTGGTTTCTTCTTCCCTCCTTTCACTGCGCACTATACGCAGGGTGTCCCGCTTTTTTTCCTTTGCTGCCCTCAAACTGATCACCTTGGCCATGGTGGTCTCCCGCCTGGATTACGGCAACGCCCTATATGCAGGTATTCCTGCATATAGCCTACGGCGTCTGCAACAGATCCAAAACCAGGCGGGCGCCTGGTATTCAAACTCCCGAAATCCCACCACACCACCCCCCTTTTAAAGTCTCTACATTGTCTCCCTGTTCGTGCCCGTGTCCAGTTTAAGCTCGCCTCCATCGCCTTTCAAGCTCGACTGGGCACGGCACCGGCTTTCATCTCATCTGAGATCACCCCTTACGTTCCCACCAGGGAACTACGCTCATCTACTCAGTCCCTTCTTACAATCCCACGGTTCCGGAGAAAGAAATGGGGAGGTTCGAAATTTGCGACCCTCGCCCCGCTCCTCTGGAACTCTCTGCCCCCTGAGCTCAGAGCCTTAACCCTGTATCCGCAATTCCGGAAGCAGCTCAAGGCTCATCTGTTCACGAAGTCCTTCAATTAATCCACTAGCAGTCTGTTTTTCGTTTATCCAGCTCCGGTCCTTTGTTAGTTGTAGCGACAAGAAACCGCTGGTGTACGTGCGCTTTAAAAATAATTTTAAATTCAAATTCAAATTCAAATACAACAAGGCCTCAATAACAAATAAATGGTCTTTTAAAGACCTGTGAAGTACTCAAGGGAGGTTTTGATCTGACTGCTCGGGGGTGTCGTGACAGCTGTGACCCCCAGGCCAAGTGGTGGGACACAAACCCCACAAAGCAGCACATTCTGAAAGAAAACGAGCTGGCTTACAGGGGGGGGGGGCTGTCTCTGGGCTGGTGACTGGGACGTGTAGAAACAGTACGTGTGCACTGCCTGAGACACAGAGACAGATAGAGACAGAAACAGCCAGAGGCAAAGACAGATAGGGGCAGAGACAGATAGAGGCAGGGGCAGATAGGGGCAGAGGCAGATAGGGGCAGAGTGGCAGAGGCAGAGACAGATAGGGGCAGAGACAGACAGATAGAGACAGAAAGACACAGATAGACAGGGACAGACCGACAGGGACAGACAAACAGAGGCAGAGACAGGCAGAGGCAGAGACAGACAGATGCAGAGACAGACAGAGGCAGGGGCAGATAGGGGCAGAGACAGATAGGGGCAGAGACAGATAGGGGTGAGACATATAGAGACAGGGGCAGATAGAGGCAGAGACAGATAGGGGCAGAGACAGATAGGGGCAGAGTGACAGAGGCAGAGACAGATAGGGGCAGAGACAGATAGGGACAGGGGCAGATAGGGGCAGAGACAGATAGGGGTAGAGACAGATGGGGCCGAGACAGATATTGGCAGAGACATATAGAGACAGATAGAGGCAGGGGCAGATAGAGGCAGAGACAGTGACAGACTGACAGAGGCAGAGACAGATAGGGGCAGAGACAGATAGAGGCAGGGGCAGATAGAGGCAGAGACAAGGACAGACTGACAGAGGCAGAGACAGATAGATGCAGAGACAGATAGGGGCAGAGACAGATTGGGGCAGAGACAGATAGGGGCAGAGACAGACAGGGGAAGAGACAGATAGGGGCAGAGGCAGATAGAGGCAGGGGCAGATAGAGGCAGAGACAGATAGGGGAAGAGACAGATAGGGGCAGAGACAGAAATACACAGATACAGGGACAGACCGACAGGGACAGACAAACAGAGGCAGAGACAGGCAGAGGCAAACACAGACAGATGCAGAGACAGATAGGGGCAGAGACAGATAGAGGCAGGGGCAGATAGGGGCAGAGGCAGATAGGGGCAGAGTGGCAGAGGCAGAGACAGATAGGGGCAGAGACAGACAGATAGAGACAGAAAGACACAGATAGACAGGGACAGACCGACAGGGACAGACAAACAGAGGCAGAGACAGGCAGAGGCAGAGACAGACAGATGCAGAGACAGACAGAGACAGGGGCAGATAGGGGCAGAGACAGATAGGGGCAGAGACAGATAGGGGTGAGACATATAGAGACAGGGGCAGATAGAGGCAGAGACAGATAGGGGCAGAGACAGATAGGGGCAGAGTGACAGAGGCAGAGACAGATAGGGGTAGAGACAGATGGGGCCGAGACAGATTGGGGCAGAGACAGATAGGGGCAGAGACAGACAGGGGAAGAGACAGATAGGGGCAGAGGCAGATAGAGGCAGGGGCAGATAGAGGCAGAGACAGATAGGGGAAGAGACAGATAGGGGCAGAGACAGAAATACACAGATACAGGGACAGACCGACAGGGACAGACAAACAGAGGCAGAGACAGGCAGAGGCAAACACAGACAGATGCAGAGACAAACAGAGGCAGGGGCAGATAGGGGCAGAGGCAGGGGCAGATAGAGGCAGAGACAGATAGGGGCAGAGACAGATGGGGCCGAGACAGATAGGGGCAGAGACATATAGAGACAGATAGAGGCAGGGGCAGATAGAGGCAGAGACAGTGACAGACTGACAGAGGCAGAGACAGATAGGGGCAGAGACAGATAGAGGCAGGGGCAGATAGAGGTAGAGGCAGGGGCAGACTGACAGAGGCAGAGACAGATAGAGGCAGAGAAAGATAGGGGCAGAGACAGATAGGGGCAGAGACAGAAACAGAAAGATAGAGACAGAAACAGACAGATGGAGACAATTAGACAGAGGCAGAGACAGACAGAGGCAGAGACAGACAGAGACGAACGGAGGCAGAGACGGACAGAGGCAGAGACGGACAGGGGCAGAGATGGAGGGGGCAGAGACAGACAGGGGCAGAGACGGACAGGGGCAAAGACAGACAAGGGCAGAGACAGACAAGGGCAGAGAGAGACAAGGGCAGAGACAGACAGGGGCAGAGACAGATAGAGACATATAGAGACAGAGACAGATAGAAGCAGGGGCAGATAGAGACATATAGAGACAGAGACAGATAGAGGTAGGGGCAGATAGAGACAGGAACAGACTGGCAGAGACAGATAGAGGTAGAGACAGATAGAGGCAGGGGCAGACAAAGCTAGACAGAGGCAGAGACCAGGACAGACTGACCGAGGCAGAGACAGATAGAGGCAGAGACAAATGGAGGTAGAGACAGACAGAGGTAGAGAGCGATAGAGAGAGAGAGACAGAGGGAGAGAGAGAGGGAGACAGAGAGAGAGAGGGGGAGACAGAGAGGGAGGTAGACAGAGGGAGGGAGACAGAGGGAGGGAGACATGGAGGGAGACAGGGAGGGAGACAGAGGGATGGAGACAGGGAGGGAGGCAGGGAGGGAGGCAGGGAGGGAGGCAGGGAGGGAGACAGGGAGGGAGACCGGGAGGGAGACCGAGGGAGGGAGACAGAGAGAGAGGGAGACAGAGAGAGGCACACTGAGAGGGAGAGACAGAGAGGGAGGGAGACGGAGAGGGAGGGAGACAGAAAGGGAGGGAGACAGAGAGGGAGGGAGACAGAGATGGAGGAGACAGAGAGGTAGGGAGACAGAGAGAGAAGGAGACAGAGAAAGAGAGGGAGACAGAGAGAGAGGGAGATGGAGAGGGAGGGAGACATAGAGGGAGGGAGACAGAGAGGGAGGGAGACAGAGATGGAGGGAGACAGAGGGAGGGAGACAGGCAGAGGGAGACAGACAGAGGGGGAGGGAGACAGAGAGGGAGGGAGACAGAGAGGGAGGGAGACAGAGAGGGAGGGAGACAGAGAGGGAGGGAGACAGGGAGAGAGGGAGACAGAGAGAGAGGAAGACAGAGAGGGAGGGAGACAGGGAGAGAGGGAGACAGAGAGGGAGGGAGACAGAGGGAGACAGGCAGAGAGAGAGGGAGACAGAAGGAGTGGGAGGGAGACAGGGAGAGAGGGAGACAGAGGGAGTGAGACAGAGTGAGACAGACAGCGTGAGTGAGTGAATAAATTGTAAATTGTAAATTGTAGTGGCGTCACTAGGGTTGGTGTCACCCGGTGTGGGTAACTCATGGTGTCACCCCCTCACGACTTACCGCATGGGCTCGAGTCTCGGCAATGACGCTGAACATCCTGCGATTCTACGCAAATAACTTAATCTACCTGTGCCTAACAAAAAATGAATGTGTCTTCATGTAATGCAACTGGTTCTATGTAAAGCACTCTGATACCCGATTTAGGTCAAGTTTGCTCTATATAAAACTCTGTATGATATCCGATTCGGGTCAAGTTTGTGCAATATAAAACTCTGTAAAATAAAAAAATTAAATGTAATATTACTTAACCCCTAGTCTGTCGGCTTCCACCACCACGTCCCCCTGCTCATACCTGTGCAAGCCGGTACCGGGTCTAACTCGTGAATGCACAGTACCATAGCTGCCAAGGTTTCCGATTGCTAATGTGTGACACTTTCATAACTGCAGTGTAATTATCAGTGACATTCAACGACTATGAGTGACACTTTCTTGCAAGCAAAATCAAGCAATGAAGAATTTCAAAACATATAAATGACAGACATTACACCCATTTGGGCAACGAAAAACTCAGATCTTAAAACTGCTGTCAAGTGCTAGAAATGGAAGGGCACTAACCTAGTAAAAAGCAGTAGCTCTAAGATAATCCTCATAAAATACAGTTTTGAGAACGTGTGGTTCCTGCTCTTTCTTTCCTTCCTTCTCCCCTTTTATCCTCTTTCTTGCTTATTCCCTCCTTCCCATTGTCTCATTTTCCATTTTCCTCTCTAGTAAACGTTTTCTTCCTCTTTCCTCACTCAAAAGGTAACAGTGGTAAAACGGGTTAGCTATGTGGCATCATTTGGGATCAAAGCGTGCATGATGTTACTTCCGCTACCGCAGACGTTTGGACTCACACTTTATAAAACTTCCTCTGTATGCTAATAGCACCAAGAAGCCTTATTGATCCAGAGCCCCTGTGCAGGCGTCTCTGTAAGCTGCCATCGACCCTGGCTGACTTTAGCACCCCGTTCGGGACACAAGCACAGCTGTCCACGTGCAGCTATTAATTTATAATTGGTCTAGGTACTGCCAGACAAGGTGATCAGGAAGGTGCAGCTAAACCTGCTCGAGCAATGTACTGCAAAAAAAAAAACGTCTCTGGAGCGTCCAGGCAAGGAAGCACTTTCCTGGCTCCATTTATTAATTGTATTGCTCCCTTTCTGCAGTCTTGGCCACGGTGTCTTGCCCCACTTTAAGTACAGATAGGTCAGTTGCCCTTGCTGCCTGCACCCTCTGACCGCTGGTGTGTGAAAGCTGCCGCCTGCTATAGCATACGCTCTAATTATGTTTGGCAAGGTACAGGTGAGGGCGATTGTGCATTTAAACTTTTAGCGCAGCAAATAAAACAAAATGCTGCACAACCATTCAACGTGCCCCCAAACAGCCGCCACTTTGATGTAATATCGGCGAAAACACCGTCCTGTGCACAAGACTCAGCAAGGCCTGCAGGCAGCCAAAATAAACTAAAGCAGAAACCACTGACCCGCACAGGTACTGGCCTTTCGGAACTCTGGCAGTGCCGGCCCGGGAAATACCATGCTATCAGCACAGTGCGACTACCCGTCAGCCCCCTAAGCACAGTTATTCGACTGGAGTACTGTCTTGGAATATTTGTTGGACAGTCTCCTTCCCCATAGCTGCCTTTGTTTCAGATTGCTACGTGTGACAATTTCATAATTTCAGTGTAATTATGAGTGACATTTCAACAACTATGAGTGACACTGTCTCGAAAGCAAAATCAAGCAATGAAGACAAAGGAAACATAAAGATCAGAAATAACAGACATGACAAGTTTCTCCCACCCACACACACATGTAGCGTGTGGTTTACTTTTAAGGTATTGGAAAGTTTTTCCGACCTCAACGTTATAAGCAACAACCTTTAACTGACTGGATGTGACCAGCTGCAAAGAACAACTGTACTTTTCAATTCAACTCTGAAATGAAAATAATGAAGTCGCAAGCGTGACTGGAAAATCAATATTTTCGCATCAGACACAAAAGCTAATATGAGTCCTCCCTCTCTCAGTTGAGCCAGTAGCTTAGCACGTCAGAAAGGTTGGACCTGGGAACTGCCTTGCCTACACATTAACAATATATATCTCGGAATTCAGAATTAAAGCAGGTGGAATATTTTAGCTGTTCTATCGTATGCCCGTAGCTACTGACAATCCAGGGGGATTTCCATTACACTATCAAAGCCGACACCCAGTTCCCACTCATACATCAAAAACATGTGCTGAAAAGAAGGAGTTCTTCGAACCCCTGCCGTAGCTGCACACTTTTCTGACCGGGCCCTTAAGCAGTGTGATTAAATCAATAGCTGAGCATTGCCCCCGGGTCTGTGGTGCAGCCGCCCTTATTAATAACGAGTTTCACGGCCCTCTCTGTCCACGCACCCAGCACCTACCAGCAGCCAAAAAACGGGTCCTGGCTCCAGAGAATTCACTGATAACTTTCTTTATAAGCAACTCCATCTGAAGAGCACAGAGCGTGACCACGGACGGAAAAGGAGATGGCCTGGAAAGTGGAAGCAGCAGCACAGAGGGGATGCTGCAGAGGAAGGGCCGGGCGTACGGCACACTCACCCCCTGCGGCTCTTGCTTTCTACCACCACCAAATTGCCAGGCAAACTTTACAGCAACAAAATTACAGCACGGCAGGTTTTACTCTGTATGAAGGCAAATACTGCACTGGGCCAGGGACAGACTGATTTGCATATAGCCAGATTCTGAGCTGGGATGGGGCAGTGAGATAAATAACGGTGATGGATCAAGCCCTGATCTTTGGACTGGGTAAGAGTGGTCTGCTCAATTCAGACACTCTGTTCATCACCACCCCCTTTTGTAAATCGATTTTGGCCACTATAGGTGTGGCAGGGTATACTCAGACATGAGTCCCTTTCTCACTGCTCCATCAGGATTCAAGCAAGCCGGGCCGAAGAGGCTGAAATGCCAGAAACCGGTCCCCGGTAGCTTGTCTCCTTTCTGGTAAAGAATTGGCTTGGTAGTTTAGTCTGCCCTGTTCCCATGATGCACTGGGCCAGGGACAGACTGATTTGCATATAGCCAGATTCTGAGCTGGGATGGGGCAGTGAGATAAATAACGGTGATGGATCAAGCCCTGATCTTTGGACTGGGTAAGAGTGGTCTGCTCAATTCAGACACTCTGTTCATCACCACCCCCTTTTGTAAATCGATTTTGGCCACTATAGGTGTGGCAGGGTATACTCAGACATGAGTCCCTTTCTCACTGCTCCATCAGGATTCAAGCAAGCCGGGCCGAAGAGGCTGAAATGCCAGAAACCGGTCCCCGGTAGCTTGTCTCCTTTCTGGTAAAGAATTGGCTTGGTAGTTTAGTCTGCCCTGTTCCCATGATGCACTGGGCCAGGGACAGACTGATTTGCATATAGCCAGATTCTGAGCTGGGATGGGGCAGTGAGATAAATAACGGTGATGGATCAAGCCCTGATCTTTGGACTGGGTAAGAGTGGTCTGCTCAATTCAGACACTCTGTTCATCACCACCCCCTTTTGTAAATCGATTTTGGCCACTATAGGTGTGGCAGGGTATACTCAGACATGAGTCCCTTTCTCACTGCTCCATCAGGATTCAAGCAAGCCGGGCCGAAGAGGCTGAAATGCCAGAAACCGGTCCCCGGTAGCTTGTCTCCTTTCTGGTAAAGAATTGGCTTGGTAGTTTAGTCTGCCCTGTTCCCATGATGCACTGGGCCAGGGACAGACTGATTTGCATATAGCCAGATTCTGAGCTGGGATGGGGCAGTGAGATAAATAACGGTGATGGATCAAGCCCTGATCTTTGGACTGGGTAAGAGTGGTCTGCTCAATTCAGACACTCTGTTCATCACCACCCCCTTTTGTAAATCGATTTTGGCCACTATAGGTGTGGCAGGGTATACTCAGACATGAGTCCCTTTCTCACTGCTCCATCAGGATTCAAGCAAGCCGGGCCGAAGAGGCTGAAATGCCAGAAACCGGTCCCCGGTAGCTTGTCTCCTTTCTGGTAAAGAATTGGCTTGGTAGTTTAGTCTGCCCTGTTCCCATGATGCACTGGGCCAGGGACAGACGGATTTGCATATAGCCAGATTCTGAGCTGGGATGGGGCAGTGAGATAAATAACGGTGATGGATCAAGCCCTGATCTTTGGACTGGGTAAGAGTGGTCTGCTCAATTCAGACACTCTGTTCATCACCACCCCCTTTTGTAAATCGATTTTGGCCACTATAGGTGTGGCAGGGTATACTCAGACATGAGTCCCTTTCTCACTGCTCCATCAGGATTCAAGCAAGCCGGGCCGAAGAGGCTGAAATGCCAGAAACCGGTCCCCGGTAGCTTGTCTCCTTTCTGGTAAAGAATTGGCTTCGTAGTTTAGTCTGCCCTGTTCCCATGATGCACTGGGCCAGGGACAGACTGATTTGCATATAGCCAGATTCTGAGCTGGGATGGGGCAGTGAGATAAATAACGGTGATGGATCAAGCCCTGATCTTTGGACTGGGTAAGAGTGGTCTGCTCAATTCAGACACTCTGTTAATCACCACCCCCTTTTGTAAATCGATTTTGGCCACTATAGGTGTGGCAGGGTATACTCAGACATGAGTCCCTTTCTCACTGCTCCATCAGGATTCAAGCAAGCCGGGCCGAAGAGGCTGAAATGCCAGAAACCGGTCCCCGGTAGCTTGTCTCCTTTCTGGTAAAGAATTGGCTTGGTAGTTTAGTCTGCCCTGTTCCCATGATGCACTGGGCCAGGGACAGACTGATTTGCATATAGCCAGATTCTGAGCTGGGATGGGGCAGTGAGATAAATAACGGTGATGGATCAAGCCCTGATCTTTGGACTGGGTAAGAGTGGTCTGCTCAATTCAGACACTCTGTTCATCACCACCCCCTTTTGTAAATCGATTTTGGCCACTATAGGTGTGGCAGGGTATACTCAGACATGAGTCCCTTTCTCACTGCTCCATCAGGATTCAAGCAAGCCGGGCCGAAGAGGCTGAAATGCCAGAAACCGGTCCCCGGTAGCTTGTCTCCTTTCTGGTAAAGAATTGGCTTGGTAGTTTAGTCTGCCCTGTTCCCATGATGCACTGGGCCAGGGACAGACTGATTTGCATATAGCCAGATTCTGAGCTGGGATGGGGCAGTGAGATAAATAACGGTGATGGATCAAGCCCTGATCTTTGGACTGGGTAAGAGTGGTCTGCTCAATTCAGACACTCTGTTCATCACCACCCCCTTTTGTAAATCGATTTTGGCCACTATAGGTGTGGCAGGGTATACTCAGACATGAGTCCCTTTCTCACTGCTCCATCAGGATTCAAGCAAGCCGGGCCGAAGAGGCTGAAATGCCAGAAACCGGTCCCCGGTAGCTTGTCTCCTTTCTGGTAAAGAATTGGCTTGGTAGTTTAGTCTGCCCTGTTCCCATGATGCACTGGGCCAGGGACAGACTGATTTGCATATAGCCAGATTCTGAGCTGGGATGGGGCAGTGAGATAAATAACGGTGATGGATCAAGCCCTGATCTTTGGACTGGGTAAGAGTGGTCTGCTCGATTCAGACACTCTGTTCATCACCACCCCCTTTTGTAAATCGATTTTGGCCACTATAGGTGTGGCAGGGTATACTCAGACATGAGTCCCTTTCTCACTGCTCCATCAGGATTCAAGCAAGCCGGGCCGAAGAGGCTGAAATGCCAGAAACCGGTCCCCGGTAGCTTGTCTCCTTTCTGGTAAAGAATTGGCTTGGTAGTTTAGTCTGCCCTGTTCCCATGATGCACTGGGCCAGGGACAGACTGATTTGCATATAGCCAGATTCTGAGCTGGGATGGGGCAGTGAGATAAATAACGGTGATGGATCAAGCCCTGATCTTTGGACTGGGTAAGAGTGGTCTGCTCAATTCAGACACTCTGTTCATCACCACCCCCTTTTGTAAATCGATTTTGGCCACTATAGGTGTGGCAGGGTATACTCAGACATGAGTCCCTTTCTCACTGCTCCATCAGGATTCAAGCAAGCCGGGCCGAAGAGGCTGAAATGCCAGAAACCGGTCCCCGGTAGCTTGTCTCCTTTCTGGTAAAGAATTGGCTTGGTAGTTTAGTCTGCCCTGTTCCCATGATGCACTGGGCCAGGGACAGACTGATTTGCATATAGCCAGATTCTGAGCTGGGATGGGGCAGTGAGATAAATAACGGTGATGGATCAAGCCCTGATCTTTGGACTGGGTAAGAGTGGTCTGCTCAATTCAGACACTCTGTTCATCACCACCCCCTTTTGTAAATCGATTTTGGCCACTATAGGTGTGGCAGGGTATACTCAGACATGAGTCCCTTTCTCACTGCTCCATCAGGATTCAAGCAAGCCGGGCCGAAGAGGCTGAAATGCCAGAAACCGGTCCCCGGTAGCTTGTCTCCTTTCTGGTAAAGAATTGGCTTGGTAGTTTAGTCTGCCCTGTTCCCATGATGCACTGGGCCAGGGACAGACTGATTTGCATATAGCCAGATTCTGAGCTGGGATGGGGCAGTGAGATAAATAACGGTGATGGATCAAGCCCTGATCTTTGGACTGGGTAAGAGTGGTCTGCTCAATTCAGACACTCTGTTAATCACCACCCCCTTTTGTAAATCACTTACTGATTCAGGCGCCAGTGGGCTTGGATCGAGTTATATGGCCAGGGTGCGATCCAATCGTCATTACAACCTCAGGCCGCGATGACGACGTGGCAGCAGGACGTAACGTCGCATGGCGCGTATGACGTCAATCAGAAGGTAATGTGGGTGGAGTTGGGAGTCTATTGATAAATTTTAGCACTAGTAGCGCAGCCAGCCATTACAGTTTAGCCATTATAGCAGCACGTGTTGCATGATACTTGGCAGGGCTGCTTCCCTGTCATTTGCAGTTTGGGGCCACAGTGACTCGGCAGCACCCGAGGCCACTCAGATGCCATGCTCCTGAATGATGCTGCCCGTGAGAAATACGGTACTCCTGCTGTGTTTGTGTTACACAGCGAGCCAGAGCAGCGTAACCAGATTGGTGTCACCCCATGATGGGGTGACACCCGGTGCGGTCCGCACCCCCCGCAACCCCCTAGTGACGCAGCTGGTAAATTGATACTTGTAAAGTGCACTACTCACCCGCAAGGGTCTCTAGGCGCTTGTACGAATACCGCTGTGGAACCCATCCTGGCTTTCCCTGTGAGGTGTCCACTCCTGGGCACCCCCAAGGTGGAGGCCAGGCATCCTTAGCGTTGTGGGGGCCGTTGTGGAGATTAAGCAAGCTATTGCCCAGAGTTGCAGAGTGGGACTCCATGATTGGAATAGGCACCGAGGCGAGAATTATCAGGTCCGTGGAATTTTGAGCCCAAGACCCGCCGAAGCGGGGAATTGAACCCTGGTCCCGGGCTAGACCTCTGCATCAGGGTCTGCCGCTCTAATCATTGAGCCACACTTTTCCACAGTGAGTGTGTGAGTGTGTGAATGAGTGTGAGAGATGTGTATTCCCGGTCTGGTGGCTCAGTAGACGAAGGCGTCTGTTGCAAGGGCCTGTGTTCAACCTCATTATCAGTTTTTTTTGTTGCTTTAGCCCCGCCCCCTCCCACACTGAACCCTCCCCCACCAGTGTGGCCCTCGACCATAAACCACACTGTAAATTTGGCCCCTGAGAGAAAGTTTGTGAGAACCCATGGTCTAGATCTAATACTCACTTGGGACACGCCATCACTTTATTATTATTTGTTTGTATATAATGTTGCAGATGCTTTGTATAAATTGTTTACCTATATTTACATAAACTATGCGAATTGATGATCAGATTTTCCAAGTGTGTATACGGCTTCCTTTTTTGACATCCCTTATACCCCCCACATTGCCATTGTGCCTTATACTTATTAGAAAAAATATACATCTATCCACAGGAGTCGTTGCTGTTTTCCTAAAACTTTATACCCAGGCTCCAAGTGAGTAGGGTTCCCTTGTTTCCTTTCCCAGTAATTCCTAGTACAGCTGAGGTCTACAACCCCCTCACTGAGAGGGAGGAGCTCAGAGATGTTTTCAATGTTATAAGGATATACTAAAATCCATCGGTTGAAGAGCTAGAATCCGTTACTGGGTAATGGATGCAGTGCTCAAAGAAAAAGTGTGAAAAGGTGTACTAAAACTAACTACCAGGAGAAAAAAAGTGTAATATGTATCTCGTGGTGTCAGGGTTAAAAACAGTGCTAGCGCAGTATTGAAAAAATAACTGCAACTATCTAGTTAGAAGGTCGGTCTACATATTTCTGCTATCATGACCTACAGAGTGTCTAGCATTCCTCAGGACCTAAAAGTGTAAGCTACTGCATATAATGTGATAACATTAAAATACAAAACACAGGTGTAACTGCAGAAAGCAACAGATACAACCATACACACCAAACCTCTGTATTCTAGGTGTGTGTAGTTGTCAAACCTGTATGAGAAGGAATACAAATAAAGGTACAATTTGATACTTTAGTAAATATAGTAACTGAAAAAGAGTAAAAATACTCATTACTTCAACTAATGATCACATTTTGTGTACATAGTGAATGATGTAAATTAAAAACTCACCCATAGTGTGTGGGTAAGAAACCTCAGCTCACCTGCCAACTGCTCAGGACGTGAGGCACCGCTCTAGAAGGGAATAGAGTTGACAGAAGAACAAACTCGATATTAATTACGGGTTTGTCGGTAACATAACAATGATAAAAACAGACTCGTCTATACTAAATCTAATGGTAAATACTGATGATAAAAAGGCTTTTATACACATGGAGCTAGGCAGTGCATTATTGTGCAAAAGAGCGGGTCCCCTAACAATGGACATGCTAACATCAGGCTGTTAATGTGCAGAAAAATCATTCTCATAATCTGATTTGGTGTATAATTTGATAAGAGATACGACAGGCAAACTTGCATTCCAGAAGTGTGTATATTATGTAGAATTGCAGGCGGTCGCAAAAACTCGTCATCAGGGATATGGGGTTCTTGCTACCGCTAGTAAGTATTACTGATTAGACTATAAATATAGACAAATGTCATTTCTCTCATAATCTGTTTTTAATATACGGTCTGATGAGAAATACTGCCGGTAACTTTCAATCTGAAGCTTATTCATTGTGTGAAATGATAAACTGTTAAACGCAGGGGAGCACAAAGGCTCGTTATCAAGTATAAGGAGTTCTTACTGCCACTAGTAAAAGTAGCTGACCTCATGCTCATGTCAGTCAGAAACAAGTACTCGTGTCTCGCTCCTCCCTCTCAATGAGGGGGTTATAGCCCTCGCCTGTACTAGGAAGTACAGCCGGGAGGAGATCCCAGATGATGAAGCATGTCACCTTGGTGAGTGATGGGATTCCGTCCTTTAAATAGAGCTTCCCTGTGTGAATTTAAAATACTTTACTTGTGTTTAGGATGCCTTAGGGCGCCAAGTGACTATCTTGACCCACAGATAATTTAGTCTGTTTTGCGGTTTTCATGGGGAAAGCATCTGTGCAGGTCTTTAAATGTTCCCATGGACCCCACCCAGAGTTAGCGTGAAAGACCTGGGCCAATGGGGGCCCAGGTACTTGTTTGAACCCCCAATGGGGGGCCACCACTGCCTGCCCGAGGGAAGCGGGGGGTGTTATAAACGCCGTGCTGCCCTTGCACAGGCTACTTTTTGGAAACAGGGACAGCACACAACTTTCCATTCAAAAGGACTTACCAGGATCGGCGGAGCGACCCTCAATCTCACCCAACTCATGCAGCCCCTGACTTTACTTCACCGCTGCAGCCGGGATCAAGGCGCCTTGTTTTTTTTAGGAGGGTTTGTTACCCATTCCTGGCCCGCAGTAGTAGTCCTTAGGCAGCCGAGGCATGTCCAACTTAACTTCACTGCCGTGGTCAGGATAAAGTACCTTTTTTATGTTAGAGGGTTCGTTACTCCTCCCCTGGACCAAGATAGCGAGTTGCCACAGCATTTGGCCAAGTGCAGCCGAGGCAGGCCCCAACGACAGAGGATCGCTGCACTGAGCAGTGATATGACTCTGCACAGAGGTCGCCAGTGTAGCATCCTGCTACAATAAACACAGACACTTCTTGCTGTATAACTTGGAGCTTTATTTAGTACTTCTTACTCCCGCCCTGTCCCTACTCTAACTGCTCCCTTCCTGTGTCCGCTCCTCCTCTTCCTCTGGCCCCCTAGCTCCGCCCACTCCCAACTACTAGTGTGCTGACTTCACAACATCTCCCCCTTTTGTAACAAAACAAACAAAACATACTGACTTCTCAATCCATCTCCACGATCAGTCTCTTGGGTGGACGTATGTCGCGATGAGGTCGTGGCGACCTGACTCTCGGACTATTAGTACTCAGTGTCTCAATGATCGGAGCAATGCTCTCACGATCATCAGGATGCAGTACTTCCGAACTGGGAGTGTCCATTTCACTCACCATGGTTCTGGAGATATCTGGTGACAACTTCTTGAAGTGCGAGATATTTCTCGTGACTCGCCCCTGCTCGGACTCCGCCGTCAGCATAGTTCCTTTCCTTTTCGTGACCACCAAGGGGTCATCCTTGAATTGACAGTCAGTCTTTTTCTGCGGTTCCTGCTTGACAATGACGTGGTCCCCTTCATGTAATGATAGTGACCTTGCTCTTCTCCGGTGATCGGCGTAGGCTTTCATTTTCCCTTTGTTGCGTTCGTCAGTTGTTCTCATTTCATGTGTGTCTTTTGCCGATGAGGATGCTTTCAAGGCCCCATCCCACGTTGGAATTCGATTCCTCATGGGACGTCCCAACATGAGGGTCGCTGGGCACTGGCCAGTCGTTGCATGAGGAGTCGTGCGATACGCTCGGAGGACTTCATTGAGGGCTGCTTGTAGATCCCTGCCTTCCACGGTAGCATGTTGAAAGGTTTTCTTAAGCGTGGCCATGAATCTCTCAATTGTCCCATTCACCTGTGGCCAGAGGGGCGTGATCCTGCGGTGATGAAAGTCTAGATGTTTCGCAAAGGCTGCAAAGTCTTTCCCATTGAACGGGGGCCCATTGTCTGATTTAACTGTCTTGGGAACCTCCCACGTCGCAAAGACTTCATCAAGTACTTTAAGAGTACTGGAGGCGTTTGTGGACGGTACAAAACATTGCGATGGGATATCTGGAATATTCATCGATAATGGCCAGAACATGTTTGCCCGATGACAGGGGTCCATAGAAGTCAATAGCGACCTCTTGCCATACACCACTGGGCAGGGGTGTCATGTGTAATGGCGCAGGGGGATCACTCTTGCTAGTGAGTTGACAGAGATGACAATCCTTCAAAGTGGTTTCCACTAATTGATCGAGGTATGGGAACCACACTCGTTCCCTGAGTGCTCGTTTGGTTGACACAATCCCCAGATGCCCTTCATGTGCAAGTGCAACCACTCCTTGTCTCAGTTGAGTGGGGATTACAATCCTCTGGTCTCGCAACAGTATGCCATCCGTGGTAGCCGACAGTTCGCCACTCACATGCCGGAAAGCCTGCATTTCACGTTGTACAGAGGAGTCGGTATTCTCATCTTGAGAGTCATGTCTCCATCGATTGCTTCGGACCTTGTGAAGGACTTTTTGCAAGATGACGTCCTGTGCTGTACTCTCCCGAATGGTGTCCATGGGGATAGCTGGAGGTAGAGCTTGGTCCGTCGCAAAGTGAATGTACTCTTCCGCGGTGGATGAAATGGAAGTTGATGATGGAAGCGGGTGCCGGGACATGTAGTCCGCTGGATTTTCAGACTTCCCCGGTATGTGGATTATGGTGAACGTATATTCCTGTAACCGTAGGCCCCACCTTTCAATCCTCGGGGGCATCTTGGATCGTGGGTTTCCATAAATGGTGATGAGAGCTTGATGGTCTGTAATCAAAGTGAAATGTTTGCCATAAATGAAGACATTAAAGTGTTCATATGCCCACACTACGGCTAAACTCTCCTTTTCGGGCTGCGAGTAGGCCCGTTCCGGGTCAGTCAAGCTCCGACTCGATGATACGACGTTGATCTGAGTCATTCTCATATTGTGCCAGGATTGCTCCAAGCCCCACGGGGAACTGGCATCCACGGTTATCTCAGTCTTTCGTTTCGGGTTGAAGTATGACAGGTGATCCGCTGATTCCACCGCTTTCTTGATTGCCTTGAATGATTGCTCACATTGGGGAGTCCATTCAAACGGTTGACCCTGTTTAGTAAGCATACGGAGGGGATGGCTGATCGTTGCGTAGTCCCTGACATAACGAGCACAATAACTGGCCATTCCAAGGAACGACCTGAGTTCGCTGACATCATGGGGACTCTTGGTGTTGTTTAAGGTCACAATTTTGTCGGGGTCAGGCTTCATGCCAGCTCCAGAAAAGATGTGCCCAAAGAACTTTAGTGTGGCCTGGTGAAACTCGCACTTCTCTTTGTTCAAGGTCAGGTTTGCCGCCAATAGGGCATGACAGACCCGATTGAGCGCGATGTCGTGTTCTCGGACATCAGAGCCATAGACAAGGATGTCATCGCTGTAGTTGAGCGTGTTGGGAATGTTTTGAATGACTTGCCGAATTGTTTCCTGAAATATTTCGGCCGCTGAGGAAACTCCGAAGCTCAGTCTTTTATATCTGAACAACCCCAGATGGGTTGCAAAGGTGGTGATATATCTGGACCCCACATCCAGTTCCAATTGATGGTAACCTTTATTCAAGTCCAACTTGGAAAACACGGTGGCCCCATTAAGCGCTGCGATCATGTCGCTCAAATGTGGTCCCTGGTGTCGCTCTCTTTCGATTGCAGTGTTGGGCAGGCGCATGTCCACACAGAGTCTGACTTTGTTGGCCGTGCCCTTCTTTGGGACAATAACTACTGGTTATACCCATGGGGTCGGGCCATCAGTGCGCTCGATGATGTCCGCAGCTAACAAATCCTGGAGTTCTTCCTCAACAGCAGTCTGTAGATGAAATGGTACCCATCGAGGGTGTTGGGCGACGGGCCTGACTTGTTCATTAATATGCAATCGCACCTGGCAATCTTTCAATTTCCCAATCCCTGAAACAATCCAGGAAACTGGCGAGTCACATCTTGGTTGTCGCTGACCTTGGAAAGAATTTCTACCAGGTGAAGCCGTTCAGCGGTTGGTAAGCTCAAAAGGCAGTCTGCTTCGGGGCCCTTGATGACATGGATGACCGCTGATATAGTTGTGTTGTCGTGTGTAAGGGTCGTCGAGAACTTCCCCAGGCAGGGAAGTGGCTTCTTGGCCATCCACGTGAAAACCCTCACAGGTGCAAATGTCAGAGGAGGTCGTGGGCTCATTCTTTCGTATTCGGTGACTGGAATGTAGTTTAAGGATGCACCAGAGTCTAGTACAAACTTTGTGTCGTGATTTCCAACTTTGATATCCAGCCGAGGATATCTCTTAAGCTGGTCCGGGTCTGCCGCCAAGTTCAGATATTCAATGGTGTATGCTGAGTCTCGGGACGACGGTCTGGATTCTCTGGAAGGTGACCTTCGCTCCCACCTGGACCGACGTGACTCTCTGCTAGAGTGTGACGATCCAGAGGACTGTTCCGTCTGATCTTGGACAGCTCGCGCGTGGTGTCTTCGAGTGTCGGACCGAGACATTCTTGGGGCTCTGCTTTGTGTGTCAGACCGTGTTGTCCCTGTGGTACCACTTCGTTTCTCTTTATTGTAGTCCCCACACATCACTTCGAAGTGGTTAGTTCGACCACACTTCCGACATCTCTGGCCCATGGCAGGGCAGCTGTCCACATGAGGGTAATCATACCCACATCGGTAACATTTTCTCACTCTTTCCGATTTTTTCTCCTTCTTCCATGGTTCTCGTCGTTGATATCTTGATTGTTCTTGACGGGAAGACGTGTGCGACCTCCATTGTTTGTCTCTTGAGCTTCTTCGACTGTCGCTTTTGAAGTGCACACGTCGCACCTGTTCATGACTCCCTTTGTGTTCCGTTTCAATATCGGCTGCGTACTTCTCCGCCTGATCATAAATTTGTGTCATTTCCTCTATTTCATCCAGTCCATGTACTTTTCTCAGCAGGCGCCTCCTGAGTTGATCAGAATAACATCCGTCTATTATTTGTGATTTGATGGCGTCATCTGTAGAGAAATTATCAAATTCACAGTGCTTGGCTAGTCTCTGCAGACGCATACTGAAGGCACTCATGGGCTCATCTTTCCCTTGCCGAGCGGAGTGGAATGTGTGGCGCTCGTAATCTACATTTCGTTTGTGAAGAAACTTTTTATTCAAAACCTCACGTGCTTTAACGTAAGTATCCGCATCAGTAGCAGGAAGGTCTTTGAGTATTTTAACTATCTCTTGCCCCGCCAGGTTGCGCAGAGCAATCAACTTCTTTTTGTCCTCTGCAATGTCTGAACCTTCAGTGTAATCTTCAAACTCTTCCAGCCATTCTTGCCATTTGGGACCCATGCTCCCTCCAGTTGTCACCTTGAGAGGCGCAGGTGCCCGCAGGAGCGACCCACTTGGTGGAGGCGGAGCGTTATCTTCGTCGGACATTTTGCAGCAATCTCACTTGGTTTCACCAATGCTTGTTTCCTTGTTAAAATTTGTTTACTTATCAATGCTTGTTTGTTCGCCAGTGCTTGTTTGACTTCCGGTGTCAATGCTTGTTTATTTACCAATGTTTGTTTCTTTGCCAATGTTTGTTTTATTTCTGTCGCCAATGCTTGTTTGTTTGCAAGTGCTTGTTTTATTTCAGTTGCCTATGCTTGTTTGTTGGCCAATGCTTGTTTTCTTCTCCAATGCCTGACTTCAAGATGGCCTTCTATGACAATCAAGGGGTCTGTCCTGACGAGCGCCTGACTCTAAGATGGCCGTCGTCAATGCAATCACACAAGGCTTTCTCTCTCTGGATTCAGTCACTCCAGACTCACCGGCCAGCAGCTTCAGGGCAGCGCGCTCCAGGAATCACTCTTCCATGGCCACCACAGCAACCAGGTGAGGTTGGGGTGGGCTCCCGCCTTGCTCGGCACGTTCCCGCTTTTCTCGGCCGATCGCGTGCCAAAGCCCACGCATCAGGCGTGAGGTCGGCACTTTCACCGGCACAGGCTCCGGTTCTGGCGGGCTTGATCGCGCTTGACGGCAGTTTCTCGGGGCAGCGCCCCTTCCACCAGGGCGCCTCTTTACTTGCTGTGGGGCACTGGACAGGGTCGGAGTGGGCTCCCGACTCCTGTTTCACACAGCTGCTGGGTGACACACCCCCGGCGGGACTCGCGCTCAGGCGGTTCTTCGACCGAGCGTTTCAGCGCTCCCAGGTCGGAATTTCTTCAGGGTTTCCCAGCGTCTTTGGGGCCGTGGTCGCTTGCTCTTGACCTTCCTCGTCCGGCCTCAGCTTCTTCCAGCAGCGGAGCTCGTCTCTCGACGCTGCAAGGGACAGGGTGTCTCTATGTGGTCTGGTGGGCTGTAATTAGTGACATCCCATCCTCGTCGCCAGTTGTAGCATCCTGCTACAATAAACACAGACACTTCTTGCTGTATAACTTGGAGCTTTATTTAGTACTTCTTACTCCTGCCCTGTCCCTACTCTAACTGCTCCCTTCCTGTGTCCGCTCCTCCTCTTCCTCTGGCCCCCTAGCTCCGCCCACTCCCAACTACTAGTGTGCTGACTTCACAACAGCCAGCAGATCCATTGCTTGCAGCTGCAGCTGGGAGCTGGGGGTCAAACGTGCAGCCTCTTTCCCGGCCCCCTGTGTGTACCGCCTCATCCCCCAGGCCATGTATGCCTCGATCAACCTTTTTCCCCTATATACTCCAGTAACCTCAGCAAAGTCACCCTGGGGGTAAGAGAAATCCGGCGAGCAAAGACAGTTCCCTCTCAATCATCTCCCAGAAGGGAACCAGCACCGGACAGGACAGGACCAAACTATGTGAAAGAAGTCTGCGTCTGGCAGAAAACATCTGGTATAGCTGGCCTCGGAGTTTCTGCCAGCCATGCAGTGCTTACTTTGAGCAGGTGGTTTATGGTGCTCAGCCCAGCCACATAATCATCAACACTGGTGCTTGAGCACCAGTTAAGGGCACATTCATTTTTGGTGGGCACAGGAAGATTAAGTGATAGCCCAGAATCACAGGTTGTTGAGCCAATGCCGAGACTCGAACCCGATTTCTCAGTTCAGAGGTCGGCAACTCTGACCATAACGCCATACCCCGCCACACTTGTAGGGTTTGTTGTTTCTGTTTTAGGCAGCCCTAACAGGAGAAATGGGCTGGACAGAGCTGCCCCGGACGAGACTCCCGGTACTTCTATTTTTTTTACAAATTAACGACTGCAGCCATGTGAAGTTGCAAGGGAGTGATGTATGTGATGTTTAAATAGTTAAACTGAACCACTTTAAGGCGTGAGGAAAAAGAGAGCTTGCAGGTGGTCATTCGTCCATCAACAATAATTAAAACCCCTCTCCAGAGACGCACTCACACCCCTCAACATCTTAACTGTATCCCTTCCACAAGACACATTTCCTGATGCATTAAAAAGCGGAAAGATACCCTGATATGGAAAAATACAAACCTCAACATTGAAGACTCTGCACCTAACAACCCATCACACTAGCCCTCAAAGCCATATGTATGCAGCGGCTATTCAATCAAGGGACTAAGGGGCAAATTTAGAGTTTTTCTGCAGGAAGGGACACCTTCCTGCACAAAAACAATCAATGGAGGCAAATGTGCCTGCTTCGGCGCTAGGCACTAATCTGATCTGGAAAGTTAAGAATGAGGGATTGGTAAACCGCGGAGATAGCTCCCTTGCCCAACTTCCCCATTAAGAGCTTGGCCTCCAGGGAGCTAAATTCAGGCAGCTACGTATCTGGTACGATGTGAACAGAGAAGGTGTGGTGCAGCTGCAGGTATTGATTAAATTGTGTGGGATAACTGGTAGTGTTCCTGCATGTCTTGTAAGGACATTAAGGCTTCGCCCATCCAGACATCCCCTAGGTGAGTGATACTGATTCTGTCCCAGCTCCAAAACCCTTGATTGCCACATGGGGGAGCCATCTACACTGCCACAGCAGGATCATCCCAGTGTGCTTGTTGCCCCATTCGATAAGTCACAGAGCCCCCTCCAGCACAGCAAGGCTACCAGTGTACATTCTGGGAGTGTTTCTGGGGGATGGTGGGTTGCAGAGTAGACCCAAGAGCCTTGCAGTCAGTTCAAGTCCTCATGGTATGCTGGGTCATCCCATCCTCCGTTAAACCAGTCATTAATTGGTGTGAGTTCTGCTGCCAGGTAGTAAGTATACAGGTCAAGTATTTCCATTCCCCCATTATATGGGGAGTGCAGCTCATTAACAAAGGCCATGCATTGGAGTTCCCTGCTCAAATAAAGGTGGTGGTCATCGATGTCAGGGTCTGAAACTATTTCCGAGGGATTAGGTGAGTGTCACAATGGGCCACCACTGGGCACGGAAGAGGGAGATAGTGACCCCTTACCTCCGTAATTTCACCTGTGTTCTGTTTACAGTCACCCGCGATGGGAGATGGTGTTGAGCTCTTTATTTTCGCGTACTTCCTGGAACCTGCCTCGAGTCATGTGACCCCTCCAAATGCTCCAATGAGTGTCACCGTAACAGAGGAAACTGGCTTTTTAATGAAACCTGTATGGAAGGAAGGAGGTCGTCGTGGGTCGGAAGCAAGAGGAAGTTCCTATCCAGACTATCCGAAGTGGGGAAAAGGTGAAGATGCGACGCGACCAGCTGCGCCGGTGGTGGTGTCCAAAGTAACCGAACGTCCAGACCCAGTAGAGCAGAGCAGGGAGTCGGGCCCAATTCGGCATCACCAGCTGACCAGCCGCGCTCCTGGAGGAGCGTGGCTACCCCAGGTACGTGGCCATATCCGGGAGTGGTTCGGGAAGGGAAGGCTTGCTGGAAGAGATTCCGTAAGCAGGGAGGGGGGAAGGTGACCGATCGCCTTGTAACAGGTTCAGATCCTGAGGAGCAGTTAACTTGGTTTTAGACCAGGAAACACTCAGTGGTGGTTTGCAGGTGATCTCCCCCACTCCCTTTTTCCCTTTTTATCCACTACGCCAAACGTATTGGTTCCCTAAAACTCGTGTTTTCTTTTCTTCTATTTCCTATGTCGGATTATTTCCTGAGGTCCTTGACCCATACGAAAGGACGAAGAGACATCCACGCCACTTCCTTGGAGAGAAAACAGAAGCTGTTGAGACCCTTGTGTTGTGTTTGTAGTGGCGATACAATAAAAAAATATCTTGCTTTGACCAGAAACCCTCTCCGTCCCTCTGTGCCCGTTACACATGGTGGAGAATTCAGTCACAGCTCCATTGAACTGTTGAAATGGAGAACCTAACACAACAACTGATACGGGGACAAGAAAAACTTGAAAGGGCTGTAGAGAGGCAAATAACTGCGGCCCAATCCAATAGGGAAATGTTTACCACTTCCATCACCCAACACATGGAGAATCTCCACAAGATGTTGGAGAGACAGGACCCGTTCCCCATTACCCGGGTTGGAACCCAGGGTGGTTTCCCCGCTGTGGCCCTTCAGAAAAACGTACCCGGGGATGACCGGATGCATTTCTTTTGAATTTTGAGTGCGCTGCTAAAGCGTCAGGGTGGCCTGAACAGAAATGGCCTTTCTTTCTGGCTCCACTACTTAGCGGCGAGGCACAGGCGGCTTATCATCCCACGGTAACACTCCATACAAAGCGGTAAAGGAGATCATACTGGAACACCTGGGAATGGACGCCGAAGCGTATCGCGTGCGCTTTAAAAAGAGAAGGAATGCCCAAGGGACAGTACCAAGACCCTATTTTTTAAGTTAAAGACGGCTGAGGATAAATGGCTACAGCCCCAAGAAAGAACCAAAGAGGAGATAATGTCCCTCATATATCTCGAACAATTTATGGAGGTTCTCCCTTTTTCTGCTCAAAGATGGCTCCAACAGCACACTCACCTATCTGTAGAGCAAGCAGTTGCAATGGCAACCACATATGCCCGGGCTCAACCAAAACCTGGCCTATGGGAAGGTGATAAAACCCTATGATCCCACCCAGCCAAACCTGAGAAAAAATACCCAAAGACCCTTATTGAAACACCGAAACCCCGCTTTGTTAAATCTGTAGTAGTAGTGGCCACCAATGGACCTCATAGGACCATTACTCAGGTCCAAAAAAGTGAATGTCTATGCCCTGGTTGTCATTGATTACGCCACCAGATACCCCGAAACCTTTGCAATACGCACCCCCAACATCGCCACTATTTGCGAGAAACTGGTGGAACTATTCTCCCGAGTGGGGTTTCCCCGCGAGATCCTCACGGATCAAGGCACTCCATTCATTTTCCATCTGATGCAGCAGGTGTGTAAATCCCGCAATATCACCCAGATAAGAACATCTGTCTATCATCCACAAACGGATGGTTAGTGTGAAAGGTATAACGGCACCATCAAACTAACCCTATAGAAAATGATGACAGCGGAGGGGGCCGATTGGGACACACTTCTCCCCTTGGCCCTGTTCATCATTCGTTGTCAGACCCAGAGCAGCTTAGGATGCTCTCCCTTTGAGCTACTGTACGGGAGGCAACCCCGCACCCTTCTTGAAATGACCAAAGAGGCATGGGAATGGGAGGATCCCAAAGAGAATCAATCCCTCTTGGACTACGCCCAAGGCCTATGATTGCGTCTCCACAAGCTAACCGCCCATGTCAATTAAGAGAAGGCTCAAACACGTCAGCAAACCTTTTATGACAAAGGGAAGAAGTGGCGGCACCTACAAGTCCACGACTGGGTCTGCTGCTTTTACCCTCCTCCCTCCCAAAAACTGAGTCCGAGTGGAAAGGTCCTTACAAAGTAATAGAGAAGATAGGACTGACCAGTTATCGTTTACGACTAAGCAAAACAAAAAAACAGATCTTCCATATAAATCTTTCGAAAAAATTGTTAGGTCCACCTCCATCAACTGTTCTTCAAGGTTCCCCTGAAACCAAAGAGTCAATCATCAATCTCCCCTATTGAAACATCAGCGAGGCCCTTTCCAAACCCCAACAAGAGGCATTAGAACCTGTGCTGTCTTCATTTACACATATATTCACCAACACTCCAGGTCTTACACACTTAGTGGAACAAGCCCGGGAAGGTGATCCGACAACGTCCCTACCATATTCTGGCGGCTCATAAAACGGCTGCTGAGGAGGAAATCGTCAAAATGCTTGCCATGGGTATCATTCGTCCCTCTCATAGTAACTGGTCGTCACCCATAGTGTTGGTACCCAAACCTGACAGCTCTGTGAGATTTTGTATTGATTTTAGGGCGGTGAATGTTATCACAAAGTTTGATTCATATCCTCTACCGAGGGTTGATGAATTAATAGAGCAGTTAGGTGAGGCCACATTGGACCTCACCAATGGTTACTGGCAAGTACCCCTGTCCCTAAAAGACCAAGCCAAGACAGCCTTTTCTACCCCTTCAGGATTATACGATTTTACTGTCCGTCCTTTTGGCCTTTACGGTGCCCCCGCCACCTTTCAAAGACTCATGGATGTGGTTTTACGGGATCGCCGTGGATATTCAGCCGCCTATTTGGATGATATAATCATACATAGTCCAAATTGGGATAAACATTTAGAACATTGTCGAAACATCCTTCAGGCCCTTGCAGACCCCGGAATTCATGTTAACTCCAAGAAGTCCTGATTCGGCTGCCAAAAGGTCCGCTATCTAGGGTACCTCCTGGGAAACAGGGTTATTGATCCACAGGAGGAGAAAATCAGGGCTATTACCAACACCCTTTCCCCACCACAAAGAGGGAGATTAGGGCGTTTTTAGGCCTTTTGGGATACTATCGTAGATTTATTTCCCGTTACGCAGAGATAGCCTACCCTCTGACAGAACTCCTTAAGAAGCACATCGGAGCCAAAGAGCTACACAACCTCTCCCCTTTGGCCGTTCACGCCTTTCAGGAGCTCAAGCAGGCAATCACTTCCAGCCCTATTCTTATGTCCCCGGATTTCACAAAGCCACTTATTCTCCAGACCGATGCTTCAAACTCGGGTCTGGGTGTCGTATTATCTCAAATCTCAAATGATGGTCTGGAACTTCCGGTTAGTAGACAGCTATTTTCCTGGGAATAGAATTATCCCATCATCGAGAAGGAGTCCCTGCTGTCAAATAGGCAGTAGAGGAGATCCGTTATTATCTTGAGGGCGCTCCCTTCATGCTGTATACAGACTATGCCCCTCTCCTCTGGATAAGCCGCAATAAACGGAATAACTCCCGCGTTCTACGATGGTTCCTCTCTCTCCAGCAATTTTCTTTTGAGGTCCGGCACGGTAAGGGTGCCTCCAACGGGAATGCTGACTTCCTCTCTAGAGTGACCCAGTCCCCTGAACATGAACAGGCTAGGGGGGGATGTGTCATGATGGGGCACCCCTGGACACAGAAGAGGGAGAAAGCGACCCCTTACCTCCCTCCATTTCACCTGTGTTCTGTTTACAGTCACCCACGACGGGAGATGGTGTTGAGCCCTTTAATTCCCCGTATTTCCTGGAACTTGCCTTGTTTCATGTGACCCGTCACATTCTCCAATGAGTGTCGCCGTGACAGAGGAAACTGGCTTTTTAATGAAACCTGTATGGAAGGAAGGAGGTCGTCAAGGGTCGGAAGCAAGAGAGAGTTCCTATCCATACTATCCGAAGTGGAGGAAAGGTGAAGATACAACTCTACTAGCTGCGCCGGTGGTGGTTGGCCAGGAGAGAACGCCGTCCGCAGTAACCGAACGCCGGGATCCAGAAGAGCAGACCAAGGAGTCGGACCCTATCCGTCATCACCAGCTGACCAGCCATGCTCCTGGAGGTACGTTGTTGTATCCGGGAGTGGTTTGGGAACGGAAGGCTTGCTGGAAGAGGGTCCGTAAGCAGGGAGGGGGAAGGATGCCCGATCTCCGTGTAATGGGTTCAGATCCTGAGGAACAGTTAACTTGGTTTTAGACCAGGATACACTCAGTGGTGGTTTGCGGGTGATCTCCACTCACTCCCTTTTTCCCTTTTTTATCCACTACGCCAAACGTATCGGCCCTCTAAAACTAGTGTTTTCTTTTCTTTTATTTCCTATGTCGGGCTATTTCCTGAGGTCCTTCACCCATACAAAAGGACGAAGAGACATATACGCCACTTACTCTGGAGAGAAGACGGAAGCTGTTGAGACCCTTGTGTTGTGTTTGTAGTGCCGATACAATAAAAAAATTTCTTGCTTTGACCAGAAAACCATCTCTGTTCCTCTGTGCTCATTAAAATGAGGATATTTGAAAAGAAGATATTTAGAAAGCGGGGCAGCACCATCATTTTGAATAGGACTGTACATTCTAGAGGATTCAGGGGTGGACAGCCCCAATGCTACAAGTCCCTTTTTATTCGAGTAGTATAGGTTCCACGCCAGGGCGGAAAGGCGAGAGATGTAAATGCCCAGGTATTTGAAGGATAGTTGACGCTGTGGGATTGTGGCACATCAGGACCAGCTGGCTGGTACCAATAGGGACTTGAGCCATTGACCCGATGGCCAGAGGCATCGCCATACAAGCAGAGGATCTCTAGACATCGGTGCCTAAGGATTGCGGATCTGTGAGGAATACCAATAGATTATCAGCGTAGAGTGCTACACGTTCCTCTGTCCCCCCTCCGCATTATCAAGCACACACCCAAGCATCAGGGAGAATGAGATGGAATAGTGGCTCGATTACTAGAGCGAATAGAAGAGGGGGGAGGTGGCAACCCTGGCTGGTGCCCATGCGGATCCCATTAACCCGAACCCAGGCGATATGGTTAGCATAGAGAAGTGCCACCAGTTTCGGGAAGTAAATCCCAAGGCCTGTCCTCTGCAGCACCACATCCAAAAAGGACCGGTCTACAGTGTCAAAGGCTTTTTAAAAGTCTATGAGGAGCAGAGTGGGGGGATGCAGAATATGGTGTACCTGAGAGAGGGCGACATGGACTCTGTAGACACAGTGTTGGGTGCTCCAATTCGGCATTAACCCACATTGATCTGGGTGGATAAGATTTGGCCACATCTGAGTGAGCTGAATGGCTAAAAGTTTCACCAAGATCTTGACATCAACATTAATAAGAGATATGGGCCTATATGAACCCCTGATAATTTAGTAATGCTAGATTCTATCACACATGGAACTTCTACAGTAAAGGCAGTAACAGTGCAATCTTCCTACAGACACACTGAATTGCCAAAGAACAAGGACAAGTCTGTCATGGCTACCACTTGCCAACAGGTCCCTGTCACATTATATCTTTGATCAGAGATAGAGAAAGAAACCTTATGAATATTTAAATAAAATGAACTGAACTAGCTAAATGGAGTAAATGTGAGCAAAAGATATAATGAAAGGATATGATCAAAGAAGAAAGGATTAAATAATAGGTGAAATAATGGCAGGCTTGTAAAATGAAAGATGCGACGAACACAAGAAAAAGATTAAAAACGATCAAAGAAAGGATAAAAGATTTATGAAGGAAAAGCATGAAAGGAGCAAAGAGGATAGAAAGGAGGGAAAGATGGAATAAAAAAGTAAAAAGGTAGGATTAGAAGAGAAAAGAAAGTAAAGACAAAAGCAAAGAAAGGATAAAACAAGGAAGAATGAAAGAATGGGAGAAAAAAAGGAGTAATGATCAAAGGCAGGAAGAATGGGAAAAAGAAAGGAGATAAGGAAGAAAGGAATGGAGAAGTGATGAAAAGAGTAAAGATAGAGTCTAATAAATAGAGACAGAAAGGATAAGAGAAAGAATAAGATATGAGAGAAAAAAGGAAACAATATATGAAACCAAAGATGGAAATGAGAGAAGGATGCAAGAAAACAAAGAAGGCAATATGAAAGGAAAGAAAGAGAATGAAAAATGATATAATGCTAAAGTAAAAGAAATGAGGTATTAAATGAAAGAGAAAAATAAAGTGATAGAAATGGAATAGAAAACCAGAAATTAAATATTCGAAGATCTAGGCTAAGAAAGAGAGAGATTAGATATCTGCCTGTTAAAGAGATTTAAGAAGTCCTTCTTACCTTCTTCTTGAAAACCCCAATGTAATCTTTCACTGGTGACCCACCTTCAGCCTAGACCTCTCTTTCTCCAGACTTCAGAACTCTGACACCAATTGCTACTTTCTGGACCAAATTAAAGACCCAGCTTTCTAGGCAATACTTATTCTGATGTCTTGCAATTAACTAACTCATTTTATCATCAAATGCTGCATCTTTCATGTTCCATACATTTGTTAACTATTTTGATATTCTGCGTCTTCTCTCTTTCCTCTTTGTAACCTTATTACTTTCAAATGGTCAGCTGTAAGGCGTCTTAAGACCGACAAGACCAACCTTTGCTATATTAATGTTAAAAGTAAATAAAGAAAATTAAAAGAAAAGAGCAAGATGGAACAAGAAAGGTGGAAAGAAAGTTAGGCCTTAAAGTATCAAACTGTGTGCTGATCAACTCATGGAGAATAAATAAATATTGCAATCAAACACTAGGTTCTATGCAGTATTCAAATAGCGTTTTAAATTACCGGGATTGGAGCAACCATAAGGGGCACACAGAGAAAACCCCAAGTAGACTGAACAACAAGAGATAGCTTTTGAGGCTAGATTGACTAAGTGATCTTCAAGAATTCAGACCATCCAGCCATCAAAGGAGTGTTATGGGACCATTATACAGATTGCTTCTAGGCACATTCCTTTTTCTGATGCAGAGAAATGTTCATAGATACTATGCTGGTTTATGTTAGTATCCTGCGGTCCACTATTTCAACCCACCAATACGTGATAACGACGGCATCAACGGCCCATACTTTAGCAAGATAAATATCAATCATACTTTTACATAGATCTTAACAATATAGCTAACCCTATTGCTGGTGCCTACACTAAATGCAATTCAATGAATTACCTAAAGCTAATCCCAACAGGAACCCTAACCCTACTGAATTGTGTTAAAATAAATGACATTTTACTATATAATATACCTAAC
This sequence comes from Lissotriton vulgaris, assembly GCF_964263255.1. Taxonomy (NCBI): domain Eukaryota; kingdom Metazoa; phylum Chordata; class Amphibia; order Caudata; family Salamandridae; genus Lissotriton; species Lissotriton vulgaris. The sequence goes on from NC_141694.1 coordinate 1,477,229,007, forward strand.
TTAAAAATTACACTATCAATTCCCTATATAAAATCAAAATCAAGCTGTACCTCACTGATGAGGGCTGCTTCTGGTCCCATCTAGAGTGGTCCTTGCTTTGCAGGTAAGTCTTCACTGTTCCTATTGGAGGAGGAGAATTATAATGAACCAAAAGCACTATAAACATAAATGTCGCTTGAGAGATTGTCTGTGGGTGACACTTTTACAAGTATTCCACACCATCACCAATGTGATTTAATGTGATTCTCTTGGTGCTGCAAGTATGCTCAGACTTGAGTGTTAGGGTTGAGGACTAAATCAATGGCTGCATTCTGACGACAAACTCACACTCTTAGTGCAAGGATGAGTTTGATGTAACCACATTTCCAGAAGGTCGGTTAAGGAAAAATGGAGGAAAAGGGTGGAAGAGAAAACAAGTATTGGCATAGCCAATAGGTCTCGCCTTAGGAATCTAATTAGCTTTTAGCCATGCAGCAGCATTATCCTGGGTGCTACTGTTCTACTGTTCTTTAACATGAACACTTTGACACTAATAGGCATATTATAAGTCTGCATTGTGAAGTACTTAATTAAAAGGTTTTTTGTACAACTAATATTAGCTTTGTCTGTGCTGTCAAGTTGTGTAATGCCATAGTTGGAGAGATTTGTGTAACTTGTAATTTGGAGGTCATATTTTGCCAGACTAGTTAGGCCTTACATAGTTTTAAGGTTGATAACATGAGTAGAACTATATAAGGTGAAACAACATTGCAATGCATCAAGGACAAAGTGGTGGGATAGTAAGCAGTATGTAAACGACTAGCCCTTCTAAAAACAATCCACCTCTAATTAAATGTCACTCAATGTTATTACGAAAATAAAACAACAGCTTGAGTAAGCATGTCTGAAGTAAACAAGGCTTCAATATACAGGGCCACCTGCAGAAGACAACACAACATGACTCCAGCCCGGAATACGCTACTCCAGCTCAAACTGCATTCTGGTCAATTTATTTTTTACCCACCAGGTTTTCGCAGATGTACAACGAGCAGCTCCTCAACTAACCCTTCGTTGCTGCCTCCAAAAACCAAGATGAGCTTCTTGATGGCCAATGCGCAATGTCCGTGCCGGTTAACGACCTGATCAGCCCACCACCCGCTTCCAGCGAGGCTGCAGTGCCTTGGAATGAGGCGAGTAGTAGCAGCTTTTGCATTGCAGAATAATAAACCGCAAATGTTTGACAGAAAACGTACAAAGCATAGCAGCCAAGGTTTCAGATTGCTATGTGTGACATTTTCATAATTTTAAATGACTGTAGGATGTGACCAGCTGCAAAGAAAAACTGTGCTTTTTAATTCAACATTAAACTTAAAATGATGAAGTTGCAAGCGTGACTGGAAAGCCAATATTTTCGCAACTTACACAAAAGCTAATATGAGCCCCTTCCTCAGTTGAGCCAGTAGCGCAGCACATCAGAAATGTAGGGACCTGGGAAATCACTGCCTATGCATTAGCAATACATATCTCGCAATTCAGAAGTAAAGCAGATTGAATATTTTAGCTGCTCTAGCTTTGCCCGCAAATACTGACAAACCCAGGGATGTTCTCAAAGCCGACACCCGGTTCCCACACATGCATCAAAAACATCTGCTGAAAGAAAGTATTTCTTCGAACAACTGCCCCTGTAGTAGCTGCACGCTTTTCCGACAGGGCTCGTTAAGCAGTGTAATTAAATCAATAGATGCGCACTGCCCCCGGTGTCTGGTGAGCAGCCACCAGGTAATATTAACGAGTTGCACGGCCCTCTACCAACCCAGCACTTACCACGCAGTCAAAAAATGGGTCCTGCAGAGAACTCACTAACTTTCTTTTCAAGCGACTCCATCAGAAGAGCAGGGCGTGACCGCGGTAAAGGAGAAGGCCAAGGGACAGCAGTACAGCGGGGATGCTGTAGAGGAAGCGGGAGAACGGCACAAGCACCCACTGTGGCTCTTGCTTACTACTACCGCCAAATTGCGAGGCAAACTTTCCAGCAATGAAATTACAGAAAAACGCGTTTAAACTGGTGGGCTGCTCTTTGCTGGGGGACTTCGCAGGAGCTCCGGAGGGGCTAATTTAAATGCCGGATATAAAAACTGTGGAAGCCACCATCTTAGGAGAGAAGAGCTGCCGCTGCCTTTTGCTTCCCTGCCGCACCCACTTGTCTGTTAGCAACATAGGCAATGCGGACAACGGGAGGATGTGGGAGCAAAGGCAACCTGCCGCACGCGAGCGGGGAGGGAACAACCAACTTAAGATCTCAAGTGCAAGCAGTGTATTTCCAACGAGCCGTTATACCGGCATGCGCACATTACCAAGCGCTGAAAAAAAAGAAAGAAAAAAATGTAGGTGCCAAGCGGAGACAACGGGAGGGGCGGGAGCATAGGCATTGCTTGTAAGCAGGAGCAGATCTCAAATACCCGAACGAGAAGCTGCAGGCAAGCAAGAAACGTCGCGGGACTACTCAAATGAGCAAAAGCATTGGCAGCATGTCCAATACACCTCGGCTTGGAAGCTCTGTGTGTGGCTAGCGCCAATTAGTACATGAGCCTTCAAGGGAAAGGGTTGTCTGCTAGCCTGTGAGTGGTGCGTGCGCGCTTTAAGGAATGTAAAGAATGCTGCTGCCCCTCTACGCGCCGCTGCTGGCTCCTTCCTGCAAAACGCTGTGGGAGTGAACCTTTGCTAAAGAGGTGAGACATGCGCCAGCCTTTAGCCAATTGCCGCCTACGAAAAATAAATGACACAGGCAACAACCAACCCTAATGCGTGGGGGAAATCAGACCCACACGGAGAAGTTTGGAGTGCTCACAAGAAGCCTCCCATAGAGCAGCGCATGCGCGCTGCACTAGGCTTGACCTAACAAAAATTACACAGCTGTCTCCACTAAGGTAATGCACCTTTTCTGGGTTTTATTGGAATTGTCACCTTATGTGTCAGCCTTATTTTGCCCGCTTCTTAATAATAGTATATTTATACATTGATTAGTCTGACCACTGTCATCAAACGAGGTAATCACAGCCATTAGCAATAATACCATCCCTTAGCGGTTCCTTCAAAGTGGAAACAGTGACGAAACTCAGGAAAGACCCCAGCAACTCCAAGGAACCAGGTGGAAGAGCAAAACTGTCAGACTTCTGTGAGCGAATCAGTAAATTAATTGTCTTGCACCACTAGGAGAGCCTGCAAATGGTAACTATATAACATTGGGAAAAAGAGGAAACAAAAACTGTGGCAGATGTCGTGGCAAAGTGGTCTGTTCTGTATGGTCTTGCTTGATTTTTCCCTTTTTCTGGACGATATATTTTCTGGTATTAAGACTGTGTTTCTAACTCTCCAGCAAGGCCACTGTAATCTTGCAACTGTTTTTTGGATTTTACATGTCATATGCGGGCTACGGTGTGTAGTTACACCACCCACATATGTGACAAAAACATATGACTGCTTGGAGCAAAACTGCACTTTAGCTGGGCTGCAGTTTCAAAGCACTGCAGTGACACATGAACGGGAAAAGTGCATTTGCCTTGTAGGAAACCCTATTTCGTATTTAATAATGAGACAACCCTAAAATACCTTATAAGCTCTCAAAACTTGGTGTTAAATATATAAAAATATGGCATACTATATATTAGGCATAGTGTGCCTTCACAGTGAATAAATGCCCAAAAACTGTTTTCACTTTGTAGGTTAGATTTTCCATGATGCTGTGTTGGCTAGATTTCCATGATTTTATATAAAGAGGCCAAGGTGTGATTCAAATCTTAATTTTGCATCTCTGCTTGGGAAAATGCCAGTAAACTGATTCAACGTTATTTTCTAATCAGTTTAACAATCTAATTTAAAGCTGAAAGTGTATTTTTCATACCTTTAGCACAAAACACACTTTTATAAAAAAGTGTGCTTTGTGCTGCCTGAGCTAAAACTGGTTAAGAACCAACTTTGCTATTACAGGGTCTGTATGTAAGCTAACAGCCCTGGTGAAGCTCTTGGCAAAACGGTCAGTGGCAATCTGATGGGAAAGATGCTCCTCTGCTGCAGTGATATATGTCAAAGATGTAATGTGTTGTAACATGTGTGATACTGTTGCATTACTTCTACCGGTCAATTTGAGACCAAAAGACATCTGGGCACTGCTACCAACGTATGTGGCAGAACGCACTTCTGATGTTTAATGCAAGGTTCCGTAAAGTAAGATTTTTTTTTAGGTTATACTATGCTGCTTGAGCTGCCAGTGAATATTGCACTTGACTGACCATTGTAAGCACCAATTTACTGCATGTCCACTGTATTACATTGTTGAGAGGTGCTTTTGACGTTCTTCTGCTTGGATTCCCAGTCTGTAATCCTCTATTGCTGCTAAATACCAATGACTCTCTGCAATTGGCAGTGTTACTCTCCTACAGTGATAAACTTTAAATAAAGATTCAAAAAAAGAACTCATTTTACCTCCCAGCCCACTCGAGTGGGGGAACACACATTCCTGGCTGAGAATTAATGCTCCTGCTCCTAGGGGACAATAGCTTGACTTCAGGGCCCAGGAAGGTAGAAGCATTGTCAGCATGCAGCAGTAGTGGGAGAGAAACAGCTGGCACAACAAAAAGCAGCCTTCACAATTGCTCTTTTAACTTGGAGATACAAAATTGGACTGACAGGGTCTGTTCCCATTCATTCTCAGGGCCCTCCTAAACCTTCTGGCTCAGCCCCAGAAGGAGGGAGAATAGTTGTTTTGACCCTAGCAGAGGTAAGGTTACATGATTTAAATAGGAAAAAGGCTATGGGAGAAGCAGAGATTGTACAAATGGTAGAAGTTGGGTTAGCATTTTGGATATAGGGCTTCTTGGAATTTTTACAGTAAAGCAAAGAGGAAGTGCTACAATAGAAGGTGGGCATATAGTGTGAAGTATTGGGTGGGAAACCTTCTCCAGTCACTGGCTAGTGCACAAGGTAAGACTGATACTTCACCACCAACTCTTCAGAACACTCTTGGATCCGGGTAGAAAAACCATTAGAAAGAAGATCTCACTGGAAGAAAATGACTGAAGGTCTCCTGACTCTTGCTGCCACCCATAGACTGGAAGCCCACTCCAAGGATCAGGTGGCTGATCTCCAGTTTGCCTGCTTCAATAACAGAGAAAGCAGAAGGACTCCTGACTCCAAGAGGACCCAGGTGACTATAGAGTACTGGACACTGCAGAAGGCCGGGATCGAGACACATCTGGCGGCTTGAAGCCTGTCTTGAGGACCTGGGGGCTGCAGGATTGCCCAGAAAGACCTTTTCCAGTAGTTATAGGAAAGTGAAGCTCAGTTATTTTTTTCACATCCAGAACAAATGCTCAGACTTGCCCCGGGAGGGCACATCCAAGATGGGCAAGAAACGATGTTTGCCCCATGTTGAGCTTTATGTCATGCTGAAGACTAGATCAGCAGGAGATTGTAATAAACATATTGCAATGGAGAAGTGTGGCTCAGTGGTTAGAGGCGGCAGACCTGGAAGCTGGGATCGACCATGGACCAGGGTTCGATTCCCCGCCTCAGCGGGTCTCGGGCTCAAAAATTCCACGGCCTCGACAATTCTCGCTCCGGTGCCTACTCGACTCACGGGGTCTCACTCTGCAACTCTGGGCAATAGCTTGCTTAATGTCCACGACGGCCCCTCGCAGCGGGATGCCTGGCTTTCACCCTGTAGACACCCTGCTGGGGCCTCTCACAGGGGAATACCAGGACGGGTTCCCTAAGCAAGCGCCAGGATGCCCTTTGGGTGACAGGTTGCGCTATATAGGTACACCTACATTTACATTTACATTTACATTTATATTTGGACTTGTGGAGCATTGATCAGCTACAACTGCCAGCCCTGCCATGCTGGAGGATTTTGGGAATCAAAAACTGACAATCCAAAGTTAAAATCTTGGACCTAGGTGAGGTGGGAAATTTAGCCCAGTGGTGAAGCAATCTCTGTCTCTATGAAATCCAGCTTTTTCCAGTTTGGACATTTTAGCACCAAAACCAATGGCATTAGTGGATCTCAACTATAATGCATCTGACTTTGAGGGACCTTTGTCGGCTTCAGTCTTGGAACTTTCCTCCCTGGCAGACTTTGAGCTCCAAAAAAGTGACTAAGTCCCAAAGTAGAAGCTTTGACTGGCAAACTTTGCTTGGTGTATCTACTCTCTACTTTACTGTGGTCAGCATCAGTGGCGGTTTCTCTCCAAGAGCGTCAGAGCACCACCCACATTACATTCAAGAATAAGTGCTCACCTCATATCGTACAAAAAAAACCTTCATTGTAGTCTACTACTACTCTTATTATGTATAATATATTTACTGCTAGAAGAACACGGGGCACTGTCTGCCCCCCTCAACGACATCACGTGACGGACTCAGCCTCTCTCTTTGTTTGTTTGCTCCCCGGGCGGGACAAAAGAAGCCTACGTGTTTGCCGGGCTGAAAGCCATGAAGGCTGTGATGTCATCAGCTTGGCAAAGACCTAGCTGCAAGGCGCAGTCTCCATCACCTGATGTCGTGGAGGTAAAGTGACCCAAGGCATCGCAGGCAGTCTGTCCTCAGGCTCTGAATCATCATTTCACTGCAGGTTGCTGTCCGGAGTAGGGCAGTAGGACTGGACCGACTGACTTGTTGTGAACTCAGGCAGTTCACAAGGTAAGGCCCAGGCGGGCATTTTTTAACTTATATAGGCCTGTTTAGGGCCTTGTCATCGCATGGAAGGATGTAGGTGAGGGGAGAGGGGGCAGGTGCACAGTTTAAGCATGTGCGCCATTTGGTGGAAGAAATAGCTTTACTGCTGCAGTTGGTTGGTGTTCTCCCGGTGTTCTCCGTTAGTGTGCATCCTTCCTTATTTTAAGGGTGTGGGGGCGGGGGAATCCAAACCATGTTGTCTTGGACTTTCAGCTGTGCTTGCTAAGGAGTGATGCTACAATGGCAATGAAAGGGTAGCAGAGTGCTTAAAAGGGCCTCTCTGAAAGCTGCTTTACTTTTTCCATAAAAAGTATAGGAGGCCTGCTGAAGGGCTCTCTTACTGTAGTGCATTAAATCCACAGCCATCCTGAGGCTTAGGTGTTCAGCATGTCTAGCAGGCCTCATGCACAATACAGAGAAACGAAGAGTAACGGGCCCGCTCTTTTCAGCCATTTTAAGTTTTACTCGTCATTCATGATGTATGGAGTATTTTCTCCTCACGGACACATACTTTCTGTCTCAGCCTGACTTGGCAGGAGTCTTCATCTAATCTGTCCCTGTTCCCCCTCTGCATGTAGGGCAGGATGCTCACATACACACACAGACCTAAGACATCACTGCAAAAAGACCTAGAGCATCAATGGCCATAGACCAACCACATACCTACTGTGAAAGAATAGCACACAGCGGTACAGATAGGCAGAGCACGTGGTATACTGGCGTCTGATATGCATCCGATTAGACTGACAGTTTTACCAGTCACTGTCTTCGTTAGAACAGATTCACAATTGCTGTATTAACCTTCCTGCTTCCTCAAATTGCTTGAAAATGCACCATTTGTCCACCCTTTTTTCCAAAATTTCTCAGGGGGATAACCCCCACGAACCCTCCTTATATTGTTTGGGCTCGCTCGCCGCAATGCAGTCTTTCAAATGTCAACAGCCACCACTAGTCAGCATGAAATTGTGCCTGTATCTTAGTTGACCAAAATCCGATATATTGTAAGTGTGATTTCTTTTTCTAAGTGCTTTTTGCTTTAAAACTTAATAATTCAGCTCTCCAGTTCTCCTTACGTGATTTTAATTGTTTTGATGTCTTTCTGACCATTAAATATTTCTCTTTTTTCTAAATTAGTTAGAGAATTTTATGGTGTAGTTTATTATTGAATCTACCCAGCCCAAATTTTTTCAAGAAGGCAGTCCAAATCTTAACAGCAGCACCGACTGTCTTAAACCGTGTCCTTTTGTAGTATGAAAAATCAGTGCAGTTTAAAAAGCAGTTCTCTGCCTCTGGCCCCAAAACCACTGCATAAACATCAGTAGAGGTGCTGGTAATCCTTTGATCCCATCCGCCACCCCCAATTAACCCCTGCATACACTGTAGTGCCGCCGCCCAGTAATATAACCTAAAGTCAGGGGCTCCCCACCCCCTCTATCTCTTGGGAGGGTAATAAACCTATATGCCCTCCTTGTTTTGCCGTGTGCCCAAATAAATCTGTTCAAAACTGACTCTAGTGCAAGAAACCATCTGACCTCAAATATAACGGGATTGCTCTAAAGAAATAAAGAAACGGGCAAAATTAACATCTTAATTACATTGGTGCAGCCAACTAAGGATAGGTGAAGGTTATTCATTCTCTCTAGGTCGGATCTCACTCTCGCCATTAGGGGAGCCATATTCTGCTCCACCACCCTGTCTAGATCTGCAGAGATCTCAACCCCTAAATATACTGCTGAACTAACAACCCGACTATCATTACAGAGTGTATGGGAGTTTTTTGCTATCTGGGTCTTAGCCCTATTGAGTCTGTAGCCTGAGACCTGGCCAAATTGCTGTGCTTCAAATTCCACCTCTCTAATAGCGAGAGTAGGGTTAGTTGTTAAAATCACCACATCGTCCGCGTAAGCCAAGGTTTTGAACTCCTTACCATTCACTCTCAGTGGGGGGGGATATTAGGGTTAGCCTCCAAACTGCGCAGCAAGGGGTCCATATAGAGTGCAAACAACAGGGGGGAGGAAGACAGCCCTGCCTAGTCCCCCTACTAATCTGCACCAAGGCTGAATATCCTCTGTTAACTCTAATCCTGGCTGTTGGTTCTCTGTACAGGGTCTGGATGGTCTTTATATAGGCCTCACCTATGCTATACCACCTCATTACTGTCCATAAGTAGTCCCAGTAAACCCTATTGATCACCTTTTCTGCGTCTAAAAATAAGGCTGCCATAGGGTCTCCCGGGACTCCCACAGCATCGAACAGTGTGACTGCTTGTCGGAAAGTGGAGAAGTGTGGCTCAATCGTTAGAGCGGCAGACCCTGATGCAGAGGTCTAGCCCTGGACCAGGTTCAATTCCCCGCCTCGGCGGGTCTTGGGCTCAAAAATTCCACGGACCTGATAATTCTCGCATCGGTGCCTATTCCAATCATGGAGTCCCACTCTGCAACTCTGGGCAATAGCTTGCTTAATCTCCACAATGGCCCCCACAACGCTAAGGATGCCTGGCCTCCACCTTGGGGGGGCCCAGGAGTGGACGCCTCACAGGGAAAGCCAGGATGGGTTCCACAGCGGTATTCGTACAAGCGCCTTGAGACCCTTGCGGGTGAGTAGTGCGCTATACAAATTTCAATTTACATGTTGAGTAGTGCCTTTACCATGCTGAGATGGGCTAACCAAACTCTCGACTATTCTGGCTAATCTTTTAGCGAGTATTTTAGAAAAGAATTTAGCATCGGAGTTCATTAGGGTAATGGGTCTACAGGACCCTGGTGCAAGCGGAGGTTTGCCTTTCTTCAGGATTACTATGATGTCCGCACCACCCCACGAGTTAGGAATCGACTCCCCTCTTTGTGCCTGAAGCACAGTATTGAAGATATCTAGGACCAGTGCCTCTTGGAAGACTTTATAAAATTCTACGGGGATCTGGTCCGGGCCCGCCGCATTTCCTGAGGGGAGGCTTCCCGGAGCTGCAACAACTTCCTCCAATTTAATTGGTAATTCTAGGGCCATCTTCTCTTCCTCAGGGAGGATCGGGGTGGGATGTTACTAAGATATCCTGATATACCTACAGTCTCGTTTTCATTGTCTAAGAGCTGTAGAGATCTGCATAGAAGTGCCTAAAAACTTCCCTCACACCAACGGGTTCAGACACACTGTTGCCCTGCTCATCTGAAATCTCCTTTATTTCAGACGCTGAGAGTTTCTGTCTGGTGCGGATGGCTAGTATATCGCCCACCCTCTCGCTTAACTCGTAAGAATTCTCTTTCTTAATTAATTAACTGCGGCTTTACTGGCGATGCATTCTACAGTTTCCGCTTTGCTCGCAACTATTTTAAGTAGCTGCTGTTCCAATGGCACTTGCTGCTGAATAGCTAAATTTAGCTCTTCCTCTGCCTTGAGCAGGTTTTTAACCATTTCCTCTGCTCTCAACATCTCCCCCTTCTGTTTATGAAGCGTAAAGCTCAGCATCTCTCCCCTGATTCCCACTTTGAAAGCGTCCCACACCATGCCTGGAGCTGCAGTCCCTCTGTTCACTTCCCAAAAATTCCTAATCCAGGTATTCATATGTTTTATATATGACTCATCTTTAAGCAAAGCTCTCTCAAAAGTCCAAAGAGTATCTCGTATATATGCCTGACCTACTTTAACAGTTAAAATCAATGGGTTGTGATCTGAAACGATCCAAGGGTGTTTTTCTATCTGGGAACCCCCAAGAAGGGAGTTGGATATCCAGAAATAGTCCAGTCTGACCAGAAACTTGTGGGGAGCAGAGAAAAATGTGCTGCCATCTTTATGTGGGTGTAATTTGGCCCAGAGATCTATTAATGAATTGTGCGGTGCCATAGCAGTCAGTGCTCTATATGTTTTCCTCTTTCTGCCTTTGTAGCGCCCCCCTGCTTGTTTATACGACCCTGATGGTCCATGGATATTAAGGTCACCGCAACAGATAATGGGTTTGGGCCACTGAGCCAGCTCTGCATCTAAAAATTGGAAGATGTCAGGATCATCCTCGGTGGAGCCATATACTGAGACCAACGTAAACTTCTCTCCCCTGTAGGTTATTTCCAGCAACACCCATCTGCCCCATTGATCTTCTTTCTTTCTATTTACGACCAAATCTCTACTTTTGGCCAATACCGCAACCCCTCTGGTCTTTGAGCCCTGCTTAGCATTTGCCAATAACGAAAACCCAGCTGCTCCAGCAGGTATCCCTTTGCCCCCTCTATATGTGTTTCTTGCAGACAGACAAAATCCAAACGCAGTGTTTTTAACAATGCGGCAACTCGCAATCTTTTGTTAACATCGTTAAGCCCATAGATATTTATCGAGGCAATTCTACATGTCATTAAAATACAACAAATGTATGCCCTGCCTTCGCAAACGACTCTTTAAGAAAATCCAAAAGAAGAAAAAAAAAGATTGTGCTATGCTGTATATGCTGGATGTGCTGTGCGTCCAGTGCGTGCTCCCCCTCTCCCCCTCCCCCAACCTCTCCCCTGCCCCTTCCTCCCCTGTACCTCCATCCCCCCCTACGGGCAAATAGGTCATGCATGACCTATGTGTCGCCTCCTCCTCCCTCCCTTAGATATTAAAACCAGAATCCTCCTCTTAGTATCTAGAAATAGCAAGCCCTGTATTCCCTGTGGTGGGATACTACTCCCTGACCCTTAATGTGAAGTTATTCTCATTGTCCCGATCCCTGTATCCCAGCACCTCCACCATATATGCTTTTGCCTTGATTTCAGAAAAAAACATTTTCATCTGGCCTTTAGTAATCACTTTCAATTTGGCCGGGTATAACAAGTAGGCTTCTGACCCAAGAGCCTGTAAAGGGGCGATTAGCTGCCTCAATCTCCAACTACGCTCCACTGTAATGTGGCAGAAATCGGGCCTGGCAAAAAAAGTAACATTATTAAAGGATCGCTTAGCCTCCGGCTTTGCTTTCTCTAAAATTATTTGTCTCATCAGAAAGTTGCCTACATATAAGAGAATAGCTTTGGGCCTACCCTCTTGAGACGCAATCTGCCCTCTCTTCATTGTTAGGGGAAAGCGGTGTGCCCTCTGGATTTGATTCTCCCATTGCCATGAAGATAACTCAGAAAAGGCCCCTTTTAATAAGTTCACCACAAACAACCTGGCATATTGCCCTTCCAACCATTCAGCCACACCAAGTAGTCTAATGTTATTTCAGCGCTGGCGATTTTCGTAATCCTCCAGCTTCCACTGAACGTCCTCAGCCACTTTCTGTTGTTCTTGTTTAAAGGTTTGGAAGCTACTGAAGTCGTCCTCCAGCTTCCCCGCCCTTTCTTCTACTTGGGTAACCCATTCTGCGACCTCGTCGAATAGTTTAATAATCTTTCTTAAGGAGTTCTGTATCTTTTTTGCCCCCTGCCTCGCCCTGCGGCTTTCGACTCTTGCCTCGCTTTGCATAGATTTGAGGGTGCTGAATAGCAAGTCCAATGACACCGGCTGGGGTGATGGATGGGGTGGGGCCTGCGCCCCGGGTAACTTTGGGATACCACCAATATCTTGATAAGTCTGTGATGTGGTTGAGTAATCCCACAATAGTTTTTTGGAGGGGTATGAGGGGCTGCCTGAGGGATTATTTTTCCTCCTAGACCTGCATTTCTTTTGGGTGCATGTTTGAGCAGTGGAGCTGATCCCTGAGTCAGTGGTCTCTTCCATGCTTCCCTCACTTGCGCTCAATGATTCTGAATCCTCATTGACTGAATAGAAGCGATCCGGCGAGGCAGCCCCACCAACGACCCCACTCTCACAGTATCTGACTGGGTTAGTCTCATTAGCTAATTGTTGAGCTGCCAGAGCCGGATTACTCTTCCAGGTGCTCACCCCACATCCTCCAAGTTGTCCCCCGTCTGCCCACGCAGAGCCCGCTGACTCACCCTGGCTTTTGCCTGTGGGGATCTCACTTTCTAACAGATACCAAGTTAGTGAAAAACTGCACCTGTGTGGGAAGACATACAAAAAGGGACTTTTGCCAGGCACCTGTTCCCTGATTTCATATCTTCTTATGAAGAGCCAGAAGCAGTGCACATTTTGCTCTGAGCCCACCGGACCTTACCCACAAGTATCTGATACTGTTTCTTTCTGTTTGAGTTCACCAGCCTCCAAGACCCGATCTGCCAGAGCGTTTATGATGCTTACCCTCTGTCTTACCCTACTGTATTTTCTCTTGACCATCTGTCCCCTTCCAAACTTGATCCTGATAATGGGTCACATGCCCTCTATGTCATAGGACTTCAGCTGCACTGCACTGATGACGCCAACATGACCAAAACAATTTTGTTTCTCGTGTTCCTCTCCAAAGTGGACCTGGCCTGGAAGTTTGACTGGACTCTTCCCCTTGGAGAAGGAGCAAGTCTGATTTGAATGTGGTTGGTTGTTGGCTTAAATGGCACAGAGACCAGAAAAGAGGACTATAATCAGTGGCATAGCTAGGTTGCTATGGGCCTAGTGGAAGCAAAGTAATTGTACCCACTCACTGGGGTGACATCTTAGTCTGTCAGCTGCCCCCTACACTCCTCAACCTGTTTTGAAAGAGTCTGCTTCTGCCATATAAAAACTCACTACCCTTCTCATATACAAACTATTGTATCTCGACTCTCTGCACTGCATTTCTGTAAGTCAAATACATACCCTTAAAACCATTACTGAAGCCAACAGATTTGGCCCTTGTAAAGTGCATGCACATAAAAACAGAACATGCAGGGACCCCACACTCGCACTGCTGCCCTCACATAGGCACATCCCTCATGCTGCATTCACACAAGCATATGTCTCACTCTGCACTCACACAGGCACAACTTTCAACTGGCACTTTCAACTGGTAGACCACATTTAGCTCGCTCTGCGCACAAAGGCACAACTTTCAACCTGTAGACTACTTACCCTATACCCATAAAACACAATGTTAATCTTGCATTCACTTAGGCACATCCCTCATTGTAGACTCACAAAAAGTGGTAGCTTTCCTGCACTCATTCAAGCACACTGCTCACACACAGGTACACCACTCACTAGATAGGAGCAACGTTTAGACAGATTGTGGCATAGGAGACACGAGATGAGTAACTGGTGCATTGGTCTACTAGCGTAATTCAAAGTTCTTGAAGTAAGCTACACTTGGACCAGCACTACAGACTATGTGAGTCTAATCTTTGTGGAATTTTGCAGGGAAAAGTCCCACCTGTATTCTAAAAAAAGGTGGTGGTATTCTTTACTCCTCAAGCATAAGCTAAAATATATAAAGAAAGAAAGAAAAGTAAAATAAAATATGGCACCTAAATGTAGAGGGTGTATGCCTCAATAAAATATTAAAATGTAAAGCTTTGCACTGGTCTGCCAACTTGGAACATTTAGAAATAATAGAGTGTGCATCATAGTCTTTCAAGATGATGGCAAGGATCTGAAGCTTGCAGTATTGATGCCTGGTATTCTACACATAAAAGTTGTCAGTAGGAGCAATGGCAGCGGAGCTGCTGGTAGTCTCATTGCTCAGTTAGCACTAGTCTGCATTTGCAGGTGAGCTGCTGGGGAACTAGCTAAAGGAAATCCCCTGAGATTGACTTCTCTGTTTGCAGAGTAACACAGAATAAGCAGGCAAAATACTGACACTGCCTAACATCCTAAAGACTAGCTGTTTACTAGGCAGAGCCGAACTTTGGCAACAAAGCAAATGGCTGAAGAGGGCTGATGCGCTGCCTAATTATACATATGCTGTTCTGAATGGCTGAACTAATATGTAACTTACACTATGTATGATACATAATTGAAGTGGGCTTACCTAAAGTCTATTTACTCCAAGTAAAAGCATGTACTTTTTATGAGAAAACATGAGATTGATGAGACAGCTGAAACTGTTTATGGTCAGATCTAAAACACAGAAATAGATTGAGCACCGGGAGCAGTAGTGCAGGGGGTACTTGGCTCATATGCCTAAAACATACCGCATATTTCAAGAGCATCAAAACCTTTCCTGAAAGACATGGAACAAGTGTGACACTTCATTCAGCAATATGGAATAAGTGTGGTACTACAGTGCCAGTGCACAAGCTTCCTTCAAATATATTTAACAAGTATAAACTACAGGGCCGTTCAGTGCAAGCTTCCTTCAAAGACATGGAACAAGTGTGACACTTCATTTAGCAATATGGAATAAGTGTGGTACTACAGTGCCAGTGCACAAGCTTACTTCAAATATATTTAACAAGTATAAACTACAGGGCCGTTCAGTGCAAGCTTCCTTCAAAGACATGGAACAAGTGTTGTACTGCAGGGCCTGTGCAAGCTTCAGTCAAAGACATGGAAGCAGTGTTGCCCAGCAGGGACAGTGCAAGCTTCCTTCAAAGACATAGAACAAGTGTTGTACTGCAGGGCAAGTGCAAGCTTCAGTCAAAGTCATGGAAGCAGTGTGGCCCAGCAGGGACAGTGCAAGCTTCCTTCAAAGACATAGAACAAGTGTGGTATTTGGGGCTACTGCAAGCTTGCTTCAAACATATGGAACAAATGTGGTATTGCAGTGCCACGGCAAGCTTCCCTCAAAACCAAGTGTGGCACTGGGCAGCACCATTTAATGCTTCACTTAGATACAACAAACAAGCAGCATTTCAGATTTTGTACAAGTGTAAGGAACTGGGGTGTGTGAGTGCAAGCTTAACTCAGACGCACACCAAGATTTCCACATCCACTAACAGGTACAGCACCTGGCAGGCATGCACTCTCCCTAACACCCATAGACTATATACCGATCTGGTCAGAAACAATGCAAGCTTTTCTCACATGGACAGCATCTGCAGCAGCAGCCCAAATGTGTCTGTAAACATACACACACACACACATACACAAAATGTGCAGCATTTGCAGCAGCGTATGTTCCCTCGACATGCAGCACAGGTGCAATCCGAACCCAATTACAATATTTTTCGAGCAGACAAACAATTTAGGCATCGAGATCGTGGTATCAACAGTTCATCTTATAGATGCGTGTGAGCAAGGTCTGTTATTGGGTTCTTGCGTGTGATGCAGGTGAAATTTGTAAGGACAGCGATCATGCAGAGTAACAGGTCTGTGGTGTGCTCACACGCACTATAAAATGAAGCACGATACATATATGTCCAGCCCTGATGAAGTCTGTTGTTATACCTACAGCATATAGACGATACATGTGCTGGCAAGTGGAAAGTTCAAGTACAAGGGCAGAATTGAACACTGGAATAAAGAACTGTTGATACCAAGATCTGAACACCTAAATTGGTTGTGTGCTTGGAGAATATTGTAATTCGGTTTCCCCCCCTAGAGGAAGATTAGGTAGCTCTTCCTCCTCTAGAGCACCAAATGAGATATGGACTCTTGTTGTACAGACTGAATTGTGCATTTACTTCTCATACTGATTAGTTTTGGGCGCCCACACTCCTAGCCACCGCCCATACATTGTAACAGCACAGATGCAAGATGGACATCAGGAGGGCCAGCTAATATTTCCTCACATACAATACAGGTATCACACTGGCAACAACACCTAAGCTTATTTCAGATACAGAATACCCAGAGCATATTATAGAGGTGGGTGAGCCACTGAAGGCTTGAGCCAGATGCGAGCCTTTCGTTCAGCTTGAAGCCCTCTTAAACCCAAAATGAGCTGTGCGTTCTTGTGGCTTCTACCTGCTACGATGTAACCTCATGCGCTAAGAATGAAAGACAAAACATTCAACTTTGATGTCAAGTAGGAGCAAGAAAGGGATATCAAACTAGTGACTGAATTACAGTGTGAGACCAGAAGACCTGTGATCAATACCTGCTTGGCAATTCGACCAAAATGTGGGATCTTAGGCAATTATTTAAATTTATTGTGCATCCGATTTTTTTAATTATTGCATATGAGAAAACATTGAAAAACGTGAGGATATGTGCTGTACAAAAATCTCTTGTTTGACTTATTGGACTATAATTTTAGTTCATTTAAAATAAAAATATATCCTGCATATAGGGTGCAAGACAACTGATTCACATCTTTGTTCACTAATGGTGTTGTCTTTGGAGTGAGGTTTCGGGGGCATGAATGATTCTAAGGTCATGTTTAAAAACTATCACTTTTAATAAATGCCTCTCAATGTAGTGATATAATCGAATGTACTTGTGTGAAACGCTTGCAATGAAATATGTTTTTTGAACTTTGAAGACACTTTATCATATTTTTACATAATATTTGTTGCACGATTATCAAGCCATTTGTTCCCATGGCTCAACTGGTGCTTGTGTTCTTAGAGCCAAGACAGACCCTTAACTTGTCTCTCCCTGTTACTTTGTTGGCTCGCCCACCTCTAATACAACAAAGTAACAGTTACTTGGGTTCTCCATCTCTCACATTCTCGATCTGGGGGCAACATCATGTTTCCTTAAATTCTGGCCAGTTAACATGGGTCTTAGAAGAATAACTATTCCTCCTTTTGGTTTTAGTAAGACAATTGTGCGTGAGTGACCCAAAGAAGTTGTTTAAAGTTACCTGTGCATTGATTTTTGCATTGAGCACAAAAAAAACTTTCAAATAATTTCCCCAGTTCCAGCTCTCTGTCCAAAGTAAGACAGTGTTCTTTTACTAACTGCCTTCATCTGCTCTCCCCCAATCAGGCTGAAACCAGTGATTACTGTGACTGTCTTGTCTTCAGAAGCCACCCGGCAGCATGGGCACAACTGCTTCCTTGACCTCTGTTTGGCATCAGGCAGCCAGAGCCGAATGAGGCGCTTTGCATTTACAAAAGTGATGCCCACTGCTCGGCAATGCAGTGCATGAACAATGAGCCTCTGCAGTGCCCCCTGCAGGTGTTTCAATAGTTTCTGCTGCTCAGAGTCTCACTCCTGCAACTGAGGGAATCAGACACAGCTAACAGCAAACTCCCAGTGCAGTAATAGGCCCTGTGGCCCTAGAGTGCACTGGTGCTAGAACAATTTAATTTTCAGAATGGTGGTGCTCCCATGATACATCACTTATAAGGATTGTGAAATATTCAAGCATCACACAAAGAACAAATGTTGCAAATAAGTCACGCCCCTTCTGCAGGAAAGGGGTAAGGGTGTGGTTGGTGTTGCATTTATGGGCACACTTTCACAAATATATTACTAAAGCGAGGTGTGGTAGCAGACTGTCATTTACAAACAGCGCATTTTCCATTAAAATGACTATTACATTTCACAAACATATTATTTTACAGATAAAATGATATAGCTCACACACGATAGTGTGTGGAAATTTAGTTGGGAATATTTGTCATTTGTGATTTGTTTTGACCCTATTAAAATCTTCATTTACAAACTTTAGAGTTTGGAAAAGAAGCAATTAATTTGTGCTTTCCTGCTTATTTATTTATTGTGAAATATGTATACATTTCATTTATAGGTATTTACATTTTTTGTGTTAGAAGAAAACACCATTCTAAGGCCTTTCATTTTACACAAGCAGGTTCACTTTACAAAATCCTCACACTTCGCAGTAAGCAAAACAAACCTCAGTCTCCATGTTAAAACCATAAGCAGCAGTTTGTTAGAAGACTAGATTGACATTTCACCCCTGTCTTCGAATGCACAGCAATGTGATAAGATAAAAACAAAAACGTAAGTCATCTTTAACTGTCTCATTCACTTTTGGAACTCCAACATGGTTATTTATATACCCACTCAGAGCTAAAGGGAATGTTGTAGCTGAGCAGCTTTTTCCCTCAGGTCCGATGCATTGAACTGGCTGCACCGCTGGTAACTACGACCCTGAGACAAAAAGCAGCAGCTGGTCCTCGCACGGGATCTACACGTTACCTGCCACTCGGACTACTTCGAAATTGGAAACTCTGTTCTTATATACGGGACCGGGTTAAGACAACACACCGACGTTAAGGAGGAAACACGAGGCGGCATTCCGTCGGATCTTTTGAAACAAAAGGACCGGCCTTCCTGATTACTCTACGCCGCCAATAATTTGCAGACGAAGGAATTTAAGGGAACATCGTATCTTGTTGTTTGTGATACAATATACATCTCTACATGGTCTGATGCCCAACTAAACTACTAAGCTAAGACCATGGCTGACTGACGTCATTTTCATCCCGGGCCCAGGATAAACATCTTGGCTACACTTTAATATACTCTACGTATTATCATCCTGAAAGAATACTATAAATCTAATTGCCCTGAGGAAGCTCCCCTTGAGGGAGAGAAACGCGTTGACTGATGTATGTTGATAAATGTAAAGCTGCTTTTTGATAAGAAAACTCAAATAAAGAAGACACTTTTTGCATATAAATATCATTCTCTTTGGACTCTTTTTACTACGTGCACCCCCAACCAAACCCATAACTATGACCCTGACTATGATGTTTGCCAAGTCAGAGCCTTTCACCCAAAACTTTGCAAGCCTTTCATCCATCAGCTTTTAGTTTCAGTGTGACCTTAATGTAACCATTACGCTAGCCTGTAACACTGAATACAACTAAATCAAATTAAATATACTAATTTCACCTTACAGTAGGTCTGAACAACTGCCAGTATCTTGTGCATTTTGAAGTGGTTGCCAAATGGGATTCATAGGGTGAAGACTGTGCGTCATGGAATGAGCATTTCCCCGGGCAATCCCTTTTACATACATGTCAGATTAGGGTTGAGTGATGCTGAGAGGCAGCATTGAAAGTCTGAATATGCTCTCACTTCCCCAGACACCTTAAAAGTCAGAAACAACTTAAGTGATTCATCTCTTTTTTGTTTGCACATTTATAGCGATAACTCGATCGAAGGTATCTAAGCGCTTTACATGAGCACCAGTTACATTGCACAAGGTCACAGAAGGTTAGTTCCTGCTACACTTGCATAGCTTATTGTGGTAATCGTATCCTTCTTTTAAGTTCACTTTAGAATTTAGAGTCATCCATGTTTTAGGCGCATTGTGTATGTCATTTGGAATTATATGAGGTAAGTTGGAACTCATATGCTTTCAAAATGAAGTATTTTGTAAATTAAGACTGCAAATTAACAAGAGCCTAAAGCCTTCAGAGGGAGTCTGAGCTGGCCATCATTATGCTGGATACACCAGGTTCATAATACCTATCAAGGTACCAAGCGAATGCTATAGGTGAAAAAAGCAGGTTAACTATATATAAAGTAGCAGAGGTTAGTGTAGAAAAAAGTTTTGTACGGCTACCTTTAGGATAGTTTTCAAAGTCCTTGACGGTCACTGCCACCAGAGAGAGTTTGTGCAGGCGCGCCCTTTCTTATATGTCTAACTCTATTCCATTTTAATTGTAACCCTTTAGTCCTTCTTCTATGTTTGGCCTGTTCCGGTCTTTCATTTTGAAACTCTGGTCACCCCTAGGGCCTAGGCATATGGCGCGCATGCTAAGTGAGCGTAGGTGTCAAACCTGACTACAGTTTGTTGTGCTCACAACATTAGGGCCTTATACAACATTCCGCACTGAATTGCTCACTTGAACTACTAGAAAAGACCTAGAAAATATGAATGCTCTGTTATTCACAAAGAAAAGGGGTATCCTTCTGGGGAAAGGCTAATGTCTGATGTGACTTCACCATTCAGCCCGTTCAAAGAAAGGCAAAGCGTCGCAGACATAAAGTCTAGCACAGGGGAAAGACAATACTTTCGGCCCGAGGCTCCAATTGTGTCAAGGGCCTCCGTGTGCGTATTACTGTACGTTTTGACAGATACTCTTCAAAGAGGCGAATAAGACATTCTTGTGTTACCGGCAGACACTGGCTCCTACACTGGCTCTGAACAGCTGCTTTGTGTTCTGGAGTGGCACCCTTCTTCATCAGACGCGGATGATGCTCGGGGCCTGGACGCGGCACGTCGACTCGAAGGCTGACGGTGCCTCCTTGTTCTTAGAAATGCGTCTGTCCGGTTTAACCTGCTTGAGGTGTAGTTCACTCAAGGGACAGGCAGGGGGCAGTATGTGAAAGGAGAAGAGAGCTTTGATGGGGGATGGGCGAAAGGGCATTGAGGTGTTCATTGCTTCCAATGCTCTACTTAGTCAGTTATCCAGTACCTTAAAACTGAAGGAAGGTCAAAATGTATAGGAGGGGAAACGGGAGATCAACATCCGTATTGATAGGTTTAAATCGCAGAAAGGTCTTGTCAGTCCTATTGCATCCCTAGGCAAGAGAGATTACAAAAAAACATTGGCAAAGCAAATAGGTCTGGCCTATGTGAGAACTGTTGGCTTTGCCAATGTCGTTTAGCCCTGTTGTACATCTCCGTGGCCGCTGTACAACATGGCTACAAGTTATTCACATGGCGTAGAGTGGAGTGGCATACAGGAAACTGGAGTAGAGTGGCACTGGCATAGAGTGTGGTCGAATTAGGTAGAGTGGCATGGAATACAGTGGTATAGAGCGGCGTAGAATAGAGTTGCGTAGAGTGGCTTGGCAGAAAGTGGTGCTGTGTAAAGTAGAGTGGCATACAGTAGAGTGGCGTAGAGTAGAGTGGCATAGAGTATAGGGGCATACAGTAGAGTATAGTTGTATAGACTGGACTGTCATGGAGTGGCATTGAGGGGAGTGTCTTAGAGTAGAGTGGTATAGAGTGGAGTGGACTGGCGTAAAGTGGAATGGTGTAGAGTAACCTACAGTAGAGTGACATAGAGTTAGAGTGGAATTGAGTTGCGTAGAATCGAGTGGCGTGAAGTGCCGTAGATTGGAGTGGCGCAGAGTAGATTGGCATAGAGTGGAGTGGAAACAGTGCAGTAGAGTGGCATGGCATAGAATGGAGTACATGAGTGGAGTGTCGAGAACTGGCATAGAGTAGAGTGGTGCAGATTAGATTGGTATGGAGTGGCATACAGTAGG
Source organism: Lissotriton vulgaris (assembly GCF_964263255.1). Lineage (NCBI taxonomy): Eukaryota > Metazoa > Chordata > Amphibia > Caudata > Salamandridae > Lissotriton > Lissotriton vulgaris. The sequence goes on from NC_141694.1 coordinate 1,477,250,568, forward strand.
GTGGAGTGAAGTTCTGTGGCATGGAGTGGCATAGAGTGTAGAACAGTAGAGTGGCCTAAACTTGAGTGGAATGGCATAAGGTGGCATGGAGTGGAGTGGTGTAGAATAGTGTAGAGTGGAGTGGCATATAGTAGAGTGGTGTAGAGCGGATTGGTTTAAAGTAGTAGCGCATAAAGTAGCCCAGCATGAAGGGGAGTTGTGTACAGTAGAGTGGCGTACAGTAAAGTAGAGTGTCATAGAGAAAAGTAGAAAGTCATAGAGTAGAGTGGCATAGGCTGGACCGTCATAGAATGATTAAGATTTGATTTGATTTGATTTGATTTGGGATTTATAAAGCGCGCGATTGCCAATGGGCGTCTTGGCGCTGTGAGACATAGTAGACCAGCTTCTATTTAAGGTTAAAAACTTGAGAGAACAACCAGGTTTTTATCTCTTTTCTAAGAGAGAGCAGAGAGGGGCTATTTTTGATTGACATTGGGAGCAAGTTCCAAATCCTGGCTGCATGCAGTCTGAAACTTCTCCCACCCCATCGAACCTGATTAAATCTAGGTACCTGAACCATTTTTTGATGGCTGGATCTCAAAGATCTAGAGGGCTCGTACCATTTCAAATGATTTTTCAGGAACTGACAGCCAGTTCTATGAAGAGCCTTGTATGTCAGACAGAGGGATTTTAATTTGACTCTTTTGCCAATTGGCAGCCAGTGAAGACCTCTTAGTCTGAGCGCTACTGGTTCAAATTTTGGAATCTCTAACACCAGCCTGGCTGCTGCATTTTGTAGACGTTGTAATGTTGCTAGCTGCTTGGCCTGAATCCCCGCATAAAGCGCGTTTCCAAAGTCCAACCTAGACAGCGCCACTGCAGTGACCACTGTCTTGCGCGAATCTTGTGAAATGAAAGGTAATAGTTTTCTAATCATTTTGAGAATATACCAGATGGAGGAGGCTAACTTGTTTGTTTGTGCCTCATATGTGAGCATATCGACCAGGGGAACTCCCAGATTTCTGACTATGTTAACTGGGGAAGGACGTTGGCCCACCATTCCTGCGACCAGGCTTGCATGTCTGTCTCCATCAGCATTACTTCACTTTTATCTCCATTTAGTTTCAAGCAGTTGCCCTGCATCCATTGAAAAATGTGTTCCATGCATTTCTTAAATTTCTCGGCAGTCTCTTTAATGGTATTAGTGATAGACACCACAATTTGTGTGTCGTCGGCGTAAGAGACTGGGGTAAAGCCGTAATCCCTTATTAATGCCGCCAGGGGTGCCACATATAGGTTGAATAGAGTGGGACTTAGTGACGACCCCTGTGGAACACCGCACAGGGAGCGGAAAGGTTTGGATTTTGCCTCTCCCTACTCCACCGTGAAAGTCCTATTTGACAGGTAGGAGGCTATTAGCGTTTGAGCTGACTCATGCACTCCTGCATCTCTAAGGCGGCAGAGTAGGATATCGTGGTTTACCGTGTCAAAGGCCGCCGAGAGATCTAATAAAATCAAGGCGGCCTTTCCCCCGGCATCCAGTATGTACCTAAGTTCCTCTGTGGCTGTCAACAGGGCTGTTTCAGTTCCATGACCTTCTCGAAAACCGAATTGTGAGTGGTCTAGCGTATTTGTTTCATTGAGAAATTGGGACAGCTGCCTGTTCAGTAGTTTCTCCAAAACTTTAGCCGGAAAGGGTATTCTTGCTATGGGTCTATAGTTGCCCGGTTCTTGTGGGTCCAGAGTGCATTTCTTTAGAAGTGAGAGCACTGATGCTGTTTTCCAAGTCTCCGGGAAGTGGTTGGTTTTAATTATTTCTTTGAAAAGCAATGCTAATTGTTCACTCAATAGTTCAGGAAAAAGGTGCATTATCTTGGGTGGACATGGATCGGAGGTGCCTCCTGACTTTGTTTGCCTAACAATCTGAAGAATCTGATCAGTGGAAGGAGGGTGAAATTGGAAAGAGTGTCCGATTGTCGGTGATATAAGGAGGTCATTCATTTCCCTATTTGGTAAATTGCATGTACTATTAGCTGTACTTTTGAAGGACTCATAAACACTACCTACTTTGTCTGGCCCAAGATATTGCAAAACTCGGTGCTGATTTCAGCAGGCGCAGAGCTGTCATTTTTTGTTAATTTTTTTACTATGGTAAAGAGTTCTCTGCTCGAGTTTTTTGCTTCCTCTATTTTTCGTGTGAAGTATTTACTTTTTTCTGCTAGTATCAATTTCTTGTAGGTAGCCAGTGAGGCTTTATAAGTCTCTCGTGGTCCAGACTCATAATTCATCCTCCATTTTTTCCCCATTTCCTACAAGTTTGTTTCTGTGTTTTTAACGCATTTGTGAACCAAGGTTGGGAGGGCGATTTCCTTCTTGCTGTTTATTTAATATTTGGAGCTGCTACTTTTATGGCAGCTCTTATCCAGGTAGACATTTGATTTGAGGCTGTACTACAGTCATTGTCAAGTTCTGGAATTGAATTAGTCAAGTGTTCCTCAAGAAGCGAGGAGTTGATTTTTGACCAATTGGGGGCGCAGGTGGGCTTACCGAGTGGAACAGTTTCTGCTAATGATTTTCTCGTTTTTATATCGAATATTATTAGCTTATGGTCCGACCATGGTACCGGAAGGATTTCTAATAGTGAAATATTCTTGTTGAATGTGAAAATCCCATCTAGCGTGTGGCCAGCATCATGGGTATTTTGAGTTACAATCTGTTTCATGTCTAAATTTGACATAGCATTTGTCAGTATTAATGTACTGATGTCCTTGCTCTTTTCTAGGTGCAGGTAGAAATCACCCAGGACCGGAGATTCCGTGTTCTTCACACTTGACTTTAAGAAAGGGATCAATAGTTGTGTCAGCGATGTCGCTTTAGGTGGTCTATAGATGAGTAGGCCCTTAAACGTGTCATTGTTGGTTATGTTTATTTGAAAATGCAGCATCTCACAGTCTGGATTACTGCCCTCATTTAGGCCTTTAGTCCTTAGGACACTTAGATGAATAATGGCCAGGTCCCCCCTTCGTTTCCCCTTCCTGTCTGCTCTAGTTATTGAGTATCCTTCCAGGATTGCTAGTACTAGGTCAATGTTGGAAGCTTCGTCTGCCCAGGTCTCGGTGATTAAAAGGATATCGAGGTTTTGGGTTTCTATAAGTTCCATTGTTTCGGAATTATGTTTAACTAATGATCGTGTGTTAATTAGACCTGCCCTGAAAACTTTGCGAGGCAAACTCTTCAGTTGAGAACCTCTGGTGATCGATCCTTCTCTTCCGGATGTATTCAAAGATAGTTTACAGCTAGGACATGAATTGGTGTCTGGCAAACATGGTAGTATGGGGCAGGTTATTTTTGGCCTGAGAGCAAGTAACTCCTTCCGTGAAAATCGAATGATGGTTGGGTCTGTCTTGGGAGGAGTAGGGGTCTGTCCCAAGGCCCGGTCCAGACGCGGACGGTGCAGACGGGCTTGCCTTTGGCGCGTCGTTGGCGCGCCCACTGCGCATCTGACCTGACATTGCTTATGAAGCGTCTGGTCGTCGGTCGACTAGACCGCTACACGCCCGCAGCGCCGGAAATGCCCCAGCAGGAAGTCAGTCAGGTCTGGCCTGTCTACACCCTCCGTTCAATCGGCACTTGCCGTGACAGACCGGGATGTTAGGGCAGAGCTAGCAGGACTTGCGGGGAAAGTGCAGAGTGTCAAGCATCAGATGAGACTTGTATGAGAATATGGCATGAAAGCAGCAATTTTTTAAAACTAGCGTAGCTGTGGCAAAGATTAAAATAGGAAGTGCAACAATTTTTTAAAAAGGAGCGTCACCGTGGCAGTAATGGTGTGCAGCGATTATCTCCCGAGGCAGCGTGGTCTCTTAATCAGACCGGTGCTGCGTGCGTGTCCCTTTCAGAGCCGGGTTCAAATGAGCAGCGTGGTCTCTAGTCAGGAGGGGATTAGAGTAGAGCGGTACAGAGAAGAGTGGGGTAGAGTGGAGTGGAGTGGATTGGCGTAAAGTGGAGTGTTGTGCTGTAGAATGGCATAGAGTGCCGAAGAGTGAAATGGATTGATGTACAATAGAGTGGCACAGTGGGTTTTGGAATACAGTGGCATAGAGTGTGGTAGAGTTGCATTGTGTGGCACGGAGTGGAGGGACGTAGAGTGGATTGCACCGGAGTGGGGAGGAGTGGCGTAGAGTAGAGTAGCATAGGGTAGAGTGATGTAGAGTGCTGTAGAGTGGCATTGTGTGGAAGGGGGTGTCATAGAGTAGAGTGGTTGGTGTAGAATAGAGTGGAGGAGAGTGGCATGGAGCGGAGCAGAGTGACATAGAGTAGAGTGCTAAAAGTCTACAGTGTGAAGATACCTTCAGTTCTATCATACGCCTTGGAATACATTCCAATCAAACAGTGGTCATTCCTGGACCTAAAAGAAGGAAAAATACTAAGGAGAATGTTAAAGGTATCGCAATCTATTCCAGTACAAGCTCTCCGCCTTGAACTTTCACTTACGAGCTCTTACTCTAAAGGTATCGCCAACGTGATTAGGTGGGCGTACAACCTGCTACATGCGAAGGATGGGACTCTTCGCTCCCTGCTCAAAGCAGAGACCTTTGACTGCGACTCATCGAAACATGTATTCTTTATAAACATGTCTATTGCCTTTAAACTGGCGGATATTAATGTCAATCTGCTGCTAACTTGGACACCATCTCAATTGAAACTTTTTCTGAAATGCTATACCCCAAGACTTAGCTTTGAACTTGACTCCTCGCATTGCGCCAAATTAACTTTATATAAAAACATTACGGAAACAGTGGTACTCAAGAAAATGCAGAAATATATAGATTTTAATCTCACGCATGGCGCTAGGAGATCAATCATCCTGCTTCGGCTGGGCTTTTTACCCGTCCAAACTATAACAGCGAAATGGCATCCAAACGAAACCAAATTATGCAGCCTATGTAATGGCGGGGAGCAAGACTTAGAGCATCTACTGTTCACCTGTCCCAATCCAAAAGTAGTAGCAGCAAGGGCAAAACATCTATACCCCATATATGTCAGATGCCGTATTACCACCGTAAAGGAATTAATTATAGTATGCAAATCTCCCCCGAATGAACTAGTATGTTATAAATTGTATACATTTTTAAAACCTTTTTTATCTTTGTACTAACATGAGAAGTTCTAAATGCTGTAGTAATTGAATTTTATCTGTATAATATTTGTGGTCCTCAGTGGAGTACCAAAACAAATAAAAATAAACTTGAACCTTGAGTGGTGTGCAAAGGAGTAGAGTAGAGTGGCGTAGACTAGACTTTCGCAGAGTGACATCGAGTGGTGTAGAGTAGAGTGGCACAGAGTAGAGTGCCGTAAAGTGGAGTGGGTAGAGTAAAGTGGTGTTGGGTGAGATAGAGTGGAATGGAGTGGTGTAGAATAGAGTAGAATGGTGTAGAGTGGAGTGGCATATTGTAGAATGGCATAGAGTGGAGTGCAGAGAGTGCTGCAGAGTATCATAGTGTGGAGTGGAATAACATGGCATAGAGTAGAGTGGCATAGAATGGAGTGCCTTGGAGAGGAGTAAAATGGCAAAGACTGGAGTGGGGTAGAGTAGAGTTGCATAAAGTGGTGTGGAGTAGAGTGACGTGGAGTGTCATGGAGTACAGTGGCATGGAGTGGTGTAGAGTGGAGTCGCTTAGAGTAGAATGGGGCAGAGTTGAGTGTTGTGGAGTGGAGCAGAGTAGAGTGGAATAGAGTAGTGTGGCGAGGAGTGCCATAGAGTGGCAGTGTGTGGAGTGGGGTAGAGTAGAACTGAGTAGCATAGAGCATACTGGCATAGAGTGAAGTGGATTGGAATGGAGTGCAGTACCAGCATGGAGGGGGCAGTTGGGCCACAAACGCACATACCCACACACACACACACACACACACACACACACACACACACACTCACACAATACAGACTCACACACACACACACACTCACCTTTCACATATGCATTAACATGCTCACACACAGACAGCAATTCACAACACTCACTCACAAATGTATCCATTCACACATACACACATGCACCCACCAAACATTCAGAAACATAAACGTTATCTGTGCTGCAGCTCAGGAGGGAAACCTCGGAGGTCCCAGGCGGTTGGGACTGCTGTCTCCTCTCAATGGTAGGTCAGTGATTGAGAAGAGGTCGCAGTCCCTCAGCCGTCGCAGAGTGGGATTGGGTCAATGAGTCTGCTGACCTCACTGATTAACACTCAGCCTTAGGCACTTCTGGGCTTAAAACTGAAGAGCCCGGGTCCAAGGCAATCAGTGATGCTCCCTCTCTTGATGAGGGGGACGGCCGCAAGTCAATTTTTCCAGATGGACAAGGGCATGCCCACAGGGCTGTGAAATCCTCAGCCTGGTAAAGTTCAGTTCAAGCAGCCAGGAGCCTTTGAATTTAGCACAAAACAGCTCCTGGCTGTCTGACCTGAAAAGGGAGAGTATCTGTCAGGCAGACCTTTGCTCATCCTGACAGACACATTTCTTGTCTGGAAAAAGGTGGGGGACTGTGGCCCCTCTGCCTGTAGATTGGCATAGCGTGGAGTAGCATAGAGCGGAGTGGAATGGCATAGCGTTGAGTGGAGTGGCATATAGTGGAGTAGCATTGAGTAGAAAGGAGTGTAGTGGCGTAGATTAGAGTGAAGGGATGTAGAATGGAGTAGCATTGAGTAGAAAGGAGTGTAGTGGCATAGGTTAGAGTGAAGTGGTGTAGAGCGGCATTGAGTGGAGTGGTACTGAGTGGAGGAGAGTAGAGTGGCATATACGGGAGCTAAGCAATCTAAAGATTGCAAATGAGAGTGATTATGGAAACAACTAATGGTATACTGTGTGTGGGCTGTAAGTCAAATTAATTGTAAACAATACATCTCGAAGCACAGTGCATGCACTGTGTAGGAGAAACCTAAAAAGCAACTGGGGAAAGACAACTTATTAAACATATGTGGGTGGTGATTTGGAATCTGAGAAGGTTTACATGTGCAGAATATGAACCACATTATTCTTGCTGTGCTCTTAAATCACTGAAAGGGAAACCTGACACTTTTAAAATCACCCAAGGTTTAAGGCAGATCGGCCTGAACATGGAAACTGAAAGGTTAAAACTTGCAAGATGAACAAAGCCCTGTAATGCAACAATCAACATGACCACAGACTAAGAAATATTTCCTTCAATGACTGGGCGAGGTAAGGAATTAGCTCTGATTTAGGTTTTAAATTTCTTGTGAACAAAGGTAGGCAAGCCAAGTGAGACCTGGGTCTCGTTCTTGCTAAATGTTATGTCAAAGAGATATATAAAAACAGTTTTTCTGCTTCAACAAAATATATTAAATGAATGTGTCTTCATAGTCAACTGCTCTTCACATGTCTCATGAAGGACTGTAACCCAGAGCACCCACTGAAGTATTTACATAGAAGTAGGGCTTTCAGACTAACCACAGCTGAGGAAGAACACGCACTGGCAATGCCAATAGGTCTGGCTTATAACTGAAAGTGTCTCTGATGAGTTTAGGCACTCTATGAATCATTATGCACACACTCTGTCAGTCCTGCTTGCATTATCTGATAGAGAATTATAGCTGCAGATTCCTTACCTTTGAACGTCCAAGGCGTCAGGCTGGATCCGGAAACTTTTGCTGAGCAATATTACCTGTGCGCAGCGTAGGGTAGCTCCATTCGGCTCAGCGTGATATCTTTGGCATTCGTTATGACGTTGCAGTACCTGTATAGGCAACACCTAGGTGCCCGGACGTCAGTTCTTTTCTTTCCACACCAGTTAAGTGCCGATCTGGGAAGAGATACCCCTCTGTCGCTTTTTGGCAGATTTTTTATTGACTTTTGCAGAATTTGGGAATTTCTCCACTTCGTGTGCAAGGGATGTCTTCAAGGAAGACAGGTTTCAAGCTGTGCGGTACCTGCCACTGCATTAAGTGCCAAACCGGGAAGAAATACCCATCTCATCTGTCTCTGGTATTATGAGCGTGACCACGACTTGAAGTCGTGCTCGGACTGCCGAGGGAGCAGGCGATGAAGCTCCTCATGGCCCTACAGTCGACACAGTTGAGCGAGGCTCCGCGGAGGTCCCGGTTCTGATCGAAGAAGGGGAGGTTGCGGGACTGCTCCCGGAGCCCTAAGTCCTCTTCTTCCCACTTGAGGTCTTCGGGACACTCGTGGAAGAGGCATAAGAAGAAGAAGACTTCATCTTCACCTCGGCTGTCGTCCATCGACAGTAGAGGTAAAGAACACCAACGCTCTAAGCACAGCTCCAAGGAGCTGGAGCCTGAGTTGACTTTGCGCCCCCCCCTTATCGGGAGACGAAGTGACTCCCGCATATTTGAGCAGAACGACCCCGCTGGTGAGCCCTTGGACCGCACGAGTCAGAACGGGCCCCATCGGGTTCAATGCCATCGGCTCTGGCCAAGGCGCCAGTGGGGCCTCAAGTATCCGATCCAGGTCAATGCCAGTCATGCCAACGCGAGCTCTTCCAGCTTCAGACCCGTAGTCGGTGCCTGTGGCGCCGCTGGTGGCCATCAGTGGTGCCACTGGTGCCCATCAGCTGTGCAAGCCCCATCTTCATCCCCAATGACACTGAGCCGAAAAAACTCGATCGACACTGATTCCGGCGCCGATTGAAGCTAGAGGTTGTAAGTTGCCGCCTAAGCACTTTGAAGATGTGCTAGGCCCAAGAGAGGAATGGGAGGGGTCTATGGACCTTCTGGAATACCAGGATGACTCTGTGGAGCATGTGGACTGGTATGGGGAACCTGGAGAGGCCAGTGGAGTGGACACTTCCCGAGATACTGGAATGCTTTCACCGCCAACAGTGTCTGCAGTGGAGGGGGCATCCTATGTCATGGTGGTAAAGAAGGCAGCTGAGGTCCTTTGACTAAAACTACCCTCAGTTCAGGTCAGGACTAATCTCTTGACTGAGGTGCTTCAACCAGGGGCTTCCCCTTCCGGACCCCTTTTGCCCTTTAATGAGGCACTTACGGACGTCCTTCTAGGCATTGGTCCAAGCCTAGCACAGGGGCTCCTGTGAATAGGACGATTGCACGCTGCCATCGCCCAGCACGGGCGATCGGAAGTTCCTCTGCCAACATCCCACCCCTGAAAGTTTGGTGATGCAGGTGTCTACGTCCCAGGGCGCGTTCCCTTCCGCCCCTCCTGATGGGGAATCCAAGAGGCTAGACTCATTTGGAAAGAAGATGTGTTCTTCCTTCAGCCTGGCACTGCGGTCGGTGAATACCACATGCTTATTGGGCAGTTTCTCCTATTCCCTTTGGAAGACGGTTGCTCAAGTGCTGCCACAAGTCCCGGAGAAGGCCCGGGCTGTGCTCTCCCAGGCAGTCAAGGATGGGATAGGTGCAGCAAAATTCACCATACAGTGTGGCCTAGATACGACAGATTCGCTGAGCAGATCAATTTCAACGACAGTGGCCTTGAGGCTCCACACCTTGCTTAGTACAACTGACTTGTCAGGCAATGTCCAAGCCAATTTGATGGACATGCTTTTGATGGAAACCATCTTTTTGGGGAAAAAGCAGACTCAGCCCTGGTCAGGTTCAAGGGCTCTCAAGCCACAGCCAAATCCTTGGGCCTCTCCTCCACTTCTCGTGGCCAGTCTTCCTTATGTCCCTTTCGTGGCAACAGAAGGGGTTTCCAGCCATGTCAGCCCTATCCCAGCTACCGTCCTGCACAGACTGCCCAAGCAGTGCATGGGCTTGGACGCTGTGCATTCTGAGACAGGAATGGAGGCCAGAAGTCATCACCCACCCTGCCCCCAGCAGCCGCAGCATCAATGCACTCCTTGGCTAACTCTGCAAGACCACTCTAACCCAGTTGGTGGAAGAATGTATCATCATCTCCTCCACTGGAGATCCATAAAACCTAACAAATGGGCCTTGCAGATCATCCAGGAGGGCTATTCTCTGCATTTCCTCTCTTTCCCTCCTCTCATTCGGCCATATCAGGAATGGATGATGGAGGATCATTTAAGATTGCTCCAAGAGGAAGTTACAGCTCTCTTGGCCAACGAAGCTATATAAAGGGTCCCGGTTTCAGAAGTAGACAGTGGTTGTTATTCCAGCAACTTTCTGCTTCTGGAGAAGAACAAAGGGTTGCGACCCATTTCTGATCTTAACGCCGTCAATCTATTCCTCAAGAAGGAGAAGTTCAAGATGCTCACTCTGGATCAGGTCTTATCTGCCCTAGACCAAGAAGACTGGAGGGTATCGTTGGATCTGCAGGATGGGTATTTTCACATCCCCATCCTGCTGGGCCACAAGCGTTACCTGCGGTTCAATTTAAGCTGCGAGCACTTTCAGTTTATCTTGCTTCCCTTTAGCCTTGCCAGTGCCCATCAAGTGTTCACCAAGGTGATGGCAGTGTTTACAGTACATCTGAGCAGGTTAGGGGTGTCAGTCTACCCCTACCTCAACAACTGGCTGTTGAAGGCGTCCTCGCCCCAGGCTGTCATCTCCCACCTTCAGACTACAGCAGACTTCCTGCATTTGCTGGGGTTCTCTATAAACATGCCAAATTCACACCGGACTCCTTCCCAGATGCTCCCTTTCCTTTGGGCAGTTCAGGACACAGTGCAGTTTTGGGCCTATTCTCCCGAGCAGCGAGTCCAGGATATGCAGGCTATGATTTCAATGTTTCAGCCTCTATCCTGGATTCTGGTGAGACTGACTCTAAGACTGTTGGGTCTCATGGCTCCTGCATCCTGTTGGTAAAGCATGCCAGGTGGCGAATGAGGGCTCTGCAGTGGGACCTGAAGTTTCAGTGTGCACAGCATCAAGGAAATCTCACTGACATGGTACAGATCTCGGAAGGAACTCATGAGATCTGCAGTGGTGTTTGAGGAACCACGATTGGGTCAATGGCAGACCCCTCTCCCTTCCCCAACTAGATCTCACAGTTGTGACAGATGCGTCACTTCTGGGATGGGGCGGCCATCTGGTTGAGAGGGAGATCAGGGGACACTGGTCTCCGGCAGAGATGGTGATCCACATAAATTTGGTGGAGCTCCGGGCGATTCGATTGGCACTGAAAGCATTTCTTCCCTCAGTCAAGGGGAAGCTAGTGCAAGTGTTCATGGACAACCCCACCGCCATGTGGTATTGCAACAAGCAGGGCAGGGTGGGGTCATGGATCCTTTGTGGAGAGCTAGCAGCGGGAGAGGTCATGCGTCTCTGGACATGGCTGGAACAGCAGGGAATATCCCTGTTGGTTCAACACCTGGCAGGTTCTTTGAACGCCAGGACAGACAAACTCAGCCATCGATGCCTAGCGGATCATGAATGCCATCTCCGGTCAGAGGTGGTGCAAGGTCTATTTCAGCGGTGGAGAGAACCTTGGTTAGGTGGTTCACATCTGAAGAGAATGCACAGTGTCAGCAGTACTGCGCGCTGGAGTTTCTAAGGCGGCTATCGCTCGGCGACATCTTTCGTCACGAGCAGAGCACAGGCCTGCTGTACACCTTTCCTCCCACACCACTCCTGCCCAGGGTTATGAAGAAGATCAGGAGTGACCGGGCCAAATACTTGTGGCTCAGGACTGGGCTAGGAAATTTTGGTATCCAGAGCTTCTGAGAATGAGCATCGATCCTCTGATCAGGCTGCCACTTCGGGAAGATCTTCTGCCACAGCAGCAGAGGAGGTTTCTCCACCCGAACCTGTCAACTCTGTGCCTCATGCATGGAGATGGAACAGTGACAGTTGATAGCTTTAGACTTTCCTCCCAAAGTCTGTAATGCTATTCTAGCAGCCCTCCACTAAGACGGTATATGCCTGCTGTTGGCAGAAATTTGTTTTACACTGTACAGAAAGGTCTATTGACTCTCTTTTTGCTTCTCTTTGGACTGTTTTTTTATTAATTCCTACCCTTACCCAGTAGAGCTCTGCTTTGGGAACTCTCAAGGGTTACCTTTCTGCTCTGTCTGCTTTTTTGCAACTGCCAGACCAGCCCTCTCTCTGCAAAACTCCTATTGTACATAGATTTCTAAAAGGGCTGGCTGACCTGTTTTCACCTGCATCCTTTGTTATGCTGGAGTGGGACCTTTACTTAGTCCTCACCTACCTTATGTGCTCTCCTTTTGAGCCTTTACACGATTGTCCCCTCCGGCCGTTGACCACCAAAATAGCCTTTTTACTGGTGATTACATCGGCCGGTAGGGTGAGTGAGCTGGAGGCGTTATCTAGCTCGCCTCCTTATCTTATGTCCTTTTTGAACAAGGTGGTGCTTCGCACTCGGGCATCCTTTTTTCCAAAGGTTGTGCCCCCTTTCCATCTGGGTCAGTCTTTCACATTGCCCACCTTCGTTGCTCCCCCGCATCCTTCAAAGGGAGCATCTCCACAGGCTAAACACCAAAAGAGCATTGTTGTTCTACCTTGACCGCACAAAAGAGTTACAGGGTGGATGACCAACTCTTTTTGGGGTACGTGGGAGCGAAGAAGGAAAGGGCAGTGCAGAAAAGGACCATCTTTCGCTGAGTCATACTCTGCATCAAGATCTGTTATGCCCTGGCAAAGAAGCCGCACCCTGAGGGATTAAGGGCCCCTTCCACCAGGGTAAAGGCCGTGACTTTGCCCTTGGCTCGGGGTGCCCCAGTCCAAGACATCTGTCAGGAGGCAATGTGGGCATCTTTGCACACGTTTGCAAAACACTACTGCCTGGATGGTCAGGCCCGCAGGAATAGGTACTTGCCCGTTCGGTCCTGCAGGACGTCCTAGTATAGGATATTGTTCCGCAGCCCATCGTCAGGATGGTATGGTTCGGGTATCTAATTCAAAGGTAAGGAATCTGCAGCTAGAATTCTCTTTCAGATTAACAAGTTACTTACCTTCAGTAATGCATTATCTGGTAGAGACTCTATCTAGCTGCAGATTCCTTACAGCCCCACCCATGCCTCCCCGCTTTGCGGAGTAATTTTGTAGGGATAGGGTTACTCTCCTTTCAAGGCCCTAGTTATACACATGACTATGTCAGTTACTTCATGGCTCTGTGCTTCTGGCGTGGAAAAAATAAAAAATACTGACAGCCAGGCTCCTGGGTGGGGCCTATATAGGCATTGCGAACGTCATAACCAATGCTATTGACGCCGACAATGGCACGCTGAGCCAAATGGAGCCAACCGATGCCAGGCGCAAGGGGTATTGCTCAGCAAATGTTTCCGCATCCGCATCCAGCCTGACGCCTCGAAAATTGAAAGGTGAGGAATCTGCAGCAAGGTAAAGTCAGTTGTCGTGCAGCCTTGCATTGTGTGACTTCTTAGTAAACCTGCCCCATGCTACATACCCACCTCACATACACACACATAGAATGTCAGTGCAAAGATCCGGGGGTCACACAGAATCCCTCTTTGGGTCAATGTAAGATGATCTATGGAGCCTCCACCACACCCTATTCTGCTCACCAGAGCCTTCTTATGATCTTGAGCTTCCCTATTCTGCCTTATTCGTAAGGCCCCTTTGTTAGCCATTAACCATTTTTCCTGACTTCAGCCAACTGAGTTTCTCAAACCCATCTTTCACAGACCACATTCATTTTCAACCATCCTCCTTTAAACTCCTCTGCTACGTTTTAGTCCCTATGCCCTCAGATCCACCTTCAGACTATGTCTTCTATAATCAGAGGTCAGAGTGTAACAGTCCCAGCTGTCTGTTCACTTTGTATGAACTGATTTTTTAGCAAATGCTTATCAGTTCTATACATGGGCTGAAGGGGAGGTTTCTATGGGGTGGGCAGCATAAGAAGCATTAATAAGAACCATTTACAAAAGGGATAGCCTAATACATGTGGCCTAGACTCACATAGGTCGATCCTTAAATGCCTTTAGAAAATGTTGTGGTGTCCAAGTCCTCCTTTTCAGGGTTGTTTTGGTTCTTCTGATCCTTACCCTGGCCCAGGTCTAACTATTTATGGTCGCCCTGGTTTCCTGAATCTGGGCTCTTAGTGATAGTCCTTCATAGCCCTTCGCCTAGGCTGTTCCTCGCTTTAGCCCTTCCTGGGACTCCTGATCCTGGTATTACTGATCCTCACCCAGATCCTGCTGGTCTGCTGGGTCCTTATCCACCTATCCTTGTTGTCCTGGTTCTCCTAGGACTGGAACTCCTAGTCTTCCTGGTTTGAGCCATCTTGATTTTCCTTGCCCTGTTCTTTGTGGTCCACCTGGTATTACCTCCACTGGTCCTGGTACTCCTGATTAGGTCTTCTTGGGCTGGGTCTGGTTATTTTGGTCCTGTCTCGTCCTATTGGTCCTCATAGCTCTGGTTGTTCTGTTTCCCTGATCATCGCCATCCTGGTCCTAATACCCAAGATCCTAGTTCTCCTGCATCACTTGGAAAATAAGGTCCATTGGTTCTAATCACTCTGGTCCTCCTAGCCAACTCCTGGTCCTGCTTATTCTGATCCTTCTAGTCCATCTGGTCCCTGGTATTGATGGCTCTAGTCTACTTATAATCAAACAAAGAGATTCTACCAATATTCAATATATCCTTCCTTGTGTTAAGAAATTCTAATGAAAGTGGTGGATAGGTAGTGTTTGGCCCAAAGAGTTGTCATGGAAAACACTATGTGTTTTTAAAATACCCCTCACACACTAAGAATCCCTTAGTGTCATGCTTCATCATGGGGTCTTCCCGTCCCTCTACGGGGAGGGGCGTGCTACAACCTACAAATATGTGGAAGCACTTAATACAGTGAAAAAGGCTATGTATAGTGCAAGAGTTAGAGTGATAGGGTCAAGGGAGATTAGTGGTGCAATAAGTAAAAGTTGCCTGGCTAGTGGAAAAAATAAACTTTATTCACTTCCCTAGCTGCTAAAGTTAAAAAACTGGGGAAATGTAGGTGCTCTACTGTTATGAGTAGCCTCCTACTTGGTCAACATATTTCAAAAGCCAATCCCCTTGGCTTTTTCTTTAGGACCGTTCGTGATCTCTATGTCACTCACATATCATGTATATGTAATATGTACCTAATATGGTTCTACCATCAGAACATGCTCAATTTGGCATGCAAAAAATACCTAGTTGGTATCTTATTTGACCTGCGAAAAAATAGACAAATTATACAATAATGCATTACTATACACATATCACCATCATGGGGAACAAGGTAGTTTGACTTTTTGATCTAGTCTACTTATTCCTGACATAACCAGGTCTTCCTCCAGCATGTCATGATACTCTTGGCAATGGTCGTCCTGCTTGTTGTCTTCTTTGACTAACTTTATCCTGATCCTCCTTGTTCCGGTCATCCTGTTCTCATTGCCCTGGTCCTCTTAGCTAGTGTTCTGTTGTCTCCGGTTGCATGGCCAGCTCCTCTTTAGTCTTCAGATCCAGTTTTCCTAGTGTTACCCACTCTTCCTGGTTTGGTGCCCACTAGACCTGATCCTTTTGTTTCTGGTCCTCCTTGTTTGGGTCTTTGTATGACTACTCCTCTTGGTTCTGCTCTTTCAGGCCATCATGGTCCTTTGAGGCCCATTTCTCCTAGCTCCTATTTTCTTTTCTGATCCTCTTGACCCTTGTCCATTTAACCTGGTCCTGCGGATCCTTCTCACCATGATCATCTGATTCCCAGTACATTAGTTCCTGGTCCTGCTGTTCCCCTCAGTTTACCTGGCCTCTTGTATCTTTGTCCTCTTATGCCTTACCCTCTTAGCTCTCATCTTCTTGCTTTGGATCATCCTTTTCCTCCTGGCCCTGTGCCTTGTCCTCATAGTCCTTCTGGTACTGCACCCAATGGTCTGGGTACCCTTGGCTTTGGTTCTCTTCATTTGGGTCCTTCTGAGCCTCATCACTTTGGTCATGGTCCTCCAGGACATCCAGGTCCAGCTCCTTCCGTCTTCCAGGCTCTGGCTGTTCTGGTCTTCCTGATCTTCCTTTCCCTGCTACCTCTGGTCCTGGTATTCTGTGCCACTTGGTACTCTGGGTCCTGGCCCTATGGTTATGGCTCCCCATGCACTCCTAAGCCTGTTCCTGGTCTTACTGGTGCTGATTCTTCTAATCCTCCTTGCTCTTGTTCTGGTCCTCCTTGCCTTGGTCATCTTCCTTGCATAGTATGACCCCCGGTCCTATTATCCTGGATCTTGTTTCCTTGGGTCTGGTCCTGATCCTCTTGGCCCTGATCTTCCTGCTGATTGTTCTGCCGCTGCTACACAAACACATCATGATCCTCCTTTATGGGGTTCTCATGGGTCTGGCATCCTGTTTCTCATCTTCTTGGCCATGCTGTTCCTAGCTCTGTAGCCTGGACCTCCAGGCTGTGATGATCCTGGGTCTGATGTCCCTTGTCCTGATCATCCTGATCCTCTTTTTCCTCCTCACCTTAGTCCTCCTTGTCCCGATACTCCTGCCCCTGATCCTTCTTGCCCTGATCTCCCTGGCCCCCTTGGTCTTTTGTTTTCTGATCCTCTTAGAATCTTTCCTTCTGACTTTGGCTGCCTGTGTCCCTGGTCTCAGCTACCTGGCACTCCTGGTCAAGGTCATGCTACTCTTGTTTTTTCACATTCCTTGTCCTTCTCAAGATTCTGTGTCCATTGTCCCTTATCCTCTTGGGCCTGTTCCTTATAAGTTGGGTTCTCCTAGACCTAGTCCTCCCAGATCTGACCCACCTGCTATCTTAATCTTGGCCTCCTTGGTCCTGGTCCTTCTTGTCCTATTGTGCTTGTTGTCATAAACTTTGCCTTTTGATCATCATGGCCCTTCCTGGTTCCCACAGTGATGGTCCATCTGGCCATGTTCCTTTGTGGTCCTCTTGGTCCTAGACACCTTGCCCTGGTTCTCCCCACCATCAAACTCCTAGCCCTGGAATCGCATGTCCTGGTCCACCTTGCTTTTCATGTCATGGCACTCTTAGTCTTTGTCCTCCTGGTTTGGGTTGACCTTGTTCTCCTGGATCTGGTCCTTATTTATTTAGTCATCTGGTACTTCAGCCATTGATCCAGGTCCTCCTGATTCAGGTTCTCCTTGTTGGGGTCCTCCTGAGCCTGGTCCTTTTGATTCTGGTCCTCCTGCATACCACTGCCCATTCCTCTTGGTCTTCCAGATGCTGGTTGGCCTCCTTACCTCAGATCCTCCTCACCCTGGTCCCACTACTTGCAATGATTTCTCTTTCCCACTTGGTAAACTAATTAGGTGCTAAGTGAAAGTGAAACAGAAACATTTAAGTCTTGGGGAATAAAAACGTTACATCACAGCAAAGCAAAATATCCCCTTCCCTTATTAGGCAACAGCAAGTAAAAAAGCCACATCGGAGGTACTACCCACTTAGTCTTAAGAGGAGCACGCGGCCATTCACCATCTAGGGAACAAGGTATCAATAACTATTCTGCTTACTCCAGGCAACCACCTTGTCAACAACTTGTACCTCCAGTTAACCAACAGGTTTTTAGAACTATTAATTCCCTCACCCAATGACAAACGGCTCTTCCGGATGGAAGTGTCAGGCATACTAAAACCATCTGTCGCCTCTGCTTTTGGAACATCAGAGGCCTTAGAAGCAAAACAATGAACCCAGAGTTTCTATCATTCATAATAACATATGGCATAGAGCTGTTGCAGGAAACATGGGCATCTGAAACATACCATCTACAGGGCTTTGCTGGGTTCCATATACCAGCAAATAGGAAAGCAAAATGTGGGTGGCTTTCAGGTGGGCTAGCAACCTACCTTTCAGTTACAAGAACAGTCAACGCAATGGAAAATCCCTCAGCCTTCCCGTCAGTCAAGACAATCAAAACTTCTCTCCACATTGAAGGAAACAATGAGGAAGTAATAATTTTCAATACCTACATAAACCCAAAACATAAAACCAGGCACATCAAGTGCCTGCTGGACCACCTCTCGGAAACTGTGAGGAAACGTGATACTTCCAAATTTTTTCTCTCAAGGGACTACTCCTCCTGGTTCTGCTCTTTCAGGCCATCATGGTCCTTTGAGGCCCACTTCTCCTAGCTCCTATTTTCTTTCCTGATCCTCTTGACCCTTGTCCATTTAACCTGGTCCTGCGGATCCTTCTCACCATGATCATCTGATTCCCGGTACATTAGTTCCATCTTTTGGGCTCTTCAGCCTCAGAAGAGATCCTGGCCTAGTTATCCGCTTGGAACATTCCCAACCAGATGACGAGCACACATGACAGACCAAGCAAATTTTCTATGGGCCTCTTGGAGGACCTAGAACATATCAACTTTCGAGTTTTAAATGACAGGTTTGCGTCATTCTATACGGAGACTACAGCTTCAACACTTGACTACACTCTGGTCCCCCTTTATCTTTTTCATTAGATGATTTAATTTACCTTAGGTGACAAAGTGGACAGTATTCATCAACCACAAGAAGTACTTCTCCAGGCCAATGCTCCCCCTTTTGAACCTATACCAGGGGGATGCAGCTCTACCTACACAATTAACCTCAAATGTGTTATGTTTTTGGAGGCACACACAGAGGAATTTTTGGAGGCAGCAAAGCTTCTCCTATCAAATTGCCCTGAACAAAAAAGTATCTATCCCAGCGAATGGGAAGACTTCATCGTCACGTTATCAAACACTTATTCCGCAAAAATTAAGCAGAGACTAACTGCTGATGTGTGCTAAACAGAAAGGATATCCTGTGCACAACAGAGCTTGTTAACAACATCAAAAACGCAATTACCACGGCCCTTAGATTACTAAAATACAATCCTGGAGACTCTATCTCAAATCTCTCCCTACGCCAACACAGATCGAAGTTGAAAAAATTTAGATCATACATAAAGAGAGCTGGGGAAGAAAAGCTCTGGGCTAGACTGCTCCACGACTATAAAACTAACAACAGCAAGCGCTTTTCGTCCCTCGTGAATAAAGTAATGCGCCCTTTACACTGTGAAGTGGCATCACAAATCCCTGATGAGAGGTGGGCTCAGTACCTGGAATCTCAGTTTAACCTTCCATCAAGGAAACCATGGTCGTCCACAACGCCTGGCTCCATTGCAACTAGTAAACAGCAGAATAAAAATTCCCAGGGGACCCTGAAATGACACCTGTAGGTACCTAAGTCAATTCCCTTAGCTAGAATATAAATAACAAATATCCAAGGGAAAAAAAGAGGGAGCACCAGTACCAAACAGAGTTTCACCAGCCCTTTTCAAACAAGATGCAACATTTTGGGCAGACATGTTAGATCCAATCTTCTGTCAAATCAGGCAAACAAGTCAGCTTCTAGCTTCATTGAGGAGCTCAGTTATTTCACCAATCTACAAGCCAGGCGACAAAGCCGCTCCGACAAACTATCACCTCATCGCCTTGCTCAATATAGAAGCGAAATATTTTGCAGGTACCCTACTAGTGGAGCTACAAGAGTGGGCCAAAGCTCAATGTATTATCCCATACAACCAGACATGATTCTGTAAATTAACTGGCACAACTACCAACATCTTAACAATGTCACTTCTCATTGATAAGGTCAGGGCTACAGAACAGTCTTTACACTTTTGTTTTATAGATTTTAATGCTACATTCTATAACATTGATCGGGCAAGGCTGTGGAAAAAACTGGCCAGTTGGAATATCCCGAATTCTCTTCTGAAAATGATAATACAACTACATACTAGTACCTGGGTGCAGATAAAAACTGGGAAATGGAAGTCATCTATCGAGACGCATCCACACGACTAACAGACTCAAACATGGTTGTGTGCTTGCACCAACCCTATTCAAACTATATGTGGCAGACCTGACACAATCCTAAAACCTATCCAATGCACATGCCCCAAGGATAAGAGACAAGGCCTTGTCCAGCATACTCTACACGGACAATGTGGTCCTGATTAGCCACACGAAAGTAGGGTTACAGCACCTCCTGAATGCACTAGAGAGCTATGCCATAGAAAATGTATTGAAAGAAAATGTTTACAAAACTAAAACCATGTCTATAAAAAGATCTTTGAAAGGTTCTTATGCTTGGCATCTGGGAAACGTCAATATTCTGAATATTACAAATTATAAATATCTAGGCATAAACATTGATAACAGTAGTCACTTTTCCAACCAGATCGAATCAATCAGAGGGAAAGGCTTGGGCCCAGCACCAACAGTGAAACAACTAAAAACCAAGCTGACAGGTCACAGGCTCTCTCCTTTACTTCAGGTTGTTCAAGCAAAATCCTACCGACCATTTCATATGGAAGCATTGCTCTGAGAGGGAGAGACTCTAAAACTTTAGACAGCACTACCATCAGAGCTTACAGAATCCTCTTTAACATACCAACTTACACATCGCCGGCCCACATTAGACTGGAATTTGAACTCACCAACCAACAACTAGCAGGACAGGGGGCATACCTAACGAGCTGGCACAAATTAAGGGATGCCCCTAAGAACTCCTTAATCAATTTATTATGGAAGGAGTTACAGCTTGGCTCACAAAGGCTGGCCAGGAACGATCTAATAAGCAGCCTCGCAACTACAGGGCTCTCCCAGCTCTGGGATATACCAACCTCACATGCACTTTTCAAAAAAGCAGTACGTAGGACAATCAACACCTTCTTGCTACTAGACAACCAAGCCGCCTTTGCAAAATGAAGCCACGCATGGATGACCATCAGTAGCTACAAAACACTCAGCTTGCAATCCAACTTCAGCTTGGGGTACTTGCGGTGCATAAAAGAAAAACTCAAACACAGACTCGGAAAGCTGCCATCCATCCTGCACCTTCCATCATGGCAGAGGGGGCAAACTTCAACTAACTATCATCTGTGTGTCGAAACCGGATGGGGGACATGGCACGCTTGATTTGTACCTGTATGCACCTAAAGAAAGAAAGGGCTTGTTTACTTAAATCAGAATTGAACGTCCGGAGGATCCGCACACGACGGCAAGCAGTGATAGCATGCTACAACTCTGACGACCCACAGTTGAACTTCAAATTAGTGACCTTTCTAACTCTGGTAGACACAAAATGAAAGAAGTATGTGCACTGGGGACTCTCACTGCCAATTGAGATTAAAGAACTATACAAGCCAAGGACAATCAGACTAAGAAGACTTTACCAGCCTCTTAATATTTATCTCAAATTTTAACATTTTAAACACTATATATTTATAAAAACTTGACTTGCTTTTATGGAATCTGAATTTTAAAAATGAATTTTGTAAATGGTTTTAATTACCTATATACAATAAAAGGCAATTAAAATGCACTTGGTAAACCAAGGCCTTGTCCCCTAGGTCCTAATTTTCATGAACTTCTTAGCCCTGTTTCCGGTCCTCCTGGTAATGATCCTTTTAGTTTACCTAGTACTGCTGCTCTGGTGTTCTGGGTGCCTTTGATACTGCCTCCCTGGTTTTTCCTAATTACTATCCTGTTTTTCCTTGTATCATGGAAACCTGCCATTGCCCTTCAGGTCCTGATCTTCATAGTCCTCTTCAATCTGATCCATGTGGTCCTTGTTAGAAATGGGATTTCTGGTAGGCTAGCTTAAGGGCCGAAGCCAGGCAAAAATCTCTACTCTAGTCAGGAGAAGGGAGTTACACTCCTAAAATAACCCCTTCTCACCGCCTTGGTAGCTTGGCACGAGCAGTCAGGCTTATCTTAGAGGCAGTGTGTAAAGCATTTGCTCATAACCCACAGTAATACAGTGTACACACTACAAAAGGACACCATACAAGTTTAGAAAAATATTCAATATTTTTATATAGTTATAACAAGACCAACAAGCATTGGCATGGCCAATAGGACTCGCTTGTGGGACCTCATAAGTATTTAGTTATGCAGCACAATATCCTTGGTGCAATAACATCAACTGTTGCATGGCTAAAAACTTGTAAGGTCCCAACGGCGAGACCTATTGGCTATGCCAAAGATTTATTTGTTATGGGGTGGCATAAATAACAGGCGGGTGAAGGTTATTCAGTCAGTTATTTAGATTGTTAGTGAGAGTGATTTTCAAGAGTAAGTCAGTGAGAGAGAGTCAGTTAGTGAGAGAGTGAGAGAGTCAAATAGACATTTAGAGTGAGAGAGTCAGTTAGTCAGTGAGAGAGTGAGAGTCAGTTAGTTAGTGAGAGAGTGAGCGTTAATGAGAGAGTGAGAGTCAGTAAGAGAGTGAGAGAGTTATTTAGTGAGATTGAGAGAGTTGGTTAGTTATTGATGAATGAATGAAATATTATTTGTAACGCGCAGCTATGCCCAATGGGCGTCAAGGCGCCTAAACCAAAATATAAAGCTGTTAGCAGACAGAAACAGAGCCTACTGGTATGCCTTAATAAAGAGCCAAGTTTTCAGTGACTTCCTAAAGAGGTCAAGGGAGGGAAGTCGTTTGATTTCAAGGGGGAGTGAATTCCACATCAGAGGTGCCAATATGGAAAAAGCTTTGGACCCCCATCTGGCCTTCTTGGCTCTGGGGATTACCAGTTGGTGTTGCTCGCTGGATCGTAAACATCTGCTCGGAACATATCTGGTAAGTAATGAACCGAGGGCATCAGCCGAGCCTGCAGTTAGAGCCTTATATGTGAGGCAAAGAAGTTTGAAAGTGATCCTTGACGGAATGGGGAGCCAGTGGAGGTTCTTCCTCGCTAGGGTCATAGATGACAACCAGGGCAAAGCGAGAGCAAACCGCGCTGCAGCGTTCTGTATGACCTGTAGACGCTGGAGCAAGCCCTTGTTGGCCCCGGCGTACACTGAGTTACAGTAATCGAGCCTTGAGCCAACAAGGGCAATCACCACCTGTTTCCGCGCCTGTGGGGACAGATAGTGCACAATCCTTTTCAGGGTCTTGATGACACCCCAACAGGTCGCCACCGTTCTATTCACCTGTAGCTCCATGGAGAGCTGGGTGTCAAAGATGACACCTAGGTTTCTAGCAGATTTGGTAGGTATGGGGCAGCTGCCTAAAGAAGGGGGCCACCAGTCATCTGACCATATGTCCTGGTCCTTGCCAAAGACCAGGACCTCTGTCTTGTCCCCGTTCAACTTTAGGGAGTTGGAAACCATCCACTCTGCAACAAGTTGCATGCAGGCCCTAAAGTTAGAAGCAGTTTCACTGACAGAGTGGGTCAGGGATACCATAATCTGCATGTCGTCCGCATACGACACTACCTCCATCCCCTGAGATCTTACAAGTCTTGCAAGGGGGGCCACGTTAGTTACCCCCCTTGCAAGACTTGTTGATAGTTGCTTCACCCCTTGCTCTCCCTGTTGTTTCTATTCCCCTGTTTGATTTAAAAACACTTTTGCACGTTTTATTTTTAATTACCGATCTTACTTGGATCAGTAATTAAAGACAGAAAGTGCCCATGTATGCAACACAATGAGGCTGTCATCCACACAAAGTATTTTTACGTTTTACTTCAGCCATGCTGCACAGCATTGCTGACGCTGTTTAGCATGGCCACAAACCATTGGCGAAACCTATTGGCTTGACCAATGTTTGTTTGTGATGCACTTTCTATGATGTCAATTCCTGTGATGCCATGTGTGATGTCATGCTGTGTGATGTCATGCACCGTGATTTCACCTCCATACTGCCTAACTAGGTTAGTCCTCCCACTTTTTTTTTTAGGACTTGTGCCCTGACTATAAGCCAGATCGAACAACAAAGAATAACTGAGCGTCAAAATGTAGTTCTCATTTGACCATTTTGCTTCTATTTAAAAAACTGAAACCTGGTCACTAGTGTAAGGGAATATTTACTCACTCCATAGATTGCATTTATGACGTTTCTAAACAATACTCCATCATGACGTGGAGCACGGGTAGTTGCATGTATACTTGTGAAAGCTGCCCAAAATGTAAAGAGCTGTTCGGAAAAATATATATATATACACCCACATGGACCAGCTAAAAGCACCTTCGGGGAAATTAACAGGACTAACTTGAATTTGGCATAACAGAAACTGCTTAGTAGCGCCACGGGCAAGTGCTGGCATGTAGCAAGCATCACTTCACATTGTATTGGGGCGTGTTTTAACTACAAGTAAGAGAATGGAAAGACAAGCGACATAGCGGGACTTCCATGCTAGAAAGCAATCAATCTAAAAATCGGTTGTGGTTTGTTAGCATCAAAGGTGGCGCTAAGGGTAAAGTGCAGGCGTTATAAGGGCTCGGCCTCACCTGGTCCCATTTAACTGCTCCAAACGAAGCCTCTTTCACTTCTAAATGCAATATAGGGACTCAGAAAAAAAAAACCGCCACACAGACTCCTCCCACCCCTGAAGTTTCAAACAAAAAACATTAAAAGTACGCTGTTCGGTCATGAAACACCTCTGTGACGTGCAATATTCTTATAATTTACAACTCGGCACACTTGAACCCATATATGGTGCCCCCTGGAATTTCTTCTGGTTTAAAGGTTTAGTGGTGCTGATTAGATTTAGAAACCTCTGGTTGATGGAAGGCTGACGACCTGAGGGACGTAAACCACGGGCAGGATTCCGTTTTAGAGGTGATCTGCTCATAGCTTTTCATGCATGGAATTTAATAGAAACAAGTGACAACTTATAAATGTGCGATCTGGAAACATTTTTACGGTGCATGTAGAGTCAAAAAATCTGCACAGTTTCTAAGAAACTGGGTTACATTTTGCACAAACTATACGTTTCCCACTGCAGAAAAATAGGCGCGCTCAGAGAGTTATTACATGCATTGGGCTGACTCACTGGAAGTGAATAAAAAACCAGCATTAGCCGCACGGCTGTGAAACTGAAAGTGATCGCGATCGCGGACTGCCCGCGAGTGATGCGCTTAATGAGCCATGATGAGGAAAGCCACACGCACGTAACAGCAAGCCTTAGGCCACAAGTAAAAGCTGTGACCACATTTCTAAAGCCCCACTCACTAAATGTCTCACCAGCCAGTGCATGCGCTGGCTCAGGCAAGACCTAAAAAACGTCAAAAATCCACAATACTATATGTAAAACAAAAAGTCTGTAGTAATCAAAAAAATATTCCAAAACAAGTTCCTCGATGTTGATAGAGCCATCCGGGGCTACCATGGTGTTGTGAACAACAAATCCAACAGTTCTGGCTGATTGCGGGGTCACGGGCCAGCTACGGTGTCGGGAAGACCCGAAAACAGTACCTGTGAGTAATGCAGAGCGATGAGGCCCTTGAAGTCACTCGCGTTGCAGTTCGAGTTCCTCTCTGATGGAATCAGGGGTGCTGGCATCAGCAGACGTCGGGTGCTGCAGTGCGAAGTGCAGCGGTGCGGAGTGCGGTGTCTCCAGGTCACGGTACGAGCAGTAGCTCAGTGGCGTCGTCAGATGGCGCCGTCAGTGAGACCATGGTCGTGGTGCAAGATGAAGGCGGTGCTCATCACAGTGCTAGCAGGTCACGGTGCAACCAGCGGGGTCGTCTTTGCTGAAGTGCTGTCGTCGGCTGACGAGCGGAAGTCGATGATGCCGGCGTCGGTGGGCCAAGGCTGCGGTGCGGAATGAGGACAGTGCTTCGTGGTACTTAAGAGCGGTGTACTCGAACCATGGTGCAAGCAGCAGCATCGATTTCGGCGTGGAGCGGCGGCGTCGGGGAGGCCAAGGCGCCCTCGTGAAGCAAGGCGGTGTGGAGTGCGGTGCCCACAGGTCGCGGTGCGAACAGTGGTTCAGGGGCGGCGTCAACAGACGTCGGTGAGACCAAGGTCGCGGTGCGTCGTTGCGGCGGTGCTCTCTGCAGTGTCAATGCTTCGGCGTGAAGCAAGGCAGTGTGGAGTGTGGTGCCCACAGGCTGTGGTGCAAGCAGCGGCTCGGTAGCGGCGGCGACAGGCGTCATCGGTGAGACCAAAGTCGCGGTGCCGTGTTGCATCGGTGCCCTCTGCGTTGCCTTCAGGACACTGAGTAGGTGGCAGCGGCATAGACGTCGTCGAGTTGCCTTTCCTCTGATACAGCACAAAACACACATTCTTCAGTGCTGGGGACAGAAGAGCTTGAAGTCTTTGCTGTTCCCGAGACTTCGTGAAGAGGGGGCAAGCTCCACTTCAAGCCCTTGGAGAGACTCACAAGATAGGTTGCAAAAAGTTAAGTCCAGGCCTTTCACTGCCCAAGACGGAAGCAGCCACTGCAAGTCAGCCCAGCAAAGCCCACAGCAAAGTGGTAGTTCCTACGCACAGCTTCTCCAGCTCTTCTTCTTGGCACTCTTCTTGATCCAGATGAGTTCTAAAGTTCAGATGTCTGGGCCCCAGTATTTGTATCCAAACATCCTTTGATCCTCTAGGCAGAGGGTGTCTGTGTCCAGCCAGAACCAGTTCTGCCTTATCTGGTGTGAATTCTTGGCAGGAGGTGAAGACTGCATTGTCAGAGGCAGACCAGGCCCTTTGAGATGCAAAGAAATCTTTTCCCCCTTGCCCCATCGCAGCCCAGGTCTTTTCAGCCCTTTCCTGACTCTACCTAGACTATCTGGAGCCCTCCTGCTCCCCAGCCTCTTGTCATCCGAAACCCAGACAGGCAATCCACATTCCAGGAGAGGCACACAGGATGACTGAGCAAGAAAATACCTACTTTCTAAAAGTGGTGTTTTCAAACACAGAATGTAAAAATCACCTTCACTAAAAGATTTATTTCAACATCCTGAGTTCAGGCATACTACACTCAAATTTCTACCTTGTTCCCTGGGTGAGTTTAGGATTATAAGATGATATAATCAAACTGCCCATTCTGGCCTATGAGAACAGTTAGTCATGCAATAGTGAAAAACGAAGTGGGCTGTAATTCACTATCAGAACATGCCACACACACCAGGGCATGTCCTACCTTTCACATACACTGCACCCTGCCCACAGTGGTTACTTTGCGCCTACCTTAGGGGTGCCTGCCATGTAAGAAAAGGAAAGGTTAGGGACTGGCCAGTGTGTGCACGGGCAAAGTCAACATGACAGTTACAAACTGCACGCAGAGTCAGCAATGGCAAGTCTGAGGTACCTTTTCAGGGCTACTCACGTGGGTGGCACAATCAGTGCTGCAGGCCCACGCATAGCATTTTGATTCACAGGCCCTGGCACACTCAGTACACTTTACCAGGGACTAACAGGTAAATCAAATATCCAATTGTGGAAACACCAATCCATAACACAGTTGACACAGAGAGCGCCTGCACTTTACCACCGATCAGTAGTGCGAAAAGTGCGCATAAACGTTACGCCAGCAAATACAGAGTCGAAACCACCGGGAGGTCAGAAAGCAAAAACTCAGGGGAAACACGCCAAAAGATGCCAAGTCTAACAGTCCTCGTCCTCCAACTCCTTGCATGCATGGCTGTACAATAACTTGTCCTGTCACAGATCACCCTAGCATTTCTTAGTTTTGATGTTCCTTGACCACCAGATCATGCTAGTCTAAAAACTTCCTTGCTATGTACTTTCTGGTCCTGGTTTGACTGGTCATCATTCCCATGTACCCCTGCTCCTAGTCATTTGGATGCTGGGTCCCCTGTTTCACCGGCTCCCTGTCCTAGACCTTTTCTTCCTCCTCACCTAATTCTCTTCCATCACTCCTCCTGGCCCTGCTCCTCTGGTTATTCTAGTCCCCTACTTGCCTGTACCTAATCCTTCTGATCCTGGTTACCTTAGTCCATATAGTCCTGGTCTTACTTTTGGTACTCCTTTGTCTGGCCCTCATGTGTCGGTTCTTCTGGTGCTAGTTCCACAGGCCATGGTTTCCCTAGCCCTCCTAATTCCAAGTCTTCCTACCCCATCCTACTCCTACTAGTCCTCCTGGTTTGTCTATTCTAGCTTGTTCTTGACCCTTTGGTCATGGGCCCCTCTATCCTGGTCCTCGTAGTATTGGTCCTATTGGGTCTGGTCTTCCTTATCCCTTGGGCACTGGTCTTATGTTGTGGCTCACCATGATTCATGTAGTTCTGGTCACCCTGGTTTAGGATCCCCTGAGTCTGACACTCCTGGATCTTTTGATCCTGTTCCCACTGGACCTAGACTCCCTTGTCCTGTATAACTCCTGGTAATTTTATTCTAGGGTCTCTAGGTCCTGTTAGCCATGGTGCAGCGGCCAGGGCAACTGACTTTGGAGCACAGAGTTCACGGTTTGATATCCGCCTCCGGCGTCAGCTCAGCACCATGTGACTCTGGGCAATAGCTCACTTCATTTCCACGATGGCCCCCAGCGCCTTGAGACCCGGAAGGGTGAGTAGTTGCGCTTTACAAATGCGGATTTAGATTTTATTTTAATTTGTGTTTTCCTTGTCTTAGTCCTTTTGCTTTTGGTCCCCTGGCCCTTTTTGATGTGCT